>NC_135481.1:113103499-113426988 GCF_052094955.1 Ictidomys tridecemlineatus | reverse complement strand
GGTAGACATTTTTTTCTTCAGATTGTCCATTGTGATTCTACTTTTCATTACTTGGACCCTACCAGGCTAGGCATGTGTCCTAGAGTTATCCTGCTGCCCTGCAGAGAGCCCTGGATAGAGGAGTTCTCACCTATAGCTATGTGTGACCTCAGGCAAACCATTTAATATCTTAGAGCCTCGGGGGTTCTTATTTATTTTGTTCTGTTCTGGTTTTGCCAACTGAGAAATTAAAATAATACTTCCCCACATTTTTTGCAAATGTTGGTTATTAATGTAGATTTGATAATATATGTTCTAATTCCATCTTACTTTTTATTGATTTCTTCTAGCATTACATGAAGCCTAAGATTCAAAGGATTTGCTGTCATTGTTCCTTTTTAGGGCATCTTCTTTTCAGTCTAACCTTTCCATTAAGAAATGACGATATAAACAAAAAGTATTTGGACATATTTCTCAAATATGGATTGCCATACAATTCATCATAATCATTCAAGTAAACAATTTTGCCTGATACCTTTTTAACTTCTTGTTTTGATGAGAGGGTCAGCAGAAAATTGGACCTCCTCCATAAGCACCACAGCACATCAGTCTTTATCCACTATGCTTGTGTCTCCCCTGTCTAATAGATTCTACTTATTAGTCCTACTGATTCTATCTAAATATCATCTCTAAGATCTACTATTTTCTCCATCCAACTAACATCACCTTAATTCAAGTTCAAACAACCTCTTGCCTAGATTAATTGCTGTGATAACCAGACTTATTCCCTTTTGATTCTTTTTCCACATGACATCCAGAGTGACTTTTCTAAAATTCATATTGTCTTTCTCTGCTGTTTGTTGGAGTCCAAACAATTATCTTAGCATATGACACCCAACAAAAATGGCACCCTACTTAACTGTCAAGCTTCATCTTCTGTTCTTTTTCATGTGTACCAGGTTTCAGCCACACTAACTTGCAAAAGTTCCAACTCACAATGCTCCTACTCATCCATGGTTTTGTGCACACTCTCTACTATAGGAATAAAATTTATACTTCTCTGCTTGACCAACTCCTAAAAATTCTTCAAAGCTCAACTACAACTACTTCCCTGACACAAGCTACATTAGATGTACTTCCTTAGCACATTCATAGCACCTAGAGTTTCCCTCTGTCATGTCACTTACTGCTTAACCATTAACTCAATGGCTGCCTCCTCCACTATGCTATTAGAAATGTTTCCTTTAGCCCGGCGTGGTGGTGCATGCCTATAATCCCAGTGGCTGGGGAGGCTGAGGCACAAGGATCTCAAGTTCAAAACCAATCTCAGCAACTTAGCAAGGCCCTAAGCAACTTAGTGAGACCCTGTCTCAAAATAAAAAGGGTTGGGGATATCACTCAGCCATTAAGTATCCCTGGATTCAATCCCAGGTCCAAAAAAAAGAAGGAGGAGGAGGAGGAGGAGGTGGAGGAGAAGAAGAAAGAAATATCTCCTTTATCTTTGCATATTTAGCATTTAATAAGTGTTTATTTCTAAATAAATGTTTGTTGAATATGTCATATTACCCAACGTAACAAAATAGCTTAGAATTTTATATTCCTTTCATGGACTAATTTTGGATCATGGATATGATGCTAACTTTTCTCTAATTCTTAGTACTTATAGAAACAACAATTTGTATCACAGAACCAATTATGTCACTTTCTGCCCAAATCCCCCAATTCCACCACTATCTATTTTGGGGCATGGAACTGATCTGGCTGAAAGCTGACTGGAAGGATGAGATGATATAATATCTGCAAGGATGGAGTGAGAGCAGAGAATATCTATTCCAAGAGGCAGCAGAACAAACAGAAAGCCCACTCTAAGGACCCAGCTGTGGCCTTCAGATTCTAGGAGGATATGGGCCCATTCCCAACCTGACCAGCTCAGACAGTAGTCGGAGCAGAGGCATTCTTCATTCTGAGTCAGTCAGTCTTGACAAGGTTTCAGCTATGTGCCTCCAAGCATAAGTGACACACTCTTCATAGAGGCATATCATTGGGAAGGATCTTTTGGGAAATAAACTTAGGAGAAGAAGTGGAAAAAACACAAGGCTTGGTGCAGCTAAAACAGGCACTACTCTATTTAGAATGAGTTAGGCTTCCTTCCTGTGTTGGATAAGAACTGGAAGGCGCCCATCACTCAGCTTCAGTGGTAACTATCTGTCCCCTTCCATTTTTCCTCCTTTTTTTGTTTGAGTATTTAAGAAAAACCCTATTCATCATATTATTCCACTTATAAATACTCTAGTATAATCTTTGACTAATAAAGATGCTTATAACCATAGTACTGTTATCACTTCCAACAAAATTAACAAATAAATCCCTTAATATCAGAATCCAAACAAGATTTGTGAAGGGTATTTTCCAAATTCCACATGCACCCCTTGCACATACCTTTCCAGATTCGTAGGCATAATCCCCACTCACCAGACTCCTAAGGAAGACCATGAGAACACAGAGACTACAGGCCATGTAGTTTCTGTATTTCCATTTCCAGCCCCACAGTCTAGCATCTCCAAGCCTTTCATCATTTACTTCACTATACATCTGTAACTTAATGCAGCTAGTACAAGAGTCATATCAACTGCCAACCACAGTGGTGCACGCCTGTAATCCCAGCATCTCAGGAAGCTGAGGCAGGAGGATCATGAGTTCAAAGCCAGCAAGACTGAGGCACTAAGCAACTCAGTAAGATCCTGTCTCTAAATAAAGTACAAAATAGGGCTGAGGATGTGGCTCAGTGGTCAAGTGCCCCTGAATTCAATCCCCAGTATCAAAAAACAAAAGTCATGTTGGCCCCTTCCCTAATCCTTCCCCAACAATTACAACTTTTCACACACAAAGAGAAAAGTCCATTTTACACGTGAAAAAATGGTGGCACCAAGAGTCTAAGTCATATAGAAAATAAAAGTCACAACCAAAACTAAAACCCAAGTTTCACTTGAATTTGGATAAGTTTCTACTTACTTGCTATGAGAATGTGGATAAAGTAAGGAGTTTATCTCAGCCTCAATTTCCTAATCCATAAAATAAAGGTAAGGATATCTATATCACTAGCTTGCTATAAGGATTTTAAAATATTGCACGTATCAACTATTTAGTTCAAAGCCTGGCACAGAATAGACAATAAACTAGGATCAGAATCAGCCATGACACATGGATTCCTCTTCCTTTCCTTTCTCAGTCTAATACTCTGTTCCTAAAACCTGTGGGGGAAGGAAGACACACCAGTGACCTTGCATCAGAAAAATCAAGTATAACTGCTTATGCACACACACACACACACACACACACACACACACACACACACTCTACTGCAGCCATCTGACACTGAAACTACGTTCTATACTCATCCTCATATTTTTAAGAATAATAAATAAATGTTGCTAATAATAAGATATTCAGAAATGAAGATCTGGGGAAAACAAAACATTGTTTTCAGAGTTCTAGTGGTGAAGCAGAGCTCTTTGCAAATCCTTGATCAAAGAATATTACTCCTCTGTTAAGCAAGGTCACCCTCTCACTGAAAGCAAAACCTCACAAAAGATACAAATGAAGGGTGATGGGACAAGATACACAAGTAGAAAGCCAACCCTGTGCAGAGGATGTCAGAGCCACACATGGCCTCCTTAAGCTCTTCCAAATATTTGCATACTTACATACATATTCTGCAGTCAGTTTGGGTCCAGGTGGCAATTTTACCTGGCACTTTCAGCAGACAGGAAAGGTCAACAAAGAATACCCAGGGTTCTTTGGCAACTGACTCCATCATCATCAAACATTTGTACAACATTTATATTTTTCAAAGTACTTCCTCATACATTATTTAATAAAGTTGTTGAGCATCTGACTTGTGCAAAGCAATATATCAGGAGTTCTAGGAAATTTTAGACAATAAACAAGCAGCAAAAGTAAAGGAAAAGATATCAACATTCTTATTCATTAGACACTGATGGACACTTTGAGGTGCTAATATATCAACAATAAATAAGACGCACTTCTCATCCTTGAGAAGGTCACAATAATCACAATAATAACTCTAAATTCTGATTTCACTGAATGTTAGTAAACATAAAAATAATGGTTGCATTGTGATTCCCATATTACCAGTGAGAAAACCATAGCTTACACAAGTTAAGTACCTTGCCCAAGGTCACAAAAGAGGTAAATGATATAGCCACTTTTTGATGTGTCAGCAAAAAGAGGAACACTAGAACTAACTGTGACCAACAGCACATTTTTAGCATATTAAAAAAAATGCATATATACATAAAATCATCCAGTTAGCTTTCACACATGAATTGTAAGACTTAACCACTCATCAAAATCAGGAAAGTTCTGAATGTGGACACACAACATTTGCCAGACATGGGACATTGCAATAAAACAGAAGGGAATGGGGAGAATTTATGCACATCAAAAAAGAAGCTAGTTATTCCTGCTTCTAGTGCTATTGGTCAGGAAAGCTCCAGCTGGGAATTCTGAAAGTCAGATTCATTTCATGGTGTGATGGAGAAAGTGATAAAGGCAGAGAATTTTCTTCAAGCTGAGTGTTTATGGGATATTAGTGATTATCCTATTTTGATGCAATCAAGTTAGGTCATAGAAGCACAGTTTTAAAGTTTACTAAAAAGATTCTTCAGATCAAGATTTTAAATTAAATATGGCTGGGCGTGGCAGCACACACCTATAATCCCAGCAACCCAGGAGGCTGAGGCAGATGGATTGCAGAGCCCAGGCCAGCCTCAGAAACTTGGCAAGACCCTCACTCAAAATTTTTAAAGAGGGGTGAGGGAATGCTAGGGATATAGCTCCGTAGCAAAGTAGCCCTGAATTCAATTCCTAGTACCATAAATAAATAAATAGAATTAAATAACTTGAGTCCAAATTTTATGCAGCCCCTCCTACCCATCAAAAGAATGATTTACAAGCTTGTATTTGCCATGTGACAAAGCATGTGAATACAGTATTTGAAACTTCAGGGGAAGGAAAAGGAGCATTGCTGATAAGTTCCAGAAAGTATAAATCTAGGCACATGGGTTTAACACATGAAAACTAGAAAAAGCTTTAATCTTGTTTCTAAATGGCACTAAGCTCTCTCTTTAAAAAAAAAAAATCATAAGCCAGGCACAGGGCACATGCCTGTACCCCAGCTACTTGGGAGGCTGAGGCAGCAGGCTCATGAATTAGAGGCCAGCCTGGGCAATTTAGCAAGACCCCTGTTCCCTCCAAAAATAAAAATCATCGATATTTGAAGAACTGAGGAGCAATTTGGTGGGAATTAAATAATTTCAGAGATATGCAGAGGCTGATGGCTACGAATCATTCTTTAAGTTTCTACATCTTCATTTAATACTGAAGATATACCTGGAACATCCATCTAATCTATGTGGTCCATTGTGGTCCAATTTCAAAAGAAAATGATTGTGCTGAAAAGAGATTCTACTCCCTCAGACACAGAGATGTCCCAGAATTGCTTCAATAAGAAGAGGAATCACAGCCAACACTGTTTTCAAATAGCTGCCTATGTGGACAACCACCGGGAAATATTTGGGATCCTGCTCTCTTGTGGAAAAATATTCCATTTCACAATAGTACTGAAGTCAGTGGCGATTCATGATCAACTTGGAACTAAAATCAGATGTACATCTTTTTCAGGGTGTAGTATACAATATTCAAGAATAATTCAGTCCATTATATCACAATATTTTCTTTAATTTGATCAAAATTGAACAATTAGATATAAAACTGTACCTCTTTAAGGACCATTTTTGAAGAATTTCTAAAACACAAATAGCATTTTTGGCATGTTTACCATGTGACAGGCACTATTCTAAGCACTTTACCACACAAAAATAGAATTGACTCTAGTAAGCTTCACCCATCCTATGAGGTGGATGCTGATTTTATTCCCCTGCCATTATTATTTTTATAGATAAAAAAACTGAAGAATTAGTTATCAGTTTTAAAATTCATTCAATCTGGGCTGGAGTTGTAACTCAGTGGTAGAGCGCTTGCCTAATGTGTGAGGCACTGGTTTCAATTCTCAGCACCACATATAATTAAGTAAAATAAAGGTCTATCAACAACTAAAAATATATTTAAAAATTCATTCAGTGATGTATAACTGTAATTTCACTCAATCAGCAAATGCTTATTGAGGTTCAACTATCTGCCAAATCCTGGGAATATAATACTGTATAATATAACCACAGCCCCTGAGCTCATGTAGCAGATGGGAAAGCATGATAAATGAACAAAAAGGAAAAGTATTTTTTAAAGGTCTACAAAGAAATAAGCAAAGGGTTAAAATAGAGAATAAATAAGAGGTTAGAGAGAGAAGCAAAAAAATAATCAGAGAATAACTTTTTTACATAGAGTATTCCATGAAGGCCTCTCAGAAGAGATGATACTAAGACAAAAGAAGAGAAAGCCAGGCTTGGAGTTGCACACCTATAATCCCAGCTACTCAGGTGGCTGGGGAAGGAGGAGTTTGAGACCATTTTGGCAACTTAGCAAGACCCTATTTCAAATAAAATGGAATGGGGTTGGGGAAGTAGCTCAGTGGTAGAGTGCTTGTCTAGCATGAGCAAGGCTCTGGTGGGTTCAATCCTTAGTTGTACTACAAAAAAAAAAAAAACTAGGCTTAAAAAGTAGAAGAGGTTTTAAGACTACTAAATGAAGACAATCAAACCACACACACCTGAAATGCCTCTCAACTGCAGAAAATAAAATTTTTAAGACAACAAGAAAGAAGAAACAAGAAGGCACAAAACAACATAATTTTGGAAGCTTGAAAACCAATAGGCAACTGGCAGTTGACTGAGCAGAACAATCATCTTCTTCAGGCCATCAACACAGAAGGCTAAAAAAAAAAAAAAAATCAAGGCATGTGCCTCTCAGAATTCTCAAAAGGCCCCAAACAAACAGCATCAGTTAGCCTGGAACTAGAGGTGAAGGGAAGGGGTAAGGGTGCCAAAGGGGTCAGGGAGGAGGCGGGATGGCTGAAAAGAGTTTAAGAGAAATTAGAACCCTAAATTCTCCCCCTTCCCTCACATCCCTGAGGGGACATTTCTCCCCAGCTCAGCAGATCTGAAGAATCTGCCTAGAAAGAACGTACTCTGTAAAGCAGACCACACACATTTGAAGACAGAAGCAACCTACATAAACCAAGAAGATCTGCTGGTTATATGAACTGTGAATGGTAAACACAGAGCTGAGCGGACATCTGACCCCCAACACCTATCAGCCAGACTCTTACCCTTTAGGCTGGAGATTGGACATCTCTTCTTTCCTCTTTCCTTCTGTGAACCTGACCAAAAAGGCCAGATCTAAAGACAATGAAGTCAGGGGTTCCTCTGATAAATGATTTACCAAGATGCTCAGGTCAGCTTCTTGGCCCAACCCTTAACCATGAGTAGACAGCAAGGAATGGACAGACATCTAAAGAAAGCCTACAACTTGTAAGACAGACTAGAAGGAACAGAAAATCAACTTTCAGGAAGAAGGTCTATACAGAAGAAGAAAACCTTTTTTAAAAACCTGTTATTAAGCCGGGTGTGATGGCTCACTCCTGTAATCTCAGTGGCTTGGGAGGCTGAGGCAGGAGGATTGTGAGTTCAAAGCTAGCCTCAGCAAAAAGCGAGGCACTAAGCAACTCAATGAGACCCTGTCTCTAAATAAAATACAAAATAGGGCTCAGGGATGCGGCCTCTCAGAAGGTCAGTGGTCAAGTGCCCCTGAGTTCAATCCACGGTACTAAAAACAAACAAAAAAAAAAACCTGTTATTAATATTAGAAAGAGAATCTTCTACCCATGAATGAATGTTGTCATACTAAGAAAAAATGATATACAAAGAAAAAAAAAGATTCTGTAGAAAAAAATGACATACAAAGAAAAAAAAAAGATAGTGTGCATTTTAAAAACAGAAATAATCCCAGAAATAATCAACAGAAAGGTCAGAAGAAACAGGTGAGGAAATTTCACCAAAGTACACCAAAAAAAAAAAAAGAGCCAAAATCTGAGAGATGATTAGTACAGGAGATTCCAGAAAAAGACAATAGCAAAAGCAGAAGGGTTAAAATCATTAACAAAATTTTAAAAAATTTTAGATAGTAGCAAATTAAGAGGACTCATTACAATGTAGAAACCACAATGCACATCATTGCAAAATGTCAGGCACTGGAGACAAAGAAAAGATTCCATATACTTCTAGTATTTCTAAAATGTTTTGCATCACTTAGGAAAGATCAAGAATCAAAATGGCCTAATCCTCCTCAAAAGCAACACTGGAAGCAAGACAATCCTGAAGCCATGCCTTCAAAACCCTAAAAACAAAACATCCCCAAATTATAATTCTATATTCATGCAAACTACAAATCATGAATACCAGCCAGTCCTTCTCCTGGAATAAGAAAGACTCAATTGTATGTCAGGCAGAGAGGGCAATCAATCAAGACCAGAGTAGCAGAGCTCAAGAGAGAGAATGTTCAAGTTCCCATCATCAAGAGCCCATGCCCACTATACTGTGTTTTAAAAGCAGAATACCTGGGCAAGTTGGGTTCAGATTCTTATGTGTTCTTCATGAGTTCAATGAAGTTCCCACTCCACAAAATTCTCAGATAGCTAAGAACACCCATTTTGCCCCCAAAGAAGTATTCTGTTTTGATCTACTTCTAAGAGGTAAAGGTAGGTCATGTTGAGCTTAAGCAGAAAATACAAAGCAACCCATTACCACACCACATTTTCCCCAGGGGTCTCCCAGCTTACAGTGTAGCTACCAAACCCCAAGCAGGATGAATCCTTCTTTCCTAGGGCTCACTTCTGACCTTGCTCAGTGACATCCCAGGGAAGAGCTCTCAAGTAAGTTAAATCCAGAACTTCCCAGACTTCATTTAGTACAATGTCTACATGATATGAAAGAGGGTATATAATTATGTGTACACTTACAAAAACAGTAATATATATACACCCACTTACTTACCACCCAGATTAGAAGACAGAACATTTTCTGTATCTCACCTGTACCTATCTCAGTTTTATCCCCCTGTCTTACTATAGACACAGTTTCTGAATTTTTCTGTTATCCCTCTCTTGCTTTTCTTTATAGTTTTGTTATCCAAATATCATATTAATTAATTTTTAAAAACTGAAGAACAAGCATAACCTCAGAAGGGTAAGGAAAACATAATAATGCCAAGGCTCCCATATTTACAAGTTTGATCATCACTCTTCTTCTTTTTTTTTTTTAAGTTGTAGATGGACACAATACCTTTATTTTATTTATTTTTATGTGGTGCTGAGGATCAAACCCAGTGGTAGGCAAATTCTCTATCACTGAGCCACAATCACAACCCCTGATCATCACTCTTTTTTTCAGGAATAAAAGAGCTGCCTGTCTTTATTTTGACCCAGAAACTGAGAGTGGGTGAATCGTCACAAGGCTGGTTCTAAAGGCAACTGCCATTTTTTAAAAATGAGTCAACTTAAATATGCCAAAAGAGGAGGTTTCTGGGAAGAGGGCAATAGTAGCAGCACAGTTTTGAGCCAACACAAGGCCTCCCATTAAACTCAACAGATTGACCACCATTTGACCCAGTTATCCTACTCCTCGGTTTATACCCAAAGGACTTAAAATCAGCATACTACAGTGACACAGCCACATCAATGTTTATAGCAGCTCAATTCATAATAGCTAAACTATGGAACCAACCTAGATGTCCTTCAACAAATGGATAAAGAAAATGTGGTATGTATGCACAATGGAATATTACTCAGCTTTAATTAAGAATGAAATTATGACATTTGCAGGTAAATGGATGGAACTAGCGAATATCATGCTAAGTTAAATAAGCCAATCCCAAAAAACCAAAGGCTGAATGTTTTCTATGATAAGCAGATGCTGATCCAGAGTGGAGGGTGGGGGAGAATAAAGGAACTTGGACTGTGTTGAGGGGGGTGACGGGAAGGTTGGGGTGGTGGGGATGGGAAGGACAGTGGAGTGAGACAGCCCCTATTTACCCTATGTACATGTATGACTGCACTACTGATGTGACTGCACCCTATACAGTAGGAGGAATGGGAAGCTGTGCTCCATTTGTTGTACAGTGTGTCCAAATGCATTCTGCTGCCATGTGTGACTGATTGGAACAAATTTTTTAAAAAAGAAAAAAATAGAAGGGAGACCAGTAAAATAGAAGAAGAGAAATAAGGGGAGGGAATGGGGAATGAAACTGATAAAATTATACTGTTTTTTATTGTGTGAATGTATGCATATATTATAATTAAAAAACTAGACAGATCGTGCTGGGGTTGTAGCTCAATGTAGAACACTTACCTGGCAAGTGTGAGGCATGGGGTTCAATACTCAGCAACACATAAAAATAAATTAATTAAAGCCAGGCACCAGTGGCACACACCTGTAATCCCAGCAGCTTGGGAGGCTGAGACAGGAAGATCATGAGTTCAAAGTCTGTCTCAGCACCTGTGAGGCCCTAAGCAACTCAGTGAGAGCCTATCTCTAAATAAAATAAAAATAGGGCTGGGGATGTGGCTCAGTGGTTGAGTGCCCCTGAGTTCAATCCCTGATACCAAAAACCAAAAATGAAAGTAATTATAATTAATTAATTAATTAAACATATTGTGTCCAACTACAACTAAAACAATCTAAAAAAAAAAAAACTTAACATATCAATGAGGATAACAAGACTAACAAAGACAAACTCAGGTCAGAGACATACCCATGTGGTATCAGCATCCTTGCAGGAAGTCACAAAAGGAAAGAAAATGGTTGTCAGGACAGGAGTCCTTCCAGATGGTCAAAAGGACTCACTGGAAACCATGGTGGTCTAATCCAAAAACAGCCGTCAAGCAAAGGGCTTCTCCAGGTGACAGATCTGATGGTGCTGGAGCCTCTCAATCCAAAGTAGCCAAACAAAGCTACCTTCAAAGAAAGGCTGCATGGAGAAGCCACCGAGAATAGAATCTAGATTAAACAGTGTAAGGACACTAGATAAAAAATAGATGGGGTAGAGAGAGAAGATGGGAGGGGAAGGGAGGGGGGATAGTAGAAGATAGGAAAGGTAGCAGAATACAGCAGTTACTAATATGGCATTATGTAAAAATGTGGATGTGTAACCGATGTGATTCTGCAATCTGTATTTGGGGTAAAAATGGGAGTTCATAACCCACTTGAATCTAATGTATGAAATATGATATGTCAAGAGCTTTGTAATGTTTTGAACAACCAATAAAAAAAAGCAAGTATAAATGAAGGAGAAGAGAACCAAAGAAAGCATATCTCAAAAAGAATAAGGGCATATTTTTTAACCACATTACAAAAAATAAGTAAATAAATACATAGAAGAGGGGCCCTAATATTACATTGCTCCTTCTTAAAAATTACAGAAAAATTTATTTCACCTAAAAAATTATCAAAAGCAAATCCCAAGGCTGGCTTGTGGATCAGTGGTAGAGCGCTTGCCTGGCACATGCAAGGCACTGGGTTGGATTCTCAGCACCACATAAAAATAAATAAAATATACAATTTGATGTTTAAAAAAAAACAAATCACACACATTAATGTTAATTTAAAAGTTTTTAAGAAATCATAATAAAATAAAATCCCATACAAATTCAACACAAGAAAAAGAATACCACAGAAAACATGTAATATATTTACTAGTTAGCTCAATTTTGCCATTCCACAGTGTATACATATTAAAAAACAAAATACTGTACACAATAAGTATGTATAAAGTTTCTTCATTTAAAAAATAAAATAACTTAGGGGAAAAAAAGAAAATGAGAATAAGATGTAGACATATCTACTAAACAGATGAAAATTACAGCATAGCCATATTTTTTTGAAATGTTAGACTTCAAAACAAGCTAAAAGAAATTAAGAAATTGGGGGCTGGGGTTGTGGCTCAGTGGTAGAGCACTTGCCTGGCATGTGAGGCACTGAGTTCAGTCCTCAGCACTGCATAAAAATAAATAAAGGCATGGTGTCCATCTACAATTTAAAAAAAAATTAGAAAAAATAAGAAATTGTTGAAACTGTATTAGTAAAACACTGAAATTAAATGATCAGTTAAAAGAAAGATTTTGAAAAGAAAGGTAAAATTTTTATGGAGAGAATTAGAAAGGAAAGAAATATTTCAAAAATTAAAACTAAATCAGTCAAAATAAAAGAATGAGTAAATACAAAGAGTAATAGTTAAGAAAAATAAGGCCTAGAAAGGGGAAACTCTTTCACACTTCCGGGGTGCTAGGGATGGAACTCAGGGCCTCATGCATGCCAGGCAAGCATTCTATGCTGAGCTATATCCCCAGCCAGGTAAAGGAGAAATTCTTAAAAATTAAAAAGAAATGAAGCAGTTTCTGGTTATGATAAACTAAACCTCTACCAATGAGCCCTTTTCCTCCCACAGAAAATAACTAAAGAAGCTTCACATATGGGAAAAGGAAAAAAAAAAAAACAGCCACCTGAAGTTATAGGAGAATGAACAGAAGCCATCAGTTACAGAGTTCAAGCTCCCAGGAAAAGGAGGGGCAGGAGGGAACCAAGTGGCCTCTGGCTTCTGGGACTAAATAAAGTATTCAGACCACACAAGGTAAGGGCAGACAAGGGAAACCCTCAAGTTTTCTAGCCTGGGAAACTAGAAAAGGGAAGTAAGCAAACTGAATGCTCATGCAAATGGGGAAATTCTAAAAGGGAGCAGGAACAGAAAGGGAATCCCAAACTCTCCACATCTACCTCTCTGACTGACCCCTGAACCATACAAGTGCAAAATAATACACTGGGATATGCACCAGTTTAAGAGAAAAGATCTAAACAGAGTCACAAGCTACTACCTGAGCAAGAATTCGCATTTCAATTCCAACTAAGAAAATGACCCATTGAAATAAAGAAAACATAGTAATTGGGTATGGGCGGGGTATTAGAATCCAAAGTCTCCACACTTTAACATTCAAAACATCCAGTATAGGATTCAAAATTATCCAAAAAAGAACAAATAAAATTAAACACATTCTCAAAAGAAATGAAAGTCAATCTAGTCCAATATTAAAATAAAACAGATGTCAGAACTCACAGACATGGATTTAGTGCAGTTGCTCTAACTATCCTCAATGAAGTAAAACAAAATAAACTTTCAAAGTATGAAACACTAAACAGAGAAATGGCAGGTCTCAGCAGGAAAAGCAAAAACAATGAAAGATGAATAAGATGGAAATTCTAGAACTGAAAATATGACTTCTGAAATAAAAAAAATTCATGAGATGGGATATCAAACTTGAAAACAGATTAATATTAAGTGTCCAAGGTTAAAAAAAGGGGGGTGGGGTGGAGGGAGGTAAAAAAGAATAGAACTTTAGAGGCCTATTAGATGATATCAAAGAGTAAGATGGTATGTGTAATGAGAATACATAAGGGAAGGAGAGAAAGAATGGAGGAGGGAAAATTTTCGAAGAAATAATGGCCAAAGATTTCCCAGATTTGACAAAAAAGCAGACATTTTCAAACACAAAATAATAAAAACAGAGCAGAATAAATACTTAGAAGACCACCTGATATTTAAACTGGCAAAAGCCAAATACAAAGAGCATCAAGATAAAAGCAATTGTATATACTTCATGGACATGTAACAATGGCTGAATTCCCGCTCTAGAAACATGAAGGCCAGATGGAATGACATCTTTAAAGTACTGAAAGAAAGAAAACAACTGTCAAAGCAGAATTTTACATTCAGCAAAAATATTATTCAAGAATAAAAGCAAAATAAAGACATTTCCAGATTTAAAAAATCTAAGAAATTTGGTCAAAGGCAGAGCTGCACTACAAAAAAAGAAAAGGGAAGTTGTTTTTTGGGCTAAAAAGAAATGGCATGAGATAGGAAGTCTCTCAGAAAATTAAGTAAAAGCAAAAGATTCAACTTTCTTTTCCTCTTAATTTCTTTAATTTCTTTATGAGCCATATAACTTTAAAATTAAAGTCATAACACTGTGTTATGGAGTTTATGACATGTATACATATTACAAAAAACAATTATCAAATAGATATATGAGCCCATAAATCTGCAAGATTTCTATATTTTATTTCTTTTATTTTGTTTTGTTTTGTCTGTCTTTGCAGTTTAGAGACTGAACCCAGGGCTTGGTGCATGCTAGGCAAGTGCTCTGCCACTGAGCCACATCCCTGGCCCAAAATTTCTATATTTTAAATAAAGTTGTACATTATTAACTATGAGTTAACTGTGAAAAATTAAGGATATGTATTTTAATTGCTAGAGCAATCATTATTTTTAAAATGAAAGAAAAAAATGCCTAAGAAGCCAATAGGAAAGCTTAAAAAGTTGAAAGGAAATTGATGGAAAATATATATACCACACAAACTGTAAACAAAAGTTGGAGTAGCAATATCTGTATCAGATAAAATAGATTTCAAAATATATTAGCAAGGATAAAGAATACACTTCATAGCAAAAAATGAACATTCAAGGGGGCTGGGGATGTGGCTCAAGCGGTAGCGCGCTCGCCTGGCATGCGTGCGGCCCGGGTTTGATCCTCAGCACCACATACCAACAAAGATGTGTCCGCCGAGAACTAAAAAATAAATATTAAAAAAAAAAAAATGAACATTCAACAGGAATAGCCTATATATGAACCCAATCACAGGGCTTCAAAACACATAGAACAGAAATTGATACCTTTAAAGGAAAAAATAAATTCCAAAATAACGACTGATGGGAAAAATTAGATAAGAATCAGTAAAGAAACAGAAGATTTTAAAATATCACCCAACAATTGTAAAAATGCACATTCTTTTCAATTGCACATGGAGTGTTTACCTGTATAGGCTATAGTGGGGGCCATAAGACAAGTCTCAATGAATGTCAAAAAATTAAAATCACACAGACATGTTCTCTTGACAAAAATGGATTCAGGTTAGAAATCCAAACCAAAGATAACCAGAAAAATTCCAAATATGTGGAAATTAAACAACATATTTCTAAAGAAACTTTGCCAAAACAGAGAGAAATTATAGACTATTTCAAACCCAGCAATAATGAAGATAAAACCTATCAAAAATTGTAGGATCCAGTTAAAGCAAGACTCATAAAAAATTTTATGGCTATAAATTAGTTTTATATTACAATGGAAGAAAGATCTCAAATCTATATTACAAACTTTCATTTTAAGACACTAGACAAAGAGCAAATTAAACAAAAAGGAAACAGCTAAATTCAGAAGTGATACAGAAAATCACCAAAACCAATGTTGGTTTTCAGAGAAGACCCAAAAATTTATAAACATCTAACCAAACAAATCATGAAGAAAAAAAGAGATATTAATTGCCAATATCAAAAGTAAAGGAAGTGCACAGCAATAAATTCCACAGGTGGTAAAAAGGACAATAAGTGATTATTACAAACAACTTTTTGCCAATAAATAGACATCTGGACAAATCTGTCACACAGACAAATTCCTCAAAAGATACAAATAACCATAACCCACCTGTGATAGGATGATATTTTGTTGTTGTTTTCAACCACAGTTTCTGGCTCATAACTCCCACAGCCCTTGTTATTTACTAAATGACGAGAAGAGTGAAGTTCAAGTACATGGCCTTTTGTCTTTGGTTCTTTTGGAACTGCTTCAGAGAGCTAAAGGTAAAGGGATAATGTGGGGCACTTCAGGCCTCAGAATAGGCCTCAAAGAGTTAAATCTCTCCCTCTGATCACCTGCCCTTCTTCACCTGCTCCTTTTTCTCCCTAAGACAGGCTAGGGAACTAGGATTTCTCTAATCTTCTCCCATTTTTCTATCTTGGAACTGGTCACTTAGAAATTCTCTGACCTACTTTGTATAATAGTAGATCATTAGATGGCCATTTCAGAAGGGTCCTGCCCAATATCTAGGAGGAAGAGAGGCCAAGCGGGCCACTGAGAGCCAAGAAGAAATGGAACAAGCCTTGCTGGGTTCCCCGTCATTCTCCTAGAATTAGATTACACCCTTTCTTTCCAAACATAGTTCTACAGGGTTACACATGCTTCAATCACACTTATGCAATGAAGTCTTCATAAAAACCCCAAAAGACAAGGTTCCGGGGAGCTTCCATACTCTTATCCCATACCTCAGCCCTATGCATAGCTTCACTTGTATTCTTTGCATAACATGTAATAATAAACCAACATACACAAGTATTTCCCCAAGCTGTGTGTGTGGTTCAAGCAAACTAGTACACCTCAGGAGGGAGTGTGGGAGCCCTGATTTATAGTTGGTCATCCAGAAATACAGGTAAAACAAACTGGGGCCTAAGATTGGCATCTGAAGTGAGCAGGGGACCCAATGTCAAGGACAGAGCCCTCAACCTTTTGAGATCTCCAGGTACACAGTATCAAACTGAACTGAACTAGAGGCTACCCAGCTGATATCCACTACAGAATTAACTTAGTGCTTACCTGTGGGGAGAAATCCCCAAAACTCTTGATGTCACAGAAGGGACCTATATTATAAGCATACACTAGGAAAAACTGAGTTTGAGTTTGTTTTTCTTCCATACCATCCAATGACCCAAGAAAAAATTAAGCACCCCCCAAAAAAAACTTTGAATAGCTTTGTATCAATTAAAGAAATTGAATTTAAAATTTAAAACCTCCCCATAAAAAAATAACAACCTACACATCACTTTACATTGTTCTGAAGGTAATAAAAGAAGGCAATAAAAAGAAATAAAAAGGCATAGAGATTGGGAAAACAGATGTAAACATGATCATCATGTTGAAGATGTTAAGTAAAAAAACTTCGTTAAAGAAAAAAGTTAATAATTTTTTTTCAGCCTAATAAGCAAGTGTGACAGAGTGCAGGATAAAAGAGAAGCATGCAAAAATCAATTGTATTTAATTATCCTGACCACAGATAATTAGAAAATCAAATTTGAAAAACAACACCGTTCATAAAAAATATTTAGGAATAAATTTTATTGAGGATACAGCAACTACAAAAACATTGCAAACAGGAATTAAGTAAGATCTAAATAAGAGTGTGTGTGTGTGTGTGTGTGTGTGTGTGTATCATCCTAAGATTGAAGAACTTGATGTTAAGTTAGTAATCTTCCCTAAAATGATCAACAGACCAATGAAAATCAGTTTCCTTTGGGGAAAAAATGACAAACTAATTTTAAAATTATAGGTGGTACACACCTATAATCCCAGCAGCTTAGGAGCCTGAAGCAGGGGGATTGCCAGTTCAACGCCAACCTCAAAAACTCAGCAAGATCCCGTCTCTAAATAAAACATTAAAAAGGGCTGAATATGTGGCTCAGTGGTTAAGCGCCCCTGGGTTCAACCCCCAGTACCAAAAATAAATAAATAAATAAGAAGCAAAGGACCTAAAAGAGCTAAAACAATTTGGGAAAACAATAACAAATCATGGAAGACATACAGTCATAAAGAGAGTATGTTCAGACAGTATATTCTTGACATAAAGAGACATATAGATAGATAAACAAAATAGAGCCCAGAGATAAATAAATAGATACATACACATATACTTGATTGATATTCCACAAAGATCCCACGATAATTCATAGAGACAAGATTATTTTTGCAACAAATGGTGCTAGAATAAATAGACTTTGCATATGGAAATAATAACCTCAAACCTTACCTCACAATATACATAAACATTGACTCAAAATTGTTCATAGACCTGAATATTAGAAATAAAAATATTAAGCTTTTAGAAGATAACTTTGGAGAAAATATTTAAGACACTGGGCTAGGTAAAGATCTTTTACACAGGAATATTGAAAGGACAAATGGTTTTTTAAAAATCCATAGAATAAACTATGTGATTTAAGTTTTACTTTTTTTTTTTTTCCTGAGGATACGGGGATTACGGGAAATTGAACTCAGGGGCAATTGACCACTGAGCTACATCCCCAGTCCGGTTTTGTATTTTATTTAGAGACAGGGCCTCACTGAGTTGCCTAGTGCCTCACCATTGCTGAGGCTGTCTTTGAATTCACAATCCTCCTGCCTCAGCCTCCCCAGCCTCGGTGCCCAGCTTAAGTTTTACTTCTTGAAAAGGAGCTATAGATTGGAAATAAAATTTTTCAAAAACAAAGTGCTTGAATCTAGAGCATCTAAAAAAAAAAACTCTTTCAGCTCAACAAAAAGAAAACAAAAATTGAATAAAAATGAACAAAAGTTTTGAACAGACATTGTCCAAAAGAAGATATACAAATGGTCAATCAGCACATGAAAAGACGCTCAACATCACTGTATTACAGAGAAATGCTAATTAAAACCACCCTGAGATACCACTGCATGCTGACTAGTACCAAGTGTTGGGAGAATGTGGAACAACTGGAGCTCTCTCTTGTATCACACAGGTGGGCATGCAGAATGTTATAGTCCCTTGGTAAAATAGTATAGCAACACCTTATACATTAGATATCCATTTATTATGCTATCAAACAATGTTTTTCCAAGAGAAATAAAAACATATGTCTACTTGGAACATGTATGCAAATATTCCCAGCAGCAATATTCATAATAGCCAAAACCTGGAAACAACCCAAATGTCTATTGACTGGTGAATGGTAAACTCATGCCATGGAATACTACAGAACAATAAAAAAATGAATGAAGTGGTAATAAATACAATAACACAAAATTAATCTCCCCAAAATTATACTAAATAAAAGCTGCTATAGGTTGGATAAATGTCCCCCAAAGGCCCATGTGTTAAAGGTTTGGTTGCCAGACTGTGGTGCCAGTGGGGATAGAAAATTTAACCTTTAGGAGATGGGGTGTAGGGGAAGGAAGTTTAGATAATTGCAGGTATGCCCTTAAAGGAGCATCTCTGCTTCCTGGCTGCCACAAGGTGAGCACGGCGTGCCTCTTCTACACATTCCTACTACTCATATACCACCTTGCCACAGGCCCAAAGATAACAGGGCCAAGTGATCATGGACTAAAATCTCTAAAACCATGAGCCAAAATAAGCCTTTCATTCTTATAAAATGATTATCTCAAATATTTTGTCAGAGTGATAGAAAGTTGACTATCACAAACAAGAAAGCCTATGTATTGAATGATTCTATTTGTATGGAATTCTTTGAAAGGCATCACGATAATGACAGAAAGATGATCAATGTCTTCCTGGGTCTAAGGCTAGAAGGAGGGGACTGAGAACAAAGGTCACAAGCATTCTCTTCAAGGTAAAGCAACTTTTCTCTATATTGCTTATGATAGCGATTACATGATAAGTCGATCTGTGTTTTAAAAATGAATGAATTTTATTATATGTAATTATTTCCATAATTAACAAAAAGAGGAAAAATAACATTTTAATATGTAGGTATTTGGGCATGTCTACACTAGAAGATGTAATGACAGAGTCAGATGATTATACTTATAAATGAATAAGTTGGATTTATGAGAAATATTTGACATTTATTTTTAAGGGCTAAATAAATATATTTCTATATATAGATGAAATCACTATACATAGGCTAATTCACATGTAGACAGATAAAGGTACATTGTACACATAGCTCTAAGAAAAATACAAAAGAAAGGTTTCAAAAAGATTTTAAAGACATTCACTAGAGGGCTGGGATTGTGGCTCAGTTAGTAGAGCACTTGCCTAGCACATGTGAAGCTCTGCTTTCAATCCTCAGCACCAAATAAAAATAAATAAATAAATAACAACTAACACTATTTAAAAAAAAAATTATTAGAAAGAAATCCATACAGAAGAAAGAACAAGGCAATGTTTGTACAGTAGGGATGGCAAGGAAGAGTGCCTACATGATGGAACAAAACAAATACCAAAACCATTCCCAGAACACTTCACTAGAACACTTTCTATGTTATACACAGAACATTTCCCTATTTTATAATAAAAATTTTTGAAATTACATATTAGAAAGATATGCTGTAATCATTTAAGCATAGGCAATACTGAATCAAATTATAGTTAAAGCTACTTTAAAGAAAAATAAAAAACCACTTGGGCAACCAGGCAAAAAACATTAAACCGTTAATAAGAAAAAAGAACTAAGATTGTCATCAGACTTCTCACCCATACTTCATGCCAAAAGAAAATCATATAATGAATTTAAGACATTCAAGTAAAGGAAATTAAAAAAAAATCAAGGATTTTATAGCTTCCCAAACTGATCTTCAAGTACAAAGCTGCAAACAAATCATTATAAATTTGCCAAAATGCAGGGAATATTGATCTTTTGAGTCTTTCCTAAGGAATCTATTAGAAAAGGAGATTCACAACCAAAAATACTGACAGAGCAGCAGCACAAGTGGAGAATATGAAATGTAAAAGTATTTGTAGAAAAAGCTAATTCATGGTTATAAGACAGAGCATATAATAGACAAGGTACAATTTTTAGAAATGAGGGCAGGTGGGGAATAGGTAGTGCATATGGATGTGACTGCCTAATGGGTATGAAGTGGAAATAAAAGGACACTACTTTATGTCAGAGACTGGGATGGAAGAAGGGGAAGGACAACAAGAGATTGTAAGCCTACTCCAACACTGTTCAATATACGGAACCAATTAGTCCAAAAAAAAAACAAGTGAACTAATGGTATTATAGAAAGGCATTAGTATAAAGTTAATGGCAGAACAAATGAGCAAATTAAACCCACTGCATAATGAAAGAGCTTAGATATAAAAGACATAACGATAAAACAATATGATAGAACTGAGGCCAAACATATTAATCATATCAATAGATGTAAATGGGCTTAACTCACCTATTGAAAGAAAAGGATTTTCAGTTTGGCTAATAAAGCAAAATCCAACACTATGCAGAATACAAGAGACACACCTAAAACAAAAAGATTCAAAAGAGTTAAAAATAAAAGGATAGAGAAAGATATATCAGGCAAACACAAATAAAAGAAAACAGGGGTCATAATCTTGATTTCAGACAAGGTGGAATTCAGATCAAAAAGCATTACACAGATAAGAGCATTACATGCACCTAGTGCATATAGCACAATTCACAGTGAAACTAGTTATTAACATTTATGCACCCAGCAACACAGTAAAACCTTCCATTAAGCACCACCCACAGAAGATGCAAGGGGACACAGAAACACCAACAATAGAGACTTTAACAGACCTCCCACACTTCAAGATCAAGTGAACTGAAACTAATAAAGGTACAGAAGAGCTGAACAACATAAATAAGGTATCTATTATAGATATCTATCAAACTATGAAATTGTATTAATAACGGAGATTACAACTTCATGTACACAAATAGCATTCACAAAAACTGAAGAAATCTTAAGACACAGAGAAAACCTCAAAGTTTTAAAGAATAAAAACAATATAGTAGCATCTTCAGAACATAATGCAATAAAACTAGAAATCGATAACAAAAATTTTAAATGTCCTTCCATGTGGAAATTTAAACACTCCCAAACAACTTTTGGGTCAAAGGCAAAATGCAAAATTAACTACAGAATTTCTTGAAAAGAGTGAGAATAAAGGCCTGACCTTACTAGAATCTGCAGGCTACCATCAAAGGAAGTGTCAAAGAAAATATATTGTTTGAAATGCCTATATAAATAAGAATTTCAATATATTAACAACCAACTCAAAAACCTAGAAAAGGAACACTATAATAAAACAAAGAATCAGAACAAAATAATCAGTATTTAATATAAATATTGAAATTAATTTGCCCCCTCCAAGAGAAAACCACAGTAGACATTATAAATAAAAACAAAAAAGACCTTATTGGAAAAGAAATAAAACAGATAAACCAATAACTAACCCAATAAAAAAAGGGAGGGGCCCAATGGAGAAAGCACAAAAATGTGACATTAAATACACAACATTAGAAATGATAAGGAGAAAACCAACATCAAATACAGGTTTTTTAAATTTCTAAGAACTCCCTTGCATAATTCTATGCATATTTGAAATTTTATATGAAATGTATAATTTTTTAATACACTGGGGCTTTTTTAGTGTTTTTTTTTTAGTTGTAGCTGGACACAACACCTTCATTTTATTTATTTTTATGTGGTGCTGAGGATGGAACCCAGGGTCTCGCATGTGCGAGGCCAGCACTCTGCCGCTGAGCCACAACCCCAGCCCTGAAATGTATAATTTTTTAGGGAAATAAAACTTCCAGATTTGACCTCAGTAGAAACAAAAAATTACTAGATTGAACAAATGTCATAGAACAAATACAGAAAAAAGTTAAAGACTTCTACTGCAAAACAAAACAAAAAACAAAACAAAAAAACATACTAGGCCAGATTGTTTCAGAGTGAAATTCTAACAGACTTTAAAGATGGACAATACCAATTCTACTTTATTCCACAGCAATGAAAGAAAACTTCCAAACTCACCTTGTATTATGGGTAAAATAAACACTGTTCCCAGATCCTGACTAGAATTAATCTTTACACTATACCTCCTCCCAAAAAAACTATGAATCTATCTAACTTACTAATAGCAATACAAAATGTCTTCAGCAAAATGTGACAAAATCCAATCTTGGGTATTAATAAAGTTAAGAGAAGAAATCATATGGTCTCCATACATAGAGAAAATGAATTTGATTCAACATCCATTCAGGTTAAAAAAAAAAAAAAAGCAAGCCAGGAAAGGTGGTGCACGGTGCACTCCTTTAATCCCAGAAGCTCCAGAGGCTGAAGCAGGAAGATTGTGAGTTCAAAGCCAGCCTCAGCAAAAAGCAAGGCACTAAGCAACTTAGTGAAACCCTGTCTCTAAATAAAATACAAAATTGGACTGGGGATGTGGCTCAGTGGTCGAGTGCCCTTGAGGAAAAATATTTTAAGAACAATAAAATGGGATTTGATGGATGGATAATTCCTTAACATATTACATCAGCTCAAAAGAATATCTTACTTAATAGAGAAATACCAGAGGCCCTCCCTGCTAAAGGTAAAAGCAAGAAAAAAAGCACCTACTCTCTCTGTTGTATTTAACACTGTGTTAGAGATGTTTGCCAATGAAATTAGAAAAAAAATGCTATTAGAGGCATAAAAATTGAATAGAAAAAGAAAGGATAAAACTGTTTTCTATTCGAAAATATATAATTATATATCTTGAAAACCCAAAAGAATAGATGGGAAATGACTGCAAAATATTTAGTAAAGTAAGTTTATAAAATTAGCAGACAAAAATCAATAGCCTTAACCATAAAATTAAAAGATAAGAATGAAAAGAAACATCCCGATTATGATAATAAAAAATATAAAATACTAAGCATAAGTTTAATAAAAAATTCCAAAATATATATGTCAAAAACTTTTTTTTTCTGGTACTGGGGATTGAACCCAAGGGTGCTCTCTTAGTCTTTTTTATTTTGGGACAGGGTCTCACTAAGTTTCCCAGGCTGGCCTCAAATTTGTGGTGCTCCTGCTTCAGACTCCTAAGTAGCTGAAATTCCAGGTATGTCACCTTGCCCAACTATAAGACAAAACTTTACCCTGCAAAGGCACAGACTTGAACAAATGAAAAGACATACCATGTTGTCAGACAGTACAACTAAATATCATTAAGATGTCAGTTCTTCCTAAATAAGACATTTTATGAATGTAATGTGATATTCATAACTCTATGAAGCTTTTTTTGAGCTATTCAATTCAATTATAAAATTAATTTGGAAGAATTTGAAAAAGAAAGCCAGAAAAACTTGAAAATTAAGAATAATGAATGAGAAAGGGGAGAGTCAAAATTCTCTACAAAAATATTAGCCTTCAGTTTAAACAGAAGAAAGAGGAAGAGGAGGAGAATCATGCCAAGTTCTTTTTAATATCTTATTGTTTTAGAGATCTTGATAGGTTATTAAAGCTGAAGAATATATACATTTCTCCAAAATCTGATGCCTTTGGAGACTCACCAGGAAGCTCTTTCTAGAACCTAGTTCAGTGCCTAACACATTGTAGACACCCAATAAATATTTGTTGAATAAGTGAATATTGAGTAGTACCACAATAGAATAGATCTGTAGTTAGTGAAACTGTCATATCTAAAAAAGTATTGATTAATGGCTCAGAGCCAACTTGAAACAAATATTTTAATGACAGTTCCCAGAGGTTTTGTGCTTCTTTTTTCCTCATCATTTTCATTTGGGATACTTCATATAGGAATGCACATTATTTTTGATAGTTGATTCAAAATTCACGGAAGGATGGCTAATACAGTGGATGACAGAATCAGTCATAACAGTGAAATAACACTAATAAGATAGTGTTTAATGAGGATCATAATGAATTAAATTCTGCCCCCCCACCCTCAATTATATGTTCAATTCTTACCTCCAGGTAACTGTAAACATGACCCTAATTGGAAATAGAGTCTTGGAAGATATAATCAGTTAGGATGAGGTCGGATTGGATTAGGATGGACTCTAAATCAAATGACTGGAGTGTGTTTAGAAGAGATTTGGTTACAGAAATACAGTCCATATGGGGATAGAGGCAAAGATTGGAGTGATACAGCAAACCAAGGAATTCCTAAGATTGCTGACCACCACCAGAAGCCAAGAGAGAGGCAAGAATGATTGGACCCCTAGGGCCTGCTAACACCTTTTTGTAGATTTTCAATTTTACAACTGTGAGACAATAAGCTTCTGTTGTTTTAGGTGGCCAGTTTGTAGTAATGTGTTACAGCAGCCCTAGGAGACTAATATACAGCTGAACATTTTATCTTTCAACAGCACAGATAGAGGATGAAGGAAAACTACAGTTATTCCTGTGGAACAGAACTGGCAGTTGAAGAGGGCCGGCAGCTTGAGATTATTGAAAGAGCCTAAGGATTACTTAAATTCTGAAATAAAAATTCCTGTACTCAGCACTAGCTAGGGTACATATGAAGTACTAAGTCGTATTTTATATAAGTGCCACATTTTAAAGAGGTCATAAGGAAGAACTGGAACACATTTTTAAATAGTGATGTAAAGAGGTAAGCGTCTAGAAATTTCATCACGTTATTATCAAAAATTATTCAGCAATCAGTCTACATATATTTAAAATATTCTACCATCGAGGAAAAGCTCTCTCTACTCCCTAAGCGAAGGCGTTTTAATATGGGTCAAAAGTAATGGGAAGTTACTGACATGTTTTAAAGAGAAGAATGACATGATGGTCTCTGTATTTTCAATAGATCATTTGGACAGCTATGTGAGGGCAGAAGCAGACACAGGGAGGCATAGTAGAGATGATAAACCCCATAATTAGGTTGATGATGATAAGAATAAATAAGAAGTGAGATATCTGAGGAATATTTAGGAGATATAACCATAGAACTAAGGTAACAACACTTGTCTTTCAAAGGTATTATGAGAATGAATTATTTTATAACAAAGTGCCTAGCACAGAGTAGGTACAAATAAATGTCTAAACTCTCCTTCTTAGAAAGCTTAAATTCAAATATATATAAC
Source organism: Ictidomys tridecemlineatus (assembly GCF_052094955.1). Taxonomy (NCBI): domain Eukaryota; kingdom Metazoa; phylum Chordata; class Mammalia; order Rodentia; family Sciuridae; genus Ictidomys; species Ictidomys tridecemlineatus. The sequence continues at coordinate 113,401,503 of NC_135481.1, read as the reverse complement.
TCTGACATACTAATTTGGTTATATGATTATGAATTATTATATCTTTCCACTTCTGAGGCAAGATCATTTTATATATATTTTTTTAGTTGTAGATGGACACAATACCTTTATTTTATTTATTTATTTTTATGTGGTCCTGATGATTAAACCCAATGCCTCATAGGTACTAAGCAAGCACTCTACCACTGAGTCACAACTTCAGCCAGATCATTTATTCTTAAATTAACATTATGTGTACACAAATGTATATGTCCACTCAATTTTACCTGTGTGTGAGACTAAGTCTCTAGGACCTATAAAAACAAAAGATACCTCAAAATGCTGAACACTCCTCCAACTTTAATCCACATCAAATATTAAGTAAGATCACATAATAATCAATATATTGCTTGGGAACATTGTTCCTGAAAAGTCCAGAAGATGAAAAGAAAAAGACAAAAACAGAACATATGGACTGAAACAAGATAAAAATCCTAAATGAAATGGTTGGGCTTTCCACACTACAGAAAGCTAGTTCAATGATAAGAACACATTTTTGCTAACTATACTTTTCAAGGCATAAACATTTCATTTCTAAGTCAATATATATGTTCAATTATACAAAAAACTTCCATATCTTTTTAGAATATTAAAAATAAATGCACATGAATCTCTAACACAATTACTGCTATACAAGAATCCCAACTCAAATCTTATTTATTGGTTGAGTAATCAATACATAAAACTTGAACAGGATCCAAGTAAAACTACATCCCAAAGAGTTTCCAACTTCAAACGTAATGCTGCTTTATCTTAAGAAATAACAGTCTTCTGTGTGCTAAGATTTCCTACCAACTTAGAATCATAATTATTATGAAAAACATAATAAAAGGAAAATTTAGCTAATTAGAAAGAAGTAAAACTACAATGAACGTTCAGGAAAAGTTTAGCTTGTTATATAAATACTATAATATTTAATTTAGCAAATATATTTTAAGTACTTTTGATAACTATAGCTTTATCTCCCGATAAATACATTTGAAAAACATCCATTTTATACAATGTTCACATGTATGGAATATAGAACTTCACATAATAAAAAAAGTAAAATCTCCAAATTAATGCTATCCCAAAACTTGATTATATAATTCTTCCCTATAAAAGATATTTCATCCACCCTCAATCATTTTTACTTACTCAAGGAATTTTTGTGCAAACTATGCACCAGGAAATGGGTTGCATGTTGAAGACACACTATGAACATAACACAATCTACACAAAAAGTAAATTGAAGCAACTAAACAAGAAAGCTAATTATTAAAATACATTGTGAACACACAAACAAGGTATGAGAGAAGGCAGAAATCAGTCAGGGATTCCAAGCTAAATACTGAGCAGTAAGTAGGTATTAGACAAGCACAGAAGAGGGCCATGGAGGGAAAGAAGGCATTCCAGCCAAAAAGAGCATGGAGCACTGGAAGAACTAACTGAAAAATGGTCCACTGTAACTAGAGCAAAGACGCAGGGCTGAGATCAAGTTGGGAAGGCTAGAATCAACAGGGCATGGTTTGTCAAAGAGTTACCACAAAGATCGGGAGTTTAGGGAGACTCCCAGATTTTTCACTTGGAAAATGGTAGTGCCATCCTCTGAAATGAGCAATACAAAAAGAAGTACCGATTTTGGGACAGAAGACAATGAGTTTGGATTCGTTGGGGATAAGATTTAGATAAAGACAGAGGCCTCCAATTTTAGAGACATGTTTGAACTAGAAAACTGTACTGAGAGGTTGTGCATTCAACCACCAGCAACAAAACAAAACAAAAACAAGCAAACAAAAATGAAAATTGTACTGAGAAATCATTCACATAGAGGAGATAACTGATACCATCCAAGTGAATGACATCAAGTCTGTGGAATTAAAAAGAGAAAGGATCAATCATGGAAACTTGGGTAAACACAATTTTTAAAAATCAGGAAGAAAGAGCCCTCAGGAAACATCTGAGGAGGAACAGTCAGAAAAGGAAAGCATAAATAAGGAATCCAGCAACTACTATCAAATGATACAGAAAAATCATGCAAGACAAAGGCTGAAAATCATTGTTCTTTTTGCAACCACAGACAAGAGTTAAGAGCCACACTCTAATTTTTTGCATATATGAATAAAATTAGAGGTTCTTTTAAAAGATTATAACAATGTACTTTTCTACTTTAGAAATGTTACCATATAATGTGCAAAAAACAAAACAAAAAAAAAAAACTACGGTTTTCTCCAGTGTGGTCCTCAAGTATGCATGAGAGAGGGACCATTTCAACTTCAAATCATGATAATTAAATATATTCTTAAATATCTAAAGTAATTATCTAAAGTAATCAAAAGTTTTTAGTTACTGAGATAAAGATACGGAGTTGGGTGAATACAATAAAAATATTATACCTTCCCATTTCTATAATTAGCTGTTACCCAAATTATCAACAGATTGATTTCCAAATTTGACAAATATTTTGATGGATATTTATATAAAGGATGTATATTTAACAGCTGCTACACTGTCTTCACAGCATAAAAAGTGATAGATAGGCAGTTCATACCTTAGAAATGTTCTGTTAAGGGTAAGATTAGCCAGTACCCTATGAGACATATCAAGCCGAGGAATTGCCAGGAAGGCATGCCCTTCCACCCTGACAGCTAGAGAAGAGGCCTGGAGACAAGGAAAAATAGTCCAACAGTCCATACCCCATTTAACATCAAGGCTACTTCTTGTTCTGTTACACTCTGAAAGGCTTAATCCAAACTTTATCATTATCCACATTTTGGCAGCAAGCACATAATTTTATTCTTGATGATGGTAATAATAGCTTACATCTATTATCTTCACATTATGTGTCAGGATTCCATGGTAAGCACTTTACATGGATCACCTCATTTAATCTTCACAACAATGATTACTATCCCCATTATAAAGATGATGCAATCAGTGCTTAGACAAGTTAAATTAACTTGTTCAAGGTCACAGAGCTTGCAGCAGGCAGAGCCAGGATTCAAACCCAGACAGTGAACTGACTCTAGAACCCCAACTCTTAATTTCTGCTGTCATACAAAGCAGAGCTTTGTTTGAAAGAGCACTTCCAAAGTACTCCTGATTGGTCAGTTTTAACTCTTAGAAGACAGAGAAAGTTGGGGGAGGGGAGTGACTCCTCTTTAGAATCCCAAATAAAAGAAACCATAAATTCTTACTTGTATTATTCCCAATTCTATGTCAGCTACATAAACATTTTCACTATAATGAACTTTGACTGTTAGAAAAAGAAACATCTAGAGGAAAAAGAATTTAACTCTTGTGTAATCGCCTGAGAAATTGCTAGGAAGATTTCCCCTCCTGTTATAAGGCTCTGCAGATAGCACTAAAAACAGACTAAATGTTTAAAAACAGCCTCCAAACTATATCTTTGTTAAAACTAACCTGTCTCTCATCATTATTACTTATCTCATAACAGAGAATGCCACCATATAAAAATAAAATTCATTTTTCATTTCTCTGTGATATATGACTCTTTAAAGGTAAGTCACGTAATCTATTTAGGTTGAAATGCAAGTACTTCCTTTTGCTGGTTCAACCAAACTATGTCTACTTCCTGCACCAGTGAAACCTTTGCCCACATCAAGAGGCTCCAAGAAAAAGAGTAATAAAAATAATATCTTGATATTATATTAAAACTAACTCTTCCCCCTTGGTCCGTGGAAAGTGGTACTGAGCATGCTCCTGAATGCAGAGGAGAAATGAAATCTCAGTCTCTTCCCTTTTAGTGATCTTCACACTCAATAGAAAAGAAAAATCTCATGGCCCTCCCTTCTCTCTCTCCTTTCCCCTCGTCATACTCCTACCAAGTCTGACAATAAACTATCACCAATATGCAACTTCTCCCTAATAAAAAGTATTTATTCTTCAAGAACATCAACTATGCATCTTTTTGTGCTTCTGCTCTATTTTCAGGTACGTAATGTGCACTGGAGTGTCACTCATGTTAGTGCACATAAGAGGGAAAGAAAAAAATTCCTAACATCTTTACTCCAAATAAAAATGTCTAAAAACACCCAAAGCCTCCTTATCCTTTTCACAGCCTCCTCCTATTTACCTCCTTTGCCCTCCAAAACCCTTAGGGCTAAACAAAGATGAATACTACTTATTCCATACTTTACAGTTGGAGATTCTGAGGCACAAAACTATTAAGTTAATTGCCCTATGTGTCACAGTTAATCAGAAGGGCATGCAAAGCTCAAATCCACATTGTAGTTCCAAATACAGTGTCTTTCATCCTCTACAGATGAAAACATCTGTTTTATAAACAAGTATAAAATAGCTATTTAAGCCCACAAATTGCCCTATACAAGCAAGTTCCCATCTAGATTTTATTCATCCTGGCATTCACTGCCCAGGAAATAGACAAAACAAACCACCGAATGCATGTCAAAAAAAAAAAGAAAAAATACCAAGGAAGGGAGCACAGTAAGAGGGCAGTAATACTCACTGGCTTTAACCTGAAATTACTTATGTAATATGTTACTGTAAAATCAAATGACAGGTGGTGGGTTTGTTGGGGTTTTTTTGTTTTGTTTTGTTTTGTTTGACAATCATACCATAATAAAATCTTTAAGGGTATGATATTCTCCAGTGGGCAGTTCTATACTGATTCCAACTATGTTACCATTACTCAAAACAGAGTGCATCCAATTTTTCTAAAAGCTTCTGTGGAAGCAGAATATTTCATTGTCAGGGTAGATTCAACTTTTGCAAACTGGCAAAAAAATAATCACAAAAGACTTCTGTAACTATTTAGAAGAGATGGACTATTTAAGTGGAAAATACTTGTCAGTGTCATGGCCCTCATTTATTGAGTATATGCTATGTGCTAGGCCTACTAAACCTTCCATGTGTGTTCTTTCATTTATCTTCACAACAACCCCTTTAACATTATTACCCTTTACAGATGAGGAAATAAGGTTCAGAGAGGTCAATTATTTTGCCCAAGGTCAAAGAGTGGCAGAACTAAGATTCTAATGAGGACCTTCCAGATTCAAAAAACAATGTAAAGAGATGAAAGCACTGGTAGGTGGTCAGCACAATCTCTAAAGAACCAGCAGTCTGAGAATTCTGAGCCTTCAGTCCATTCAGCCTTTCTGGTGAATAAGTGACATGATGCATTTTATCATATATAAGATACTGCTCCCCAAAGAGACTACTGTTTTATGCGTCTCATAAAATGGCTTTAATAACCATTCCAAAGAAGAATTACAAAGACTCTCAAGTAGGGTCAGCATTATCAACATAAGTGTTTACTGCTTGGGAAGAAACAAGTCATTTAGATGAATAAGTTTGGGTATATTTGTTTAAAATCCAAACTCATTACTTAATAAAGACATCTTTTATTTCCAACCAGAAGTTGAAGCTCCTGAATCCCTCAAGTGCATTCAGGAAAATGTTTCACATTTATCAACCTATAAAGTACATGCCCAAGGCCTATTTGTGCGCACTGCAATAAGAGAGACTGTAGGGACCGACTTAGAAAGTTACTCCGTCCATAAGGAGTAGCAGATTGTTTCCAATCAAGTACACAGTTAACATTACTGGGACAGCCAAAATTCTCCTGTGCTATATGTTGGAGTTTGTGTAAGCTGCCCTACAAAGGAAGCTTGCTCTTGGAAAAATAATTAGATCCATTAGATCATTTTCCCAGCGCCCCTTGCACTTTCTTTAAGCACCGCATGGTTGTGGTTACTTTTAGCACTAGTGTTGGTATTCATGAGTTAATTTTCCTTATACTAAATCCAGAATTCTGCCTGGCTCCCCGCTCCCTCCCCCTCCTCTCCTTTCTTGCCTCTTCAACCCGAAGTGGAAACTGCAGACTCAAACTCCCCGATGGCTCCAGCACCAAGAACTGGGCATGCTCAGAAGGCCAGGCAGGCTTTGGGTTGCAACTGACAGTTCCCCGCCCCTGATTTGCCGCTGCCCCCCTTCCCCCACTGCAACAAGAGATACTGAAATGTTTATCTGAAAGATACGAATTCTCTTTTTCCCAAGAATGACCCCATTTTAATTTCATTTCGCAGGGTCTCTTTAGTCTTGCGAAACCACCACAAGCCTGGGAAGACCGCATTATTTTTCAGCACCGGGGACAGCGCCGCGCTGCCATCAACGTCCACCCTCCCCCACCTCCTCTTCCACCCCCACCCCCCACCCGCCCCAACCTCAGCCCCCACCCCCGCACCAGCACAATGCCAAGGTCTCCCAGCAGCCGCAAACGCCGCGACTGCGATAGCTCCCGCCGGGGGCCGGGCCGGAGTGCCGGGCCGGCTGCTACTTACACTGCTCCGCTTTGGTGGACATGGTGCTGTCCAGATGGAAAGGCTTTGCCCCAAAATCTGTGTCGTGTGAGCTCCCTCGCTCCGCCAGCGATGTTGCGAGGAAAAGAGCGCATACCCCCCACCCCCCACCCCCTCGCTTTCCCCCTCCCTTAGGCCCGTGTCGCTACCATTCGGACAAAACGCACATCAAATTGCAGAATTCGGTCCCGGAAGGTTAGGAAATCGCCCCCGGAGAAATGGGTGGGATTTAATAGGCGGCCAAAGGCTTCCTGTCCGTCCCCTCCTGGAGCTGCCCGCGTTGATGTGGGCGGGGAGACCGAAAGGAGAGAGCAAGCTGCGGCTCCTGGTGAAATGGGAAAATGGGCTCGACCGGGGGAGGAGTATTTCCATTCATAAGGCGCACGGAGGGGACGGGTGTTTCCCAGAGAAAAGCCTCTTAAAGTGCCGGAGTCCCCGACCATTTGGATCTCCCATTGGCGTGCTCCGGGCCTGTAAATCCTGCTCCCGGAGCAGCCCCCAGTGTCTCAACGCGGTGACCGGAGAGAGACAGAGGTGCGTCCCAGGCTTCGTCTCAATCTCCGGGAGGAAGGAGAGGGAGGCGGATCCGGGGCGGGCTGGAGAGAGCCGGGGCCGGAGGGCGACGAGGATGCTCCTGAGGACCGCGAGGAAGGAAATGCAGAAGTAACCCTTAGCATGGCTTCCCGGCGTGCTGCGGTCCGTGCCCTCTGCCTCCCCTGGCGGATGGGCTCTCCTGCTGATGATTAAGGATGGGAGGTCCCACTGCCAGGGGCTGTAAAAAGACTTGAGAAGTGGGGGCTAGAGAAAGGAGGAGATTTCCACGGATTTTGAAGCTGGAAAGGCCACCGAAAAGGAAGATGAAAAACTGGAGACAGGAAGAACCCAGGTGTGCTCCCTTGCAAACATCCAGTCTAAATCCAGGCACGTTAGGAAGCCCCTCTGCTGGGGAATCGAAGCCAATAGAAAACAAGGCAATAGAAAAGGGCATCGTGCATATTAATAGAAAGATGCCAAAAGAGTCTACTACAAAGTGGAGAGGCATTCTCAACCTGGATTTGGAGTCAGGAAAAATCAGATTGAAGACCCAGTTCAGTACTTACTTCTCCAGAACTAATCTTTTAATCTCCCTAAACCTATGGGAAAAATAAAATCTGCCCTGTCACCCAAAGAGTTATAGGGCAGGTCAAATACGATAATGGATGTGAAAATCTCTTTAAAATTAAAGTACTGTCCAGTTGCTACCCATTGTGACCATTCTTCATTCAAATAGTTTAGTTTGTAAACCTGAGGAGCAATGGTTGATTGAGGCTATAGGAATTATAAATTCATCAGTGATTTTCAACGTTTACTAGATAAATATTTTTCCATCTCACAAAAAAAAGGAATGATCCGTATTTTAGGGAAAGAACATTAAGTTCTGTATGATATGTACAAATTATCAAATTAAAATCTTTGACAATTAAGAAAAAATATTATGAACTCATGTCAAGAAAAGATGTTTCTGAGACCAGGAAAAAAAGCCTTCAAACAATATGGAGATTGTCCATTATAACGAAGTTGCATTATGATGAAACAGTGGCCAAGTTTCATGGTATTGCAAAATGTTCATTAGGGAGTGGGATTTGGTGCTTTGGCATATATATGTGACTGGACCCTGCCGCCTTAGGCCTTGGAACGCCAGACTTAATGATGGGGCTAGCATCCTGTACCTTAGTTCATTCCCTAAACCCCCTCAACCACACCCCCCCAAAAAAGAAGTTCCAGTTTTCAGTCAAAGATAAATAATTCTGTGAAGAGCAATGATGGAGAGTTAATCCTGGATAAAAATATATTGGAATCATTCTGAATATGAATATAATGAACATTTCTGAGAAGATGATTAAAGGAAAACTGAAGGATTTATTCAGAAATGTCTGGGAAGCTTGAAGCTTTGATTAAGAAAACAATAATTGAATTTTTTTAAAGTGTCCTGGAAAACAGAAACAAAGGACAAAGTATCTCCCTTCATCTGCTTACTATTTCTGCTATTGTCTTAATAAACCTCCCATTGAGAGAGAATATAACAGTTTTAAGGTCATGGACTCTGGAGTTAGTCAAGTTTGAGACTCAGTTCTGCCTCTTATGAGCTGAGGGATCTTGTGAAAGCCATTTAACTTCTCTATGCCTCAATTTCCTCACTCACAAAAGACCCTTATTAGGGTCACATTTAAAGTTAATGTCCAGATTGAATGAGTATACTATGAGAACTAGAACAATCCCTGCCATACAAGTAATTGCTGTTATTGGTGTTACTGCTCAAGTAGCTCAAATGCAAGCAGTCTCTCAGGTTAGTTCAGACTGTTTAAGGCCTTTCAAAGTCTGAATCAATCAATTTATTGATACCCTAATCATCAGTCGAGGCTCTCATAACTTCAGCCTTCAAACCTGTGACTAGGGTACTTCCTCAACCCAGACTATCTCCACTGCCCAGCTCCTCCAGGCCAACATATGACCTGACTTACTCCTTTAATGAAACAAATATAAACTCCATCACCTTTTCTTTTCTTCTCTTTATCTACAACGGGGTTGACCTTTCTCTGTATCTTTTCTTCTACTGTAGAAGCAGTGCCTCTTCTCATTGCCAGATGAAATGCCCTTTGTTTCTTAATCTATACCTCTAATTAAAAATGTACTCCCATTTATTCCAGAATTTGATCTCTATATGTCCCTCTCCCTAGCAATTTCATTAAGCATGACTCTTTCTGCTTACAAACATGGATAAATTTCCTATCTAGAAAAGCTGTACTCATCATCTTACTGAATAAATGGCCTCTCTTTCTCCAACTAGTGCCTGAACTTCCTTACCACTCCATCTGCAGTCAACTCTTGGCTCAAGTAGACTCTCTCATCAGTCACTAATAATTTCCTAATAGTCAATTACTTTCTCTCTCTCTCTCTCTCTCTCTCTCTCTCTCTCTCTCTCTCTCTCTTTGTTTGTTTTTGGTTCTAGAGATTGAACTCAGGGGCATTCAACCACTGAGCTACATCCCCAACTCTATGTTGTATCTTATTTAGAGACAGAGTCTCACTGAGTTGCTTAGTGCCTCGCTTTTGCTGAGGCTGGCTTTGAACTAGTAATCCTCCTGACTCAGCCTCCTTTTGGGCCACCACACCTGGCTTACTTTATCTCTCTTTTTTTTTATAACAACAAAAAATTGTAGTTGTAGATGGACAGCATGCCTTTATTTTATTTGTTTCTTTTTCTTTTTCTTTTTCTTTTTTTTTTTTTTTTGTGTGTGTGTACGGTGCTAAGGATCAAACCCAGCGCCTCACACATGCTAGCAAATGCTCTGCCACTAGGTTGTAGTTGGACACAATACCTTTATTTTATTTATTTATTTTTATGTGGTGCCGAGGATTGAACCCAACACCTTGCACATTCTAGGTGAGTGCTCTGCCACTGAGCCACAAGCCCAGCCCAACTTTTCTTGATGACAAATACCAGCATTTGAAATCTCTCCCTACTGCTTTTTAAAACTCCCTCTTCCCTTGATTTCATATTGTAGCACTTTTCACAACCCAGGGGCTGGGGTTGTGGCTCAGCAGTAGAGCACTCGCCTCGCACATTCGAGACCCAAGGTTCAATCCTCAGCACCTCATAAAAAAATAAACAAGTGAAATAAAGGTGTTATGGGGGGGAGGTACACTCATACACTGCTGGTGGGACTGCAAATTGGTGCAGCCAATTTGGAAAGCAGTATGGAGATTTGGAAAGGTGGGAATGGAACAACCATTTGACCCAGGTATTCCTCTTCTTAGACTATACCCAAAAGACCTAAAAACAGCATACTATAGGGACATAGCCACATCAATGTTTATAGCAGCACAATTCACTAGAGCTAGCCTGTGGAGCCAACCTAGATGCCCTTCAATGGATTAATGGATAATATATATATATATATATATATATATATATATATGGCATATATACACAATGGAATACTATTCAGCACTAAAAAATAATAAGATCAAGGCTTTTGCAGGGAAATGGATGTCATTAGAGCAGATTGTGCTAAGTGTAGTTAGCCAATTCCAAAAAAACAAATGCCACATGTCTTCTCTGATATAAGGGGGTTGACTCAAAATGGGGAAGAGAGGAAGAGCATGGGAAGAAGATTACCTCTACATAGGGAAGAGGGGTGGGAGGGAAAGGGAGGGAGGAAGGGAATTGCATGGATGGTGGAAGGAGACCCTCATTGTTATACAAAATACATGTATGAAGATGTGAGGGAAAAAAAGAATAGCATTACCCTAGATTAAGTAGAGAGAAGTGATGGGAGGGGAGGGGAGGGGGTGGGGAGATAGGAAGGATAGTAGAATGAAACAGACATTATTATTACTGTGTGTATATATGTGAATGCATGACCGATGTGATTCTACAACCTGTATATTCATAAAAATGAGATATTATATCCCGTCTGATTCAAATGTATGCTATGTCAAGGTCATTGTATTGTCATGTGTAACTAATTAAAACAAATAAAAAATCTACATACAAAAAAAAACTTAATACTTTTTGCTCAAATGTCCATCTTAAACATGTTAATTAGGCACCAATTTGTTCATTTTAAGTACTATATAGTATTTCCTTTTATAAATATCCCACAACTTATTTACTATCTTGTTGATGAAAATTTAAATTTCCCATTTTTTTTCTGTTACAACAGTCACTAATATGCCATTATGTAAAAATGTGAATGTGTAACTGATGTGATTCTGCAATTTGTAATTGGGGTAAAATGGGAGTTCATAACCCACTTGAGTCAAATGTATGAAAGATGATATGTCATGAGCTTTGTAATGTTTTGAACAACCAATAAAAAAAAAGATGAAGTCACACTAAACTTTCTTACACATGTCCTTATATACATGGACCAGAATTCTCAAGGATATAAGTAACTTCAATTTCTATTAGATACTTCCAAATTCTTCACTGAGGTGATTGTACCAATACAGACTCCTTGCAGGTTCAAATTCTATCAGGGCAAAATAAATGACCATCAAATCTACCCTCCCCCCAAAAATATAAACTCTGACTATCTAAAAAATTGAAGATATTCTGTAAAAGACATTGATACTTCAAAGAAAGGAATGATCTAAAATGTGTTTCCACTCCTTATGGCTTTTAACTTAAGAGATGCCACACATAGTGGCTATAGACTCCAACAGTATACTCAAAGACTCTTTGACTGACACAAAGCACATAGTTTAAAGTAAACATAACTGCCAAAAAGTGAAGGTATCAGATATGACAGAGAGCCAGAATGGAAGAGATACTAATTGTTTCTCTGCACAAATTTCTAGCTAATATCTGACCCACATATGTGCAGGGCTGCATATAAACAACAATAACTCAACTAGGGATAAAATAACTAAACCAAGTTTAAGCTACCACTTAAGAGTTATTTTGTATTTTATGTCTCATTAAATCAGTTATCTGCTTTAAAACAAATAAACTACAACCAAAAACACTTTGCAGAGAAAAATAACAGAATGCAGAGTCTCTATCACATAACATTTACAATGTCTCAAATACAATCCAAACTTACTAGAAATGTAAGAAACAGGAAGCCAGGTGTGGAGACTATAGTTCATCAGCTACTTGAGAGGCTCAGGTAAAAGAATAGCTTGAACCCATGAGTTCAAGAGCAGCCTTGGCAACAAAATGAGACTCTGTCTCAAAAAAAAGAGAAAAGGAATAAGAAGAAAAAAGGAAGGAAAAGGAGAGAAAAGAAATAGGAATTATGACCTATCTGACCCACTGACAAGAAAAAAGACAACAGAAAATGAATCCAAGGTGGCCTAGATGTTATAGTTAAGAGAGAAGAATTTTAAATTATATAATAATACTCAGCAGAGTTAAAAAAATATGTTCATAATGATTTAAAGATATGCATTGTCAACAGAGAAATAAAAATTTTAAAAAATTGGAAATTTTAGAACTTAAAAACAAATTTTGAAATTTAAAAATTCAGTGGATGGGATTAATGGCAGAAGAAAATAGAGAAATAGCAAGTAAATTTAAAGATAAATCAATAGAAATTATCCATTTGCAGAACAGAAAGGGGAAAAAATAAGACAGAATCAACAAAGTCTAGGGGCCCGTGAGATAACAGCAAAAGATCTAATGTATATTGTAATCACAGAAGGAAAGGATAAAAAGACCTGTCAGGAAGAAATTTTTTGAGGAAATAATGGCTAGAAAATCTCCAAAACTAATGAAAAAAAAAACTTGTAAAATTTTTTTAAAGGATGAACCCCCAAGAAGGATTAAAAAAATGCAGTTAAAATTAAGCCTCACATCACAATCCCTGGCTTCAAAATATAGTACAGAACTACAGTAACAAAAACTTCATAAAAACAGACAGACAAAAAGAACAGAATACAAAATATAGAGACAAACCCACACATCTAGAGTCAACTAATCTTTGACAGAGCGCCAAAAATATACACTGGAGAAAAGAGCCTTTTTAACAAATGGTGCTGAGAAAACTGGTGATCCCTATGTAGAAGAATGAAACTAGACCCTTATCTTTCACCCTGCACAAAAATTAACTCAAAATGAATCTCAGACCTAGGAATTAGACCAGAAAATATGCAATTCCAAGAAGAAAACTTAAGAGTCCACACTCCAGGATGTAGGTACAGACAATAGCTTTCTCAATAGGAGAAAATTTTCAGGAAATAATGTCAAGAGTTAATAAATCAGATGACAAAAAATTAAAAAACTTCTGTCCAGCAAAGTAAACAAGAATGTGAATAGAGAATTTACATAAAGGGAAAATATCTTTGCTAGCTACTCTTCTGACAGAAGATTAATATCTAGAACACATAAACAACTCAAAAGACTTAACACCAAGCTGGTCACAGTGACACACACTTGTAATCTCAGCAGCTCAGGAGGCTGAGGCAGGAGGATCACAGATTCAAAGCCAGCCTCAGAAACTTAGCAAGGTGCACTGATGTCACAATGAGCCATTGTGAGCAAGTGTCAAAGTGCAGGTATATAAGAGAGTGGCTCTGGCTGAGTTTTTGTCCACAAGTACAGGAAGCTCTTGGTGGTGACCTGTCGGACTCCCAGATAGTTAGCTCGTTTGGTGGTTGGTGGTTGGCGGTTGTTGGTGGTGGTCTTTCAATATTGGTTCTTTGATTTGGGTTTGTTGTTTTGTCTTGTATTTGTTTTTGATTTGGGTTTGTTGTTTTGTCCTGTTTTTGTTTTTGATTTGGGTTTGTTGTTTTAGTCTGTTATTTTTTTTTTTAAGCTAGAATCCTTAGTTGGTGTTCCTGCTTAGGATGGATAGCCAGAGTAGTGAGAGTAGTGGAGTGGGGCAGGGGCCTAGCTCCTGCAAGACTACAGTCCTGAGGGACCAGTATGAGGTCCTGAGGGACATTGGGCATGGTGGGTTTGGCCAGATCAAACTAGCCCGCCATTGCCTCACTGGGGCACAGGTGGCAGTGAAAGTCCTGCAGAAGAAAGGGCAGAGACTCCGGCTCCTCTCTGAATCGAATATAATGAAGAGCCTGGAGCATCCCAACGTGATCCAGTTATTTCAGGTCATTGAGACCCGAAAAAATATCTACCTGGTGATGGAGCACGCAGGTGGGGGCCAGCTATTGGACCAAGTCCCGCTGGGTGGCATGCAAGAGGAAGAAGCACGCAGACTGTTCCGGGAGGTAGTGTGTGCCGTAGCCTACTGCCATGACAAGGGCATGGTGCACCGAGACCTGAAGCCAAAGAACATCATGCTGGATGACAAAGGTCACATTAAACTTATCGATTTTGGCTTCAGCACCTGGGTCACACCAGGCCAGAGACTGAAGGAGTCCTGGGGCACTCTCTCACACATTGCTCCCGAAATTATCCAGAGGCGAACATATGAGGGCCCCCCAGTGGACATCTGGAGCCTGGGCGTCACTCTGTATTTTATGTTGACAGGGAAGCTCCCATTTATGGGATCCACCCGTAAGGAGACGATACGGCAGATCGTGCTGGGATTGTACCGTGACCCTCCCCACGTTTCTCTGGCAGCACGGATGCTCATTTACCAAATGCTGACCCTGGACCCCAGGAAGCGGCCCACAGCCAAGCAGATCCTTCAGCACATATGGCTGATGCTGGGTGAGCGGCATTTAACCCCTCATTATCATGAGGCACTCCTCAAACAGCCAGACCCAGAAATACTGACCATAATGTTTGATATGGGTTATGATCTACGCAAGACCTGGATGTCCCTGGCCAAGAGAAAATTCAATGCGGCCATGGCTACCTACCTTCTGCTCCAGCACCAGAAAAGCCAGGGGCAGGGCTTCATGTTCCAGGGAAAGCCTGTGCCTCCCTTGGTTAAGCCTCAGCCATGCCTCCTGGATCCTTCCCATTCCCCTGTCCTCCCAATAAGGAGCCCTAGTGAACCTGCCCTTCGCACCTTCTCCTTGCCCTGTGAGCTTCCTCTGCCTGAGGAGGCCAAATGCTCAGGGCAGAAGCACATCAGGACGGCCAGCCAGCCGCCTATTCACTTCCATTTCCCGCCTGCAAGAGCCCCAACACCTGGGTTAGCCTCCCAGTCTGACTCTGGACAACTCCACGCCAGCAGAAAGCTCTGGAAGAGGGTAACTAGGAGGATTGCTACCTGTGTCCGACAACTGTGCTGTTGCATACCACGTGTCAGCAATGGGGTGGCTCCAATGTAAGAGCAGAAACCTGTCAGATTCATGAAGTGACGCTCCAATGGAGGGGAGAGCTGACCAGACAATACCAGGGGGCATCCAGAGGACCCTGTTCTCTGTGGATCCTGACACCTTGTTTGGGGCCTCAATCCTCAATCAAGTGGACTCTAAACAGCTGCAGGAGAAGATGTGCCAACTACCTCAGGTGTCTCTGCATGGGTTCCAGCCCAGAGCACTTCTGCATCCACCTGGACATCAGGAGTCCCCTCTTCCCCCACCTGCAGAAGACATCAGAGATGGCTCCCCTGGGACACTCCCCCTGCACTGCTCCTCTGTCCTTTCTCCCATTCTCCTGAGGCATTTCTTAATAAATATTTTTCAAATTTTGTAATAAAAGTATTGTTCAAAAAAAAAAGAAACTTAGAGTCTTGCTGAGTTGCTTAGGCCCTTGCTATCTATAAACTAAAATATTTTTAAAAATGCTGGGGATATAGCTCAGTGGTTAAGTGCCCCTGGGTTCAATCCCCAGAACTAAAAAAAAAAAAAACCAAAAAAACAAAAAAAAAACAAATGACCCAATTAATAAATGGACAAATAAATTAAACATATCTCTTAAAAGAATAAATACAAATGACCAACAAATATATGAAAAATGTTCCACATCATTAGCTATTAGGGAAATTCAAATTTTCAAATCAAAACTATACTGAGATATCAACTCATACCTGTCAGAATGGCAGTCAGCGGGAATACAAACAAAAGGACTAGGGGTTGTGGCTCAATGGTAGAGCACTTGTCTCGCACATGTGAGGCACTGGGTTTGATCCTCAGCACCATATTAAAAAGAATAAACAGAATAAAGTTTTAAAAAGAGGATAAAATAATAAAAAAATGCGGGAGAGGGGATGAAGAAAAAAAGAACTCTTTTTTACAGTTCATAGGACTATAAATTGGTACAACCACTCTGAAAATAAGTATGGAGTTTCCTCAAAAGACTAAGCATGGAACAACTATATGATCCAGCTATACCAGTCCTCCATATTTATCCAAAAGAATTAAAGTCATCATACTACAGTGATACATGTATACCCACGTTTCTAGTACCACAATTCTCATTAGTCAAACTATGGAACCAGCCTAGGTGTTCATCAATGGATGAGTGGATAAAGAAAATATTGTTTATATACACAATGGAGTTTTATTCAGCTATAAATAAAAAATAATGTCATTTACAGGAAAACAGATGGAACTAGAGACCATTGTGTTAAGCAAAATAGGCCAAACTCAGAAAGTCAACAGTCGAATGTTTTCTCTTGTATGTAGAAACTAGAGAATAAAAAGCAAAAGAAAGGTGGGAGGTGGAATTGGGATCTAATGAAAAAAAATCAATGGGAGATCAGTAGAGGAAAGGTATCGGGGAATGAGGGGAGAGGAAGACAGGGGAAATGTTGGGGAGTGATACTGGCCAAGTTATATTGTTATATTGTGTACATGTATGGATATGTAACAAAAATTCCATCTGTAGGTACAACTACAATAATGCACCAGTAAAAAATATGGACAGGAAAGAAAAAGAAAGAAAATCAAGACTCATCACATCAGATTCAAACTACTAAAACCAAATATAAAATAAGAAATCTTGGAAGCAACCAGCTAAAAACAACACTCATTACTTGCAAGGGAACATCAATTCAAACTAACACTGACTTCAAATCAGAAATAATGGAGATCAGAAGACAATGAGCTAAATCTCTAAAGTGCTAAAGGGAAAAAACAAAAGTGTCAGAGCTGTAGTCATACCAAGAAATGCCCTTCAGAAAGACATTAGACTTAGACATTTATTAAAAGACATAGACATTTCAGATAGAGGAAAACTAAGGGGATTTGTCATCTGCAGACTCTCATTACAAGAAATGCTGAAGGAAGTTCTTCAATCCGAAAAAAATATAATACCAGGTGGAAAGGTAGCTCTTCTCCCAGTCTTTGGCTTATTTTTATGTTGTTTATGGAATTTTGTTGAAGAGGTTTAAAATGTAAATGTAGTTGAGTTTATCAATATTTGTCATTATAGTTTTTGCTTTTTATATTTTAAGAAATCTATTGATATCTCTGTAAAAATATTATTATATTTCATTCTTCAAGTTTTCAAGTTTTACTTTTCATATTTGAGTGTTTGTTTCAACTTAAATCTATTTTTGTGTATGATATGACTTGAGTTTACTTTTTCCCCATGGATAAGTAACATTTTTACCATTGATTAAATTCCTCCTCAACCCAATTTATAATTCCACAACAACTTTGTCACAAATCAACTTTATACTTTTGCATAAAGCATGCCAGCTCTCAACTCTGATCAGTGGGTCTATTTGTATATCCCTGTCTTAGTAACAATAGCTATACAATGTGTCTTCATAGAGCAAGTCCTATGCTTGCTCCTGTCTTTCAAATTTGTCTTACTGTTCTTGTTGGGCCTACCACGTGAATTTTAGAACAAGCATCTAATTACATGAAAACTGTGTTCCAATTTTTATTGGAATTGCATTGAATTAATAGGCTAATTTCAAGATAATATCTTGAGAGTTCTCATCTATGAACATGATTTCTCTTTTCAAACATCTAATTTTTCAATGCTATACTGTACCTTTTCTATGTAAGGGTCCTAAATATCTTTTGTTTCATTTATTTCCAAATATATTACATTTTTATGCTATTTTGAATGGAATGTCTTTTCATATTACATTTTCTAATAAACTATGGAAATATAAAAAGGATATTTTCAGATTGATTCTATGGCCAGAAACCTTGTTAACTTTTCTTATCACTTCTAATACTTTGTAGATTTTCTCAAATGTTCTAGAGACAAATTTGATATCCACAAATGAGAGTTTTGACTCTCACTTCCTGAATATTATAATTTTTTCTTTTTTTTTTTTTTTTGTAACAGGGATTGAACCCAGGGGTACTTAACCACTGAGCCACATCCTTGGCCCTTTTTTAAAATATTTTATTAGAGAAGGGTCTCACTGAGTTGCTTAGGGCCTCCCTAAGTTGGTAAGGCTAGGTTTGAACTCACAATCCTTCCTGCCTGAGCCTCGAGATCATTGGGTTTACATTGCATAGGATTGTTGCAGATGAAGACAGCCACCCATGGGGCCAAAGTAGCTGCCGAAATTCTCAATCACTGGTTCTTGCAATCTTGCAGGAAAATTTTCAGGTAAGTCACACATAGCAGGCAGGAATTTATTTAGGAAAGGAGAATAAGAGAGAGAAGTTTACAATAAAGGTGCTGAATAGTCTAGAATATCTCCAAAGAGAACAGCATGGCCCTTACAGAACTGGGGACTTTTAAAGGGTTTGAGTTTCTTTGTCCTCATTCTATTCTCTTGTACCCCTTAAGCAGTTGATTATCACTTGGTATAGCCATCAGTGTGTTTGCTACATGAGTGTCATGATGACCAAGTCATAAAGGGTAGTTGTGACATGGTTTTGGTGATAAGGAAAGATCCTAGAAACCCGGTCACAAGAAATAGTGGTGACGTGGTCTGAAACGGGTAGGTTCTTAAAGAATTATAACTATGATTAGGGAAAGTTCTGACATACCAGGCCCCATTTTCTGGAAGCTCATCTTCTTTGACAAGTTTCCCAAGATTTCAAGTAATAATTCCATCAAGGAATTATAACTACTTAGGTTGGAGAAGGCTGGACGTTTTGGCTCTTATTTTCCAAATGTTTGCCTATCCAATAGAGCTCCATGGGATCTCAGATACATGACTCATAGATTTTCTTAATACAAATGTCTAATGTCTGCCCTTCATTGTTGTTTCTCCTACCCATCTATTCATGGCTGACTAACCTACCTAACAGGGTCTCCAAAATAATGATGAATAAAAACATCAGAGCAGATCTTTTCCTTATTCCTAATTTTAATAATAATGCTTTTAAAATTCATCATAATTTTATTTTATATTTATTGTAGAACATTTTTACAAATGTACTTGAGGAAATTTCCTCCTATCATATATATCTAAGTTTTTGTTTTTGTTTTGTTTTGTTTTGTTTTTGTAGTAGGGATTGAACTCAGGGCCACTTGACCACTGAGCCACATCCCCATCCCTATTTTGTATTTTATTTAGAGACAGGGTCTCACAGAGTTGTTTAGTGCCTCACTGTTGCAGAGGCTGGCTTTGAAATCACAATCCTCCTGCCCCAGCCTCTGAGCTGCTGGGATTACAGGCATACACCATGGTGCCCAGCCTATCTAATAATTTTTAATAATGAAAATTTATCAAATTTTTAATAAAGATTTTATTGATCAGATAGGAAGAGAGTTAACATATACACTCCTCATACATACACACATAGTTTATTAATAATATCTTACATTAGTGTGTACATTTATTAGAATTTAGTTACTATTGATACAGCATTAACTAAAGTCTGCAATTTACTTTAAGCTTCACACTGTTACACTATTCTAGTGCTGAGTCAGTCAGAGGCATTATTTATTTCTGTTATGGTATTTTATTTCTAGCCTTTCTTTTTTATTCTTTTGTAGCTACCATCTCTCAGTTTATATTATCCATTTCTTCCATTAGACCCCTTAGCACATTATTCATAGTTATTTTCAATTCCAAATCTGATAATTCCAAATTTTCTGTCATTTCTAAATCTAATGCTTTCTTTATCTTTTCAGAATATTTTTTCTTGTCTTTTAGCATGCTTCTGTGGTTTGAATATAGAGAATGTCCTTCAGAGGTCAGGCTTTGTCCACAGATGATACTCTTGGGATGTGCTGTGGCCTCCAAAGATCTATATGTTAAAGGCTTGGTCTTCAAGTGATGCCACTGGGAGATACTGTGGACCTTTAGGAGGTAGGGCCTTATGGGAAGTCCATAGGTCATCAGGGTTGTGCCCTCAAAGAGAACTGTGGAACCAGTCTTGTAGTCTCTCTCTATTTTCTGGCTTGTGACGTGAATGGTTTGTTTTGACATGCACTTTCTGTCATCCAGGGCACTTTAACAGAGCCCCAAATCAATGGGGCTGACCAATCTTGAACTAGAACCTCTAGGACAATGAGCTAAATAAACCTTTTCTTTTTATAAGGTAATTGCCTCAGCAATTTTGTTCTAGTAAAACAAATCTGACTAATGTACATGCCTTGTATTGGGTTAAACAATAATCAGTGGCTAGGAAAGCTTACTATAAGACAAGGACTCTATAAACTAACTTATTTGGGGTTGATTTTTTTAATTATTTTTTGTTTGTTTATTTCAATGTCATTGATTTCAGCTCTGATTTTAATTATGTCCTGTCCTGTTTTCTACTGCTTTTGGTATTGACCTTCTTTTTCTAGGGGTTTGAGATTTAATATTAGTTTCTTTATTTGGTAACTTTCTATCCTTTTAATGATGGAGCTTAATGCAATAAACTTTCCTCTCAGAACTGCCTTCATAATGTCTCAGAGATTTTGATATGTTTTTCATTATTCTCATTTACCTCTAAATATTTTTTAATTTTATCCCTGATTTCCTTCTGCTATCCATTGGTCATCCAATAGCACATTATTTAGTCTCCAGGTATTAGAGTAGCTTCTATTTTTTATTTTATCATTGATTTCTAATTTAATTTCATTAAGATAGAATACAAGGTATCATTTCTATTTTTTTTTTTGTATTTGTTGTTACTTTGTGGACTAAGATATGCTCTATTTTAGAGAAGGATCTATGTGCTGCTGAAAAGAAAATGTATTGGTCACTGATTGACGAAATATTCTGCATATGTTTATTAAGTCTAAATTATTAAATATGTTTTTTAGTTCTATAGATTTTTTTATTTGGTCTTTATTTGGAGGATGTATCCACTGAAAATAAATAAAATTGATAAACCCTTAGCCAAGCTAATGAAGAGAAAGAGAAAAACTCAAATGACCCACCCAAATTGAATCATGAGGACATAGAAAATTTAAAAGGATCAATTTCAAGCAATGAAATTGAAGACACCAATCAAAAGCCTACCAACAGGGTCAGGTGCAGTGGCACATGCCTGTAATCTCAGCTGCTCAGGAGGCTGAGGCAGGAGGGTAATGAGTTCAAAGCCAGCCTCAGCAAAAAAATGCAAGGCATTAAGCAACTCAATGAGACCTTATCTCTAAATAAAATGCAAAATAGGGCTGGGGATGTGGTTCAGTGGTCAAGTGCTCCTGAGTTCAATCTCCCTGGTTACCTTGACTCCCAAAAAAAGGCCTTTCAACAAAGAAAAGCCGAGGACAGATTCTCAGCAGAGTTCTACCAGACCTTCAAAGAAGAATTTACACCAATACTCCTCAAATTATTCCATGAAATAGAAAAGGAGGGAATCCATCCAAACTCATTCTATGATGCTAATATCACCATGATACTAAAACCAGATAAAGATACATCAAGGAAAGAAAACTTCAGACCAATATCCCTGATGAACATAGATGTAAAACTTCATAATAAAATACTGCAAAGCACATACAAAAAACATATTAAAAAGATAGTAAACCATGACCAAGTGGGGCTCATGCCAGGGATGCAAGGTTGATTCAACATATAGAAATAAACATAACTGATTACATAAATAGACTTTAAGACAAGAATCATATGATTATCTCAGAAGATGCAGAAAAAGCGCTTGACAAAATTTAGCATTCATTTATGTTCAAAACACTAGAAAAATTAGGAATATACTATATAACTATATATAGCTATATATATACATACATACATACATACACACATACAAATATATATATATATATAACTAGGTTTCTTAACTAAGAACATACCAAAAAAGCTATATATGCTAAACCTAAGGCCAACATCATTCTAAATGGAGAAAATTTGAAAGCATTCCCTCTAAAAGCCAGAACAAGACAAGGATGCCCTTTTACACTACTTCTATTCAACACAGTCCTGGAAATTTTAGCCACAGCAATTCAAGAAAATTAATTAAAAGGATATGAATAGGGTTGGGGTTGGGGTTCAGCAGAAGTGCTCACCTCGCATGTGTGAGACCCTGGTTTCGGTCCTCAGCACCACATAAAAATAAATAAACAAAATGAAGATGTTGTGCCCATGTATAACTAATATATATATATGATATGAATAGGAAAAGAAGAGCTCATACTATCCCTATTTGCCCATGACATGATTCTAGAAGTTTTCCTCCAGAAAACTTCTAGAACTCATAAATGAATTCAGCGAAATATCAGGTACAAAATTAACATGCATAAATCAATTGCATTCCTATATATCAATGATGAATAAGCTGAAAGAAAAGTTAGGAAAACTATCCCAGGTTCTTGAAAAGGCAGAATTAATATTGTCAAAATGGCTATACTATCAAAAGAGCTATAAAGATTTAATGCAATTCCTATTAAAATTCCAATGATATTCTTCACAGAATAGAAAAAAGCAGTTGTGAAATTCTTTTAGAAAAATAAGAGCCCCAGAATAGGCAAAGCAATCCATAGCAAGAAAAGTGAAACAGGAGACATCACTATACTAGACCTTAAATTGTACTACAGAGACATAGTAACAAAAAACAGCATGGTATTGCCACAGAAACAGACATGAAGACAAATGGAACAGAAGGCACAGAGACAAACCCACATAAATACAGTTATCTCATTCTAGACAAAGGCCCCATATACTTACATTACAAAAATAATAGCCTCTTCAACAAATGGTGTTAAGTAAACTAGAAATCCATACATAACAAAATGAAATTAAACCCCTATCTCAGACCCTGCACAAAACTCAACTCAAAATGGATCAAAGATCTAGGCATTAGACCAGAAACCTGACACCTATTAAAAGAAAAAGTAGGACTTATAGATGAAGTCCCCTTGAATGGAATGGCCACCCTGACAGTTTTGGAGGACTAACTAGAGTCAAAAACTCCCCCACTCAACATGAAGGAGAAGTGGAACAGTTGATTGGTGAAGAGTGCAGAAGGTAAACCCCAGCTCTCAAAGCAACTAAAAAACAGCAATAAATCTGGAAGCAGAACTGTTCATCTCATGGCTTTCTTCCCAGAGACAAGCCATTCTTTCTCTCTTGAGAATGCTCTTTGCTTGAGCCTTACTTTATTCTCACCTTACTTTCATTTATAATAAAATTCTCTTTCTTGACTTTTTGTATCTGACTCAATTTTCTTTCGTCAAGACACAAGGATTGAGGCTTGGAGCTTTAGTTTCCCATTCTCCTGTGATACTCCTAGTTCATTTTTGAAATCAGTAAACATGCTTAGGGCATTTTCAGGCCTGGGGTTGAACACCTTGTACTTCTTTGCTGAAAGCCAGGCCAAACATATTGGGTAATACAGTGAGACAAGAGACCAAAAGGGGACAAATGGCAGATAAACTCTCAGGCCTTAATTCACAGCCTGTTACTAAAGTCCTGCTCCCCAACTCTGCTATGTGTGAAGTGTACCTTTTCTCACCTTCCTATTCTTAATTAAATCAACCATGAACACCAGATTTAAGGCAATGCCAAGAAATACAAGAGCCTCTTCCATGAGAAACTCCTTAAAGAAATCATCATAAAGACACCAGATTCTCCTACCCAGGCCACTAAAAAAGGCTGGACCAGCTGGGTGCGGTGACACAGCTCTGTATTTCCTGTGGTTAGGGAAGCTGAGGCAGGAGGATAGTGAGTTCAAAGCCAGCCTCAGCAAAAGCAAGGCACTAAGCAACTCAGTGAGAGCCTGTCTCTAAATAAAATACAAAATAGGGATGGGGATGTGGCTCAGTGGTGGAGTGGCCCTGAGTTCAATCCCTAGTAACAAAAAACAAACAAAAAAAAGAGGCAGGGCCATTCTTTTGTTCACAGGCAGTTTTGCCTTCTCTCTCCATCATGGCTGTCCCCTGCACCTGCAGGAAGAGCTGTCTCCCCCTTTCTTTTCTCAAAATTCTCTGCCGTATATTACTCCCAACTTGACTTGGAGTTTGTTTTTATCAAAATCAAGTCAAAAATTCCTGCTTCAGGTATCACTAGGCACTGAGGTAAATAGGAATTTAGTGAGACATTTTATATTTATGTTTATTTGGATAGAAGTTAGACTATAGGTCTCAGAGGTTCCCATCTTCTCAAGAGTCCTTATTTTATCTCCCCTGTTATTGGAATTTCCCCAGAAATGCCTTAAATAGTCTGTATCTTGTAGCTCTCTCACTTAAAATCTATTATTATTATACTGGAGCACTGCTAGTGTGGTACTAAGGTATTAGGGAGAAGTATTCTATAATTATGATTAAGTCTATGTCTGTGTGTATCTCTCCCTCTCCCTCTCCTCCCTACCATTTTTTTAACCAGTCCCTGTACTGTACTGTAACATGCAGAAGAGTCTCTTAGCCCTTCCTTTTCCCTCCCCCTTTATGTGAGATAAGAAGGCAAGAGCAAGCTTCAATTACCTAATTGCCCTTGCCCTACATCAGATAAGGTTCTGGTAAAGTATTTCCCTTTGAGGAAAGGCCTTTGTAAAGCAGAAAGACAACTCTGGTTATAATCTAAAGTGGTTGATTTTATTCTTCTCCTGCCACCCAGTCTATCTTAATTCATATAAATAAGGATTACCTATTCTTTGATGGTTAGGTGCAGGAGACTAGACATCCTGTTTCCCTATGACTATTTCTGTTTATCATTAAAATAAAAGAGGGGAGGATACATAAGGAATGTGCTCACATAAAGCTGTAGCTCAAAGAATTCCAGGATTATGGGAGCAATCAGAAGCAAGTAAGAAGCAAACAAAGATTCTTCCTTCCTGGAACACTTGTAGGAAGCACAGCTTAAGCCACCCCCTTTGCAGTAATTTGTTACAGCAGCCCTAGGAAATTGATATATGCAGTTTGCCCTCTGACCTCCATTTTTTTGATAGATCTAAGAAGTGTTGTTGAGTTTCAGTGATTTTCTTATTATGAAGACAGAAGTGATAACTTCTAAGCTTTTTATGTGGTAGAGCAGAAACCAGAAGTCTGTGTTAAGTTTTCCTGTCCATTTTTTTTGTTGTTGGTGGGGGGATTTTTGGGGGGGGAGGGGTTGTTTTGTTTTGTTTGAGAGAGTCTAGCCATATTGCCCAGGCTGGTCTTCAATTCCTGGGCTCAAGCAGTCCTCCTGTCTCAGCTTCCCAAGTAGCTGGGACTAAAGGCAAGTGAAACTGTTACTGAGAGATTCTAATATTGCCCAGTGTGGGAGGGAGGGTGGGCACCCATAATGCTTGTTGCTCCAGAAATACTTGGGTGGCAAATTGGTAGGAAAATAAGTTTTAAACAAAGCCAGCTTTGAAGGAAGATAGAAGAAATTTTGTTGTTTCAAAAGTTCCATCTTCAAAATTCCTGAAGTTAAGCAGAATTTTTTTAAAGTTTTTTTTAAAGATGATACAATATCTTTATTTATTCATTTTTATGTAGTGCTGAGGATGGAACCCAGTTCACATGTGTGAGGCACGTGCTCCACTGCTGAACTATAACCCCAGCCCAAAGCAGAACTTTTAAAGGAGAAGAGATGGGGACATGAGATGAAAGCTGGGAAACGTACACGAATAGATGGAGTTAGCCTGTGCTAGACCAGCAGGTTCAGGGGGCAGGAGGCAATCTGAAGCATCTGTCAGGGTGGGAGTTGCAGCCCTTTAGCTTCCTTTCTCAGCAGGAGGAAGCTGTCCCTTGGGGGTGCAGGGTGGGCGGGGTTAGGGTTAGGGGGCTAATCTGTTTTAACACCATGCCCAGCTTGTTTGAGTTCTAATAAATCATCATTTAAGATGATTACAAGGGTTTCTGTCTGTTAATTAAATATATTAATAGATTTCTAGAACTGAAGAATTTAAACTTAAGAATCCTTAAATTCCATGAATAAATTTGATCTCAATGTACCAGTTTTTCTTAACACTGCTGAATTTACTATACTATTTTTTTTCTAGAATTTTGCAACTATGAAGTAAAGTGACACTGGTTAATGATCTTCTCATTCAGTTATGACATCAAGAGTATAACTGTCTGGAAAAAAAATGAACTGCATAGGTTTCTTTCTTTGCCTATCTTAATTCATATAAATAAGGATTACCTATTCTTTGATGGTTAGGTGCAGGAGACTAGAAATACTGTTTCCCTATGACTATTTCTGTTTAGCTTTAAAAATCAACTGGCCCAGAAGTCCCCTCATCCTTGGACCAACAGAAAGGATGATATTGCACTATTATCTTTTGACAGTGGGTCAGGGATAATGAGGCCATTATTCTTCTGCTGCTCTTTTATCTATTTCTAGTTTCTTGAGTTAAACACTTAACTCTTTTTAATTGTTTTTGACAAGTGCATTTATGACTACTTGTTTACTTCTCAGTATTGTCTTAACTATGTATTTCAAGTAAAAATCACTATCTTTTCATTGTTACTTGATTCTGAATATTTTTGAAACAGGTGTTATTATTTCCTCTTTAATTCAAACATAAAAATTTTCCTTACTATCTTTTTATTGTTGAATTCTAAGCTAATTGCTTGTAGTCCAAAAACAGAACTTCTATGATATCAATTCTTTTAATTTTGAGATTTCTTTTATAGCACAGTAAGATAATCAATTATTGTTATGTTCCTGGGTTACTTCTCCATTTGTCAGAAAAGAAAATCCAGGATCTTGAGCACATTAGGCAAGTACTCTACCACTGAACTACATCTCCAACCTCTATTAATTTTTAATAGAAACTTTATGCATCTTTTCTAAATTTTGGTATGCTTATTGGTTTCTCCCAATTTGTTGCTTTTATTCATTTCCTTCTAATTCTATTTTCTCTATATAAGTAATACTATGTTTTTAATATTTAAAAATTATGCTGTTAGGGGCAGACATGTTTCTAATTGGTACATATTCTTATAGCATTTTCTATTAATATGTTGCATCCTTATTTATTCATTCAAGCAATTTTGCCCTAAAATTGTTCTTTTGTATTTTGTGTGGTATTACCTACATAAGCTTTTGAAAATTACTATTTTGACTGGTGTTTGCTTTACTTGTGTTTTTTATCCTTTTATTTTCATCCATTCTATGTGATTTTATGTTTGTCTCCTCTAGCAACAAATAGCTGTTTTGCTTTCTATTTGAACTGACATCTATTTCATTAATAAATGAGTTGAGTCTTTTATGCTTATTTGATATACTGAAGCTTGTATTTACAATCTTATCTTGCAAAGTTTTCACTGCCCTATCCATTCTCACCTCTTCTACCATCTTACTTTTAATGCCAATGCATTATGGGATTGTTTCTCAGCATGGCACTACTGGCAGGTGGTGGAACCTGTAAGTAGTGGGGCCTACTAGGAGGTCACTGGGGACATGCCCTTGAAGGGTGTTATGGTTTGGATGTGAGGTGTCCCCCAAAAGCTCACATGTGAGATAATTCAAAAGGTTCAGAGGATAAATGATTGGGTCACAAGAGCCTAAACCCAATCAGTGAAGTAATCACCTAATGGGATTAACTGAGTGGTAACTGAAGGCAGGTGGAGTATTGCTGGAGGAGGTGGGCATTGGGGGCATGGCTTTGGGGTGTATGTTTATATCTGATGAGTGGAGTGTCTCTCTTCTTTCTGATTATCATGTGAGCTGCTTCTCTCTGCCACACTCTTGCACTATGAAGTTCAGTCTCACCTTAAGCCCTGAGAAAATGGAGCTGGCCTTCTATGGACTAAGACCTCTGAAACCATGAGCCCTCAAATAAACATCGCATCCCTAAAATTCTGGACAGATCTTTTAGACACAGCGGTGAAAAAGTTGATCAAAATAAAGGGGATAATGAGACCTGAGACATTCCTCTTTCTCTCATTTCCTTCCTAATCATAAGGATGGTGATTTTGCTCTACCAAATTCTCAGACCATGCTATGCCCACCCCACCAGAAGCCCAAAAGCAATGTGTTTACCCAATTATGGACTGAAACTGCCAAAACTGTGAAACAAAATAAACTTTTTCTCTTTATAAGTGATTACCTCAGGTATTTGATAAAGTGACAGAAAGTTGAGCAACATAGTATCTGAGTACTTCTTCATTTTCTACATCCCATTTAAAAAAAATAGTGAGTTGTTTCTCAAAGTTTTGTTCTCAGAATTCTCACCTTTTCTCTAAGATCTGTCTATTCTTTGGATGCCTTATCTACCCTTTTTCAACTACAACTTATATAGTGAAGACTCTCAAACATTCAAATTTTTTTGTCCCTACCATTCTGCCAAGATTTAAGCTCATATTAACTGTTTGATATATATTTATTAGCACCCTAAACTTAGTATACATAAACCTTGTGTTATTTTCCTACTTTTCCTTCTTTTATTTGTCACAATGAGGCTATCATTCTCAGAGTCACTGTTACCCAGACTTAAAATAATGTTGTCTTATTCTTTCCTATGCCTCATCTATATAATCAAGCTTCAAGTCCTCTCATTTCTTGTTCAGAATTATCCCCAAATTCATTTCTTTCTTTACATATTTTTTGCCATAACTTCATTTCTTCTTGACCTCATGTCTGAATCAATGGACTCTTTCCTTAGAGTTATCCCTGATGGTCCTCTCATTCTGCTTTATTCTTCATGCTGCTTCCAGCATGATTTAGACTAATCATCCTCAAGCAATACGTACCATAAAGACCAGGATTCTGTGCTGCACTCAACTTTATCCTTCTGCCTTCCTCCTAAGTCTATTCATGCGATTCCCTTCCCTACATTTCTACTTTAAAAGTCTACCTTTCTTCTGCTCAATTGCTTCTTCAGCCATGAGTCCTTCTCTAATCAATTTACTCAGGAGAAATTTCTTCCTCATCTGAACTACACAAATGCTTTGCCTGAACCACTCATATGGCACTTTTGTGCTAACTTATTATAATATTCATGTACATATACCACTTCCGCTGGGAACACAGGTCATTTACATATCCACAGCAAATTTAAAACAAAGGAATGCCTGCAAGAATAATGAAAAGAATAAAACCTTTGAGATAAACTATCATTCTAATCCAGGATCTCCCACTGATTGCATTTAAACATTAAATTTCTCTATATTTTAAGCTTGTCAAATACTTTGCTTGATATTCCCTCTGTTTCCTCTCAAATAAACTGGCCCAAAATAACTTCTGATTAAACAGGCATAAAGTATTCTCCCAAAGAATATTCTTTCCTACATATAAACCAAAAGGTAAAAAAATCAACCAGTTAACCATAGAAATAAAAGAACACAGACATAAAAGGCAATTAGAGAGCTGGATGCAGAGGTACATCCAGCTTCTTAGGAGACTGAGGCAGGATTGCAAATTCAAGACTAGCCTGGGCAATTTAGACACACCTGTCTTACAATTAAAAATAAATAAGTAAAAGGACTGTGGATGTAACTCAGTGATAGAATAGATTGCTATTTCCTACACACCCACAGAGAGGGGAGGGGGAGAGAACACAAATAGGAGATCTGTAGTGCAAAGAAAGACAGTAACATCAGGATGGCCCTCACAATAAACCTTTCACTACTTGTGAATTTTGTTTCCATGACAACAAAAATGCCCATCTAAAAGACCAAATCTCTTATAAAATGGATTAATAATAACTACTTCAAAAGTTCAGATTGAGGAATAAATGAATCCACATATAAAGTACATAGCAGGGTGCCTGGCACATATTAAGGGTTTACTATGTAGGCCTCATTCCCTTTCAAAAAATAGTATGAAAGGATTAGAAAAAAATGAATAGAAAAAAGGAATAGACTGTGTAGACCTGACCTGCCAATAATTAATGCTATCTTGAATAGTTTGCAGCAATAATTTCACCTG
This sequence comes from Ictidomys tridecemlineatus, assembly GCF_052094955.1. NCBI lineage: Eukaryota > Metazoa > Chordata > Mammalia > Rodentia > Sciuridae > Ictidomys > Ictidomys tridecemlineatus. The sequence continues at coordinate 113,371,631 of NC_135481.1, read as the reverse complement.
TTTCTTTTTGATACCCTTGTGGTCCTTCATCATTCTCCAATGCTACTTCACCAAGAAATTTAATGTGAACCAAAATGAGTTCTTATATTGACCCCGATACACCTTTCCATTTCATATTCATTTCAACCCCTCGTGTCTGTGAGTACACGCACCAATCCTTTAACCTCTTGTCTATCCAACCCTTATTCAAAATTTTTGTTCTTATGTGAAGAGCTGCCTGGTTACTGCAATGGTTATGGATTTTTCTCTCTTCTAAAACTCCTTGGTGTTTATAGACTACATGACTCAGGAAAATCCTAAACTATCTTACTACTACCTAATGCTTCATTATGATGTTTTCCTTGACAATCAAACTACAAGTAGTTAGCCTGATAAATCTCTTGTAAGCCACAGTACGTACCCCACACTGCCCCAGTAACAGGAAGTGGAAGTCAGGTAAACAAAAATCTCTAGTTCACTTTGCTACTCATGGTTTGTCTTGAACCAATCCCTTGGGCCTATTTATGTGATTGTGCTCTAACATTTACTCTACATATTCTCCTATTCACACCTACGTTGTGCCCACTCAATTCTATGTAAAATATTGTAATCCAGCTTCCAACCTTGCCTCTTCTACATTATGTTGCCACTTCTCTATCCTAGATCTCCTACTTTGAATTTCCATGACACATTGTCTTCCTGGATTTACTCTGTATTATGCCCAGGACAACATCTTCATTGACTGGATTTTTCCTATCCTGTATATAACACCAAATAATGAGACTCCTGTAGCACACACACACAAACTCCTAGGCTTCTATATGCCCATATAATGTAAAGGCAGCTAAGCTCTCAATAGTTACTGAGAATACATCAGTGAAAAAGGTGGGGGTAAGGACCTCTGAAAATTCTCTTCCATAAAAACTAATAGATAACTGGTTGATTTTTTAAGTCGGAATTTACAAAAACTCTAAAAATTAATAAAAGCTTTCTACAATCCATACAGGTTGTACTCAAGAAAAATGGCTGAATATCAATAAGAACAGAGAGTTTTGTGGCACTTTAATTTGCCATAGTCAGATCCCATACTCTCCAGTCATGCCAGTCTTGAAAGCTAACAGACAATGAAAACCAGAAGCTGACAGACACTGGAAAAGGAAAAATCTAGGTTGATGTTTTTTTCAAAGCTCTCTTCCCATATGACCATCATTATTCAATTTCTGTCTGGTGGATCCCTGGAAGATCCCCTTTACAAGATTGTATTTTACCTAATTTGGAGCTTGCCTGAGTGCAAATTCATAAAGACTTCGCAAGGCATCTATTTAACTTCATAGCTACCTGAGAGGATATAAAACAGTTGGGCAAACAAATAGACCAACCAAAAAGTTAAAAGAAAAAGATGGTAATAAGATGTCATAAGGTTTTTGAAAAGTTCTAACACGTTCTAAGGAATCTAGAAATCCCACAACATAGGTCTGTACTTACTTAATGATTACATGATTAAAAAAAAAATCTGAGAATGCCTAACCTGTCATCTCTGGCTGACCTTGAGGTATTTTATAAGTACAAAATGAAGGTTAAGACAGTGTTGTCAATTGCCTGGCTAAGTGTCAAAGGCATACCCCCAAAACATAAAAAAATACATACTCAGCCGACTGGGATGATTGTGGGTTTTAGGCAGCTGAAGAAATACAGATATAGATGCAATACTTAGTTGGCTACTATGCTACTCAAGCACAGTCCTCATTACCACAAACACAAACAATACAAACTTCACAAAAGTAATTCATAAAAGTTGCCAAATAAACAGTAGCAACAAATCTTGAAGAGGGGAATGAATCTGATTTCCACAGCTACACATTGTATTCTTTTAAATGTCTAGTTGTCAACAAAAACCTATGAGACAGACAAAGAAACAAGAAACTGTGGATTATACACAAGAAAATTAAGCAGTCAGTAGAAACTGACCCTTGAGAAATGCCTGACTTTGGATTAACTAGAAACAAATGTTGGTTATTTAAAATATGCTCAAAGAAATAAAAGAAGCCAAAGAACTAAATAAAATTATAACAACAATGTTTCACTAAATAAAAAATACTAGCAAAGAAAAAAATTTTTAAAGAACAAAAGATAAATTCTGGAGTTGAAAATGATAATCACTGAAATTAAAAATTCTCTAGATGATTTCAACCAAAACAAAGAGAATAAAAACATCAGTGAGGACAGGTCACTTGGAAGTGTTCAATCTAAGGAAGAGAAAGCAAAAAAAAAGAAAAAGAAAAAGAAAAAAGAAAGAAAAAGAAAAAGAAAAAAATTGAATAAAAACAATCAGAGCCTCAGATACATGTGGACCACTATAAAACATACCAAATATGCATAATGAAAATACTAGAAGAAGAGGAGAAGGAAAGACACTGAAAGAATATTTGAAGAAATATTGCCAGAAAACTTCCCAAGCTAGATGCAAAATATTAATCTTCATATTCAGGAATCTCAACAAACTACAAGTAGAATAAATTTTAAAAGGGTCATGCCTGGATGTATCATAATCAAAAGACAATCTTGAAAGCAACAATAAAGAAACAACTAATCAAGTGTGTGCAATACTCAATAAGATCAACCAGATTTCTCATCAGAAACCATGGAGACTAAAACAGTGGGATAAAATAGTATTTGAAATACTAAAAGAAAAAACCCAGCATCAACCAAAAATTCTATATGCAGAAAAATTATCTTTAAAAGTGAAGCAAAATTAAGGCATTCCCTGATAAACAAAGCCCTAGAGAATTCCTCACTAGTAGATCATACTATAAGAAATATTACATTAGTCAACTTTCCATAACTGTGATGAAAACACTTGACAAAAACAACTTAGATTTATTTTGGCTCATAGTTTCAGAGGTTTCATTCCATGGTCAATCGCTCCAAAGCAGAAAACTCATGCTGAAAGGGCATGGTGGAAGAAAGCTATTCAGCATGTGACATCAGGGAAGGAGAGAGAGAAAGAAAAACTGAAGATAAGATAAATCCTTACAGGGAATGACCTCCCTTACTTAATTCTTCCAACAAGGCCCTACCTCTCAGAAGTACATTCAGCTATCAAGTACATTCATCATTCCACTGATAAGGTCAGACACTTTATGATCCAATCACTATCTGAAAATCCTTCCTCTGAACTTTGTGGAATTGAGGAACATATGTTCAACACATGAGCTTTAGAGGTCATTCCAAATCCAAACCATAACATTCTGCTTCAGGCCCTCAAGATCTCATGCCCATACTACAATGCAAAATTCTCCAAGAGTCCTCATAATCTTAAGAGCTTCAGCAAAAATGTAAGTCTAAAGTCTCCTCTGAGACTCAAAGCAAACTCTTATAAATGTTATTATGGCATAAAAAGAAGGATGGGACCAATACAAGAATGAAACCTAGAAAAATAAACTAGCAATTCACATGGCCTCTTTCTTGGGCTAGCTTTGCTCCCTGCCTACAGGGAGCATCTGTGCATCTCTTATTTCAAATTTGTGGCATCTCTTAATTCCTAGGTTCTACATTTCATCATCAGTTTCACCCCCACAGCTTCATGTATCACCTTCTCGGGGCATCCTACAGGATTTTACCCTATTACAAACTGGCCTCTCAGACCCTCCTTTGAAAACTCAGAAAAAACCTCCATGACCCCCTAACTCCATCAACCAGAATTCTTACAGGATAAGCACCAAGTGGATGACACCAAGCCCTGATGCCAGCAGGAGCAGTAGCCAATCCTTCCCAGACTATGGCTGCAGTGGCCTCTGAATGTCTGGTGATGGGCCACAATGAAACAAATCCTGGGGAAACAACTTCCTAGGCACCCCTGTGTGATCAGGGTACTCCTTTGGTCTCTTCTTAAAGCAAAGTCTTTCAAATGAGTTTTCTTTTACATCGTAAAGCCTGCAATGGGTGGGGGTCTTACTGATTCCTGTGCAAAGTGCTTGGTCTGTCTTTACTTGTGCTAATCTCTTCAGCAATCACATCTTCCTTGTCCCCAATTTTACATGCATTATTCTGGTCAGACTGAAAAATTTTCAAATCCACCTGCTCATTTTTTGTTGCTGATTCTCACAATAAATGCAGCTAAAAGCAATCAGCAAAACTCATGCCACTGCCTGCTGTGCTGTCTTAAAACTTCTTCTGCCAAATCAATTAGTCCATCACATTTAAATTCGGCCTTGTAGAATCTTAGGTCATGGACAAAATGAAGAAAAGTTCTTTGATGGAATGTAACATGAATGGCTTCTAGTCCAATTCCCAACAGAATGCTTATTACTATCCAAAATCTGTAAGCACAGTCTATACTGTCCATATTCCTACTGGCATTCTGTCTTCTGAGCTCCCACCAGAATTTCCCATTAAGCCTTTCTTATAGTATTATTAGGCTTATTTAGCCTGCATCTTCAAACTTTTACAAATTCTTTCTGTAAACCAGTTCTAAAGGCTTCTGAGCCACATGGTCAGGTATAGTAACAGCAATGATCCCACTTCTAGTAACAATTTCTGTGTTAGTCAGCTTTTCATCATTGTAACCAAAGTAAGAACAATTGACAAGAACAACTTAGAGGAGGAAAGAGTTATTTTGGTTCAGTTGCAGAGGTTTTATTCCATGGTTGGCCAGCTCCATATCAGAAACATTATGCTGGAAGAAAGATATTCAGCTTATGACTGCCCGGAACGAAAGAGTAGGAACAGGGGAAGCTGGAGAGAAGAAAAATCATTCCATGGAATTTCTCCAGTGTCATCCTTCTTCCAAAGAGGTCTAAACTTCCAGTATTCCATTTAGCTAATTCATCATGTATTAACCCACTGATGAGGTCAGAGCCCTCACGATCCAATCATTATCTAGAAGGCCCACCTCTGAATTTTGCTGCATTGATGAATATACTTTAAATACATGCATTCCAGTCAAAATCAAAACAAATATTAAGGGTAGTCTTTAGAGTTAAATGAAAGAGCCCTAGAAAAAGAAACAAAAAGCACAGAAAAGACATGAAAAGTGATCTTTATTTGTAATTGTTTTCCCCCTTTATGTTTTTTTTTAAAGCAACTACGTAAGCTGGGCATGTTGGCATACATTTGTAGTCCCTAGCTACTTGTGAAGCTGAGATGGGAGGATCACTTGAGTTCACAAGTTGAGACTGATCAGACAACATAGGGAAACTCTGTCTCAAATAACAAACAAAAACTGCATAAATCAAAAATTAAAAATCTGTGTTTTATTAAAATAAAATGAATTAATACATGTAAATCTCTTAGAAAAGTACCTAGCATAAAATAAGCACATACAATATTAATAGTGTTATGTAATATTATTTGCTATTACAATGTGCATGATGTGACAGGAGGGATAACCAGTAGGTTAGCTATATGAGGCCAATCAAACCTGACAATCAATAAGACAATAGTTTTCAGTCAAATAGCCTTTATTCCACCTCAAAACATAGTAGGGATATTGAAAGAAACTGGCAGTTTGAGAGAAATTAGTCATGGCTCCTAGGTATTCTGATTAGAGAATACTCAGATTGAATGTATTAAGATGGCCTAAAGACATCAAGCAAAATTGGGCTGGAATTTGAATGTGAATTAGAACCTGGAAATTATCATCATAAGAATAACAGTAGAGGGGCTGGGGTTGTGGCTCAGTGGTAGAGCGCTCACCTAGCATGTGTGAGGTCCTGGGTTCGATCCTCAGGACCACATACACATAGAATAAAGATATCATGTCCAACTACAACTAAAAAATAAATATTAAAAAAGAATAATGGTAGAAATAAAGAAACAACAGTAATCCCTAAAAAATATAGTATTCATAGAGAAAAGCAGAGGATTACAGATTAAGACTTTAAAGAAAACTGAATAACTGAAGAAAAGTCAAGAAAAATGTAAGTATTTTCTAAATGAGAAATACCAATAACACAATCAGAAGAAAAAGAATTATTGGACTTCTAACAATGATGTGACTTTTAAATTTTTTTTTAAATTTAACTGTTACTATAAAAAATATTCTAAGGAAGATGCTAAATAAAAGATACTATCCAGCCCACACAGAGGAATTTAAACATACATTCTTCACTTAAAAGTCCTCCTGAGATGTAATTTAACCTAGAAAATGGCAAGAATACTTAATATTCTATTGTCTTTGTATTTAAATTACTCTTGGTAGCTAAAAATTTTGGAAATAAGTCTATGCCATTTGGCTTAGGAAGGAAATCCTATTTCCTATTTAATTATGGAGAACTGTAACCTTTACTATCATTAAAATATTAATCCAGGGACTGAGGATGTGGCTCAGTGGTAAAGTGCTGGCCCTGAGTTCAATCCCAGCACTGTCAAAAATAAATTTTTTAAATAAAAAATATATATATTAAAGCAAGTCGTCAAAGGCAATGAACACTTTCTGAAAAGAGCCTTTTTTAGTGATGGAGTCTTAGATTACTTCAAAAATATTTAAGGAATCCTACTATGTGCAGAAGGTTCTGTCCCCATTTTATGAATAACATCATCATTTCTCTATATAAGTACATATTTAACCACAAGCTGATATGCTACTCATTGTCCAGCTTTCTTGAAAGAATGTTTATATTTCAAGAAAATCAACATTTTATCTCATAATTTTCAATAAAACTGATGCCATTATATCAAATTCACCAAGGGGTTAAAGGACACTCCAACATTCTGTCATGTTTTAAAAGATAATTATAATCTGGGCATGGTGACACATACCTGTAATCCCAGGTACTTGGGAGTTTGAGATAGGAAGATCAAGAGTTTGAAGCCATCTTGAGCAACTTAGCAAGACCCTGTCTCAAAATAAAATAAAAAGGGATGAGGATTTAATTCAGTAGAGGAGTGTTCATCTAGCCTGTGCAATCCCCAAATTATCAAAAAGATAATTATAAAACACAGATTACAATTATTTCTCTGCAAGTCCTTTAAATCCATTTATACTGTGAAATATAGCACTTACAGCATCCATGGCCTACTTGTGCTAGGACAGTGGGATAGTTGCTGACAGACTAAGGAAGACACCCAGTAGTGTGGCTGAAACATAAGGTTTTTTGGGAAACACTTACAGGAAAGTTCAGTGAAGATGGACTGGACAGGATAGTTTGCCAAAGAGTCTCGAGCAACAGCTGGAACAGGAGCACTTCTATCCTTAGCAGTGCTTCATCAAGTAGCATCTCCTGTCCCTCATAATGCTACCCCAGAAGAGGAGGCCTTCTCTCACTCACAGCATTCTGTCCAGGAGTGACATAATTTTTACAGTACCTTCACTTCCACACCAGTCACCACAGGAACTAAGTTAGTTTACAGAAGCAGTGACATCACCAGCCTTAGCTAGTATGACTCACTTTGTTCCTTGTATGACCACCAGTCCAAGGGGCAGTTTTCCTGTGCATATGTTAGAAAGTAATTTTCTAATGATAACACTAGCTTTTCCTAGTACCCAGAATATGTGAGAGAAAGCCCACATCCTTCAAGATACCACTATCTAGACATTCTAGCCAAAGGCCTTCTCTCCATGTTCATTGACTTGATCAGGGTCCTAGGAACTTAAAGAAGCAGTTCAGGGGCATGGTGTCTTACTCCTCTCCTTTTCTTTAAGGATGCTACACCCATACAGGAAAGCACAGTTGTCCCTCTTATGTGTGGTCTCAATTATTTGCATCAACCATGGTTGAAAAGTGTTAATATTTATCTTAACTCTTTCAAAAAAGAAAGATAAGTCACATTCTCATAAGTCTTATTACAGTATATTACTATAATTGTTCTATTTTATTTAATATTTAATGTTAATATCTTACTATACCTAATTTATTAATTAAATTTATCATAGGTGTGTATATACAGGGGGAAAATGTAGTATATACAGGATTGGGTACTATCCATGGCTTCAGGAGTCTGCTAGGGATCTTGGAAAATGTCCCCATGAATAAAGTATGACCCTGTAATGTAAAACATAAATGAGCAACATAAGGAATGATTACATAGACAAATACCATGAAATAACCAACTGAGTCAAAAACAAACATGTCACCATAACAGAAGCCTACAACTGGCCCTTCCCAGTTAGAACTCTTTCCCTCACCCTCAAAGTTACAATGACTGCACTTTCAAGGCAATTGCTTTCATGATTCTCTTTATACAATGGTGATTTGAAAATAATGTAAAACTAACCAAGTGTGATGGTGCCCACCTATAATCCCAGCTACCTCAGGAGGCAGAGGTAGAAGAATTGCAAGTTCAAAGTCAGCCTAGGCAACATAGTCAGACTGTTTCTCAAAATAGAAAACAGAAAAAAGGGCTTGGGTGTAGTTCAGTGGTAGAGCATTCCTGAGTTCAATACCCAGTATTGGAATAAAATATATCAAAACTGTATTAGTCAATAAGACTATATCTGAAAATTTAGCCAACACCAATTTTAAAGAATTATTATAACTAATTTTATAATTGCACAAATGTTCCAAATTATCTGTATGTCATAGATCAATAGTCTAATTTATTACAAACCCATTGTGGCCTATCACCAATGATAAAATGGTGGTTATGATACAGTTCTTCATTTCTTTAAGAATATTTTAGATTGTACAAAGTTCTCAAATTTCCCAAGAATTCTGAGGGGTCATCCATCCACAGTAAATATTTTAAAATAATATCCAATCCTGTTTCATAGAAGATGCTTATTAGGGAACCACTGAAATAGGTGATGGAAATGAGGTAGAAAATGAAGCTCTCAGAAACCCACTGTGGCTATTAGTGAAAAAAAATTCTCTTCTTCAACTTGTTTGAATATGTGATCCTTGTAATTAAGTCCTCCATAAAAAGGAATGGGTTACAGACTCAGTGTTGAAATATGGGGGGAATTTTTAGTTTGATGCATACTTCATATATATATATATATATATATATATATATATATATATATATATATATAATTTACTGTGTAATAAATGTTGAAGTATTCAATTCCTTTTTAGTCACACTGAAACCTTTCTGCTATGCATTCCTAAATATTAAATTTTAGTTTTGTTTACTCTGCACCTTATTTAAATAAGAACACATAACATATTTCAGTTCTTCAACATTATTTCTATAATTTATCCATGTTGTTGGATATAGCTGTCATTTGTTAATTTTCATTACCGTATGGTACTGCATTGTACACATATATAAAAAACTTATTTTTCAACACTTGGTGATAAGTTATTTCCATTTGAAACTATCAAATATAATGCTACTATATACATTAAGATTTTTATCCCTCAGTATATATGAGGATATATTTTAGTTGGATACATAACTAGGAGTAAAATTGCTGGTCACAGGACTGCTTCATCTTCAGTCTTACTGCATCATATTAAACTAAATTAAATATTTTCCAAATAATTGTACCAATTTACTCTTCTAGCAGTTTTTGTTGTTCCATAACCTTACCCATATTCAACATTGCAGTATTTTTAATTTAAGACATCCACATAATTATGTAGCAGTTTCTCTTTTAATTTGTAATTCGCAGATTACTAATAAATTGAGCATATTTCACATGACTATTGGAAATTTGGATATACTTTCTATGATGTTCCAAATTCAAGACTTTGACCTTTTTTATGTTTTTATTAGTGCTTTATAGGTATACATAATATTGGGGTTCATTTTGACATAATCATACATAAATAGAACATAATTTGTTCCACTTCAGTCCCCAGTACTTCCACTTTTCCTCCCCTCCACCTGGCCCTTATTCCCGTTTCTCTACTGGATTTCCTCCTATTTATTTATAGGTTCTTTGTTAATTAGTGCTTTGTCGATACACATAAAGGTGAAATTCACTCTGGTATATATATATATTTTTTTACACATACATACAGCATAAGATAGTCAATTTCATTCTACCATTGCTCCCTTTTGTTGTCCTTCCTCCATTCCCCTCTATTCCCTTCCCTCTGCTCTACTGATCTCTCTTTGATTTTAATGAGATTTCCTCCCACCACACCACACCCCCTTATTTTGGTCTAGTTTCTGCATACAAGAGAAAACATTCAAGACTTGACTTTCTGAGTCTGGATTATTTAATTTAGCATGATGTTCTCCAGTTCTATCCATTTACCAGCAAATTTCATAATTTCTTTTTTTATAAATGAGAAAAACTCCATTGTGTATTTCCTGATTTCATTCTGAGCAGATTCATTATTGGAGTATAATAATGTAATTTATTTATGAATGTTATCCTTATATTCTGCTAATTTGCTGAATTTATCAGTTCTAAAGAAATCTGGTGGAATTTTTTGGGTCTTCTAGATATAGAATCATGTCATCAGCAAACAGCGAATTTAACTTTTTTTCCTATTCAAATTCCTTTAGTTTCCTTTTCTTGCCTGATTGCTCTGCCTACAGTTCCAAGAACTCTATTGAATAGGAGTAGTGAGACTGGACATCCTCATCTTATTTTAGAAGAAATGCTTTCAGTTCCTTATTTTCAGGAAATGCTTATCAATATGATATTAGCCTTTGATTTGTCATATGTAGACTTTACAATATTGAGGTAAACTGTCCCTAGTATCTCTGGGGTTTTTAACAGGAATAGGTGCTAGATTTTGTTAAATGGTTTTCTGCACCTATTGAGATGATCATGTGATTCTTGACCTTAATTCTATTTATATTCTGAGTTACATTTATTGATTTGCTCAAGTTGAACCAACCTTGCATTCCTGAGATACAACACATTTGATCATAATGTACTATCTTCTTAACATCTTCTTTAATGTAACTTGACAATGTTTTATTAAGGATTGTTCATCAGGGCTATTAATCTGGGTTTTTTTTAATTTTTTTTTGTAATGTGTCTTTGTCAGAATTTTTTATCATGGTGATAATGGCTTCATAGAATGAATTTGTCAGTGTTTCCTCCCTTTCTATTTCATGGAATAATTTGAGGAGGAATGGTATTTAGTTCTTATTTAAAGGTCTGGTAAAACTTGGCAGAGAATCCATCTGGTCCTGGGCTTTTCTCTGTTGGAGGGCTTTTAACTGCTGCTTCAGTCACATTCCTTAATAATGCTCTGTTTAGGTTTTCTATATCCTCATGATTCAATTTGGGCACATCATATGTTTCTAAAAATTTGCCAGTACCTTTTAGATTTTTCAGTTTATTGTAGCATAAATTTTCAAAATAGTTTTTAATGATCTTCTGGATTTGAGAAGTCTGTGGTGATATCTCCTTCATCTCTAATTTTGTTAATTTGAGTCTTCTCTTTCTTTTGGTTAGTTTGGGTGAGGGTTTTTCCTGTTTATCTTTCCAGTGAAACAATTCTTCTTTACATTGATACTGTGTATTGTTTTTTGGGAAAGAATAGGTTTTTATTTGTTGTTTTTAATGTTTATTTTTTAGTTGTAGTTGGACACAATACCTTTATTTCACTTAATTATTTTTATGTGGTGCTGAGGATCGAACCCAGGGTCTCACGCATTCGAGGTGACCACTCTACAGCTGAGCCACAACCACAGCCTGGGGAATAGTTTTTAAACAATATTATATTATTTTACAAACACACTTTTGAATTGTAGTGGCACCCCCTCCCCAACAGAAAATCTTAATTAGATTCCCCAGAGACCTTCACCATAATTGTTCTTAGACTCTCAGCAAAATTTCAGGCAAAAGATATGCTTGCAGAAGCAAAGTGGGATAAGACAGACCAACTCAAGGCCTTCACAGAAGGATTCACATTGCAAAGGACAGTGGTTAAATCCTTGAAAGCCAGCTGGTGGGCAGAGGGGGAATTGAGAGGGATTCTCCCTTTACCAGGCACTGATTTTCACAGAGAGCATCCTTGAGGGTTATTTTTGTAAAACCTGGCTTGAGTTGGGAGCCCAAAAGAATAGAAAAAACACTGTTGTTATGTGGACTTCTACAAATTATGAGCCTATACACTGAGTATAAAGTTCTAAAACTTTCTGCATTTGGGATTCAGGGGGATTGATTGATTGTAGTAAAAGCTTTTTTCCCCTCTGGACCTGGCTGCAACCAATAAACCTGCTTTCCATTAATTCCTCGGTGTCAAAAGAAATTTTCATGCAATGCTGCCTGCACTGGAAGCAATCAAAAGAAATTTTCATGCAATGCTGCCTGCACTGGAAGGCCACAAGTCTGCACACTCCTCTATAATTGGTCTTGTGACAGATAAATCTTTCATCTCACCTTTATATCATTTTTAATCTGAATTTCATCAATTTCATAATTTTCTTCTATTTATTTTGGAATTTGTTTTTTACTCCTCAGGGTCTTGCTTGAGGTTAACATTAAATTACTGGAATCTTTCTTTTTTTCTTTTTTTTTTAACTGGGAATTTACACCAAGGGTGCTAAGCCACTGAGCCATATCCACAGCCTTTTTATTTTTTATTTTAAACTGGGTTTTTGTAGTTGCTTAGGGCCTCATTTAAGTTCCTGAGGTTGGCTTTGAACTTGTGATCCTCCTGCCTCAGCCTCCCAAACCACTGGAATTACAGGTGTGTGCCACCAACTCTATTTTTTTTGTAGTTGTAGATGGACAACACCTTTATTTTATTTGTTTATTTTTATGTGGTTCTAACGAACAAACCCAGTGCCTCACACATGCTAGGCAAGTGCTCTGCCACTGAGCTACAGTGGCAGAGAAATAAGTTTAAATCCTGAGCTACAGCCTCTGTCTTATTTTTAAAAAATATTTATTTTTTAGTTGTAGTTGGACACAATACCTTTATTTCACTTATTTATTTTTATGTGGTGCATGCAAGGCAAGTGCTCTACTGCTGAGCCATACCCCCAGCCCTTCAACCCTATTTTTTTAATGTAGGAACTCAGTGCTATAAACTTCCCTCCCCGACTGCCTTAATACTATCCCAGAGATTTTGATGTTATATGTCTATTCTCATTTGTTTCTAAATTTTTTTATTTATCCCCTGATTTCTTCTATGATCCATTCCTCATTCAAAAGTATATTATTTAATCTCCAAGTGTTAAAATTGTTTTTATCTTGTTGATTTATAATTTCATTCCATTATGATATGAGAAGATGCAAGGAATTATCTCTATTTTTCTTTTTTGTATTTGCTAATACTTGCTTTGTGTCCTAAAATATGACCTACTTTAGAAAAAGTTCCAAGTTGGCTGAAAAATAAATACATCCAATTGTTGATAGATGAAATATTCTATAGATATCTGTTAGGTCCATTAGTATTTTTTTAGTTCTAAAGAGTCTTCACCTAGCTTATGTCTGGATGACATAGCTAATGATAAATGGGGTATATTGAAATCACCCAATATTATTGTATTCTGGTCTGCTTGATTCTTTATATTGAAAAGGATTTGTTTTATGACATACGTACACTAATTTTTGGCATATACATATGCACAATCCCTATGTCTTTTTGTTGGATAATTCCCTTAACCAGTGTGAAGTTAATCTTTTTTGTCTCTTCTGATTAATTTTGGAATGAAGTCTACTTTGTCTGATATGAATGTAGCTACCCCTGCTTGTTTTCAGTCTCCATTCACATGGTATATCTTTTCCATCCTTTCACCTTCAGCCTGTGGATGTCTTTGCTTGTAATGCAAGCCTCTTGTAAACAATACACAGTTAGGTCTTGTTTTAAAATCATTCTGCTAATCCATTCATTCACTGTTGTTATAGAGAAGATGATGTTTAGAACTATCATTTTGATTTTTTTAATGATTAATTCATTAGAAATAATTCTCCTTTAATTATTTTTCTAGTGAGATTCATTCCTATATTAGTTCTGATTTTTTATTTTTTCATTTCTTCTGCATGAAATATTTCACTATGTTCTGTAATGCAGGCTTAGTGCCTATGAGTTCCTTTAATTTCTGCTTATAATATTCAATTCTGAATGATGGTTTTGCTAGATATATTAATCTTGGATAACACTGGTTTCTTTGAAAGTTTGGTATATATTTTTCCAAGCCCTCCTGGCTTTTAAGTACTGGGAAAGAAATAAGTTTAAATCCTAATTGACTTACCTACCTCTAAATGTTTTTCTGTTTTGCTATTGCAGCTTTTCAAATTCTATCATCATTCTTTATATTGGGTATTTTAATTATAATGTGTCTTGGAGAGGATCTTTTTTTTAATATTTATTCTTAAGTTTTAGGTGGACACGATATCTTTATTTTACATTTATGTGGTGCTGAGGATTGAACCCAGTGCCTTGTGCATGCTAGGCGAGCACTCTACCACTGAGCCACAATCCCAGCCCATGAGAGGATCTTTTTTGATCTTGCCTACTTGGGGATCTAAATGTCTCTCTCTTATTTTTAATTTTCATCTGGTTTCTAAAGTTTGGGATATTTTCTGATAATATTCCTTTAAGTCATCCCAGATTTCAACTGAATTCTTTTTGGTTTTTTAATATTTTTATTTTATTTTTATGTAGGATCAAACCCAGTGCCTCATGCATGGGAGGCAAGCACTCTACCTCTGAGCCACAACCCCAGCTCTCAACTAAATTCTTAATTTATTGAGTATTTCATTTCCAGGATTTCTGTTGATACTTTTTAAGAATCTCTATCTCCTTATTGAAAAATCTTTCACTTCCTGCATTTTCTAAACCCATGCCTTATATCTTATTTTAGCTCATTGAACATTTTAATGATGAACTTTCTAAATTCTTTCTCCAACATTTCCTCCTCTCTGGTGTCAATGGGATCAGTTACTAAAGTGTTGTGGGTTGTTTGGAGTGATGTGTTCCCTTATTTTTTTCATACTGTTTGTACTCTATCCATCTGCTGGGATGATTACTCTTCTACTCTTATGCAATAGACTGTTTATTATCTTAAGTTCCTCAGGCTGGGTGAATATTCAAGTATTGATATTCCCATTAAAATTTATCCTCTGATGTTCCCAGTATCAGCATCACTTTGAGAGAAGATACTAAACCCTATTAACTGCAGTCACTTCATATTAGAGTCAAATACTAATAAACCTTGCTGGGTTTCTGTTTGCAACTAAAAGGCTAAGGGGTCACTTCAGGTAAACTGGGCTAACTGGGCTGCGCAAAATAACCACACAAGAGACACAAATACCTTTTTCTTTGGACTCCTCTGACCTTAAGGGTCCACAGGAAGAGAGAGAGAGCATGCGCTGACTTCTTTTATCGGAGAAGTTATTCAAATGAGGCAAAGGGTCAGGTTTCAGGGGACTGAGTCTATCTTCATGATGTCCATTGTCAGCAGGTTGACTGACATCTAGGTAGGGCCACACCCAATGGCATAGTAATAAAAGGGTACACACGCAAGGCACTTCCATGGAACATTCTATCCTAAACAGGGCAAGGGTTATATTACAAAGGAACAGGTGAGCATAGCTCCACCCATGGGGCTGTAGGAAGCCACGCCCAGGAACGCAGACCCTAGAAGAGCGGAGCAGTCTAGTAGCATGGGTGCCTGATGCCCAGAAGGGGTGTTAACTCAGTCACGTGTGAGGTTGGTTTCCCCCAAAACCTTGTTAGGGGAACTCATTGAAAATATTCTCTACAGTTCTTCGAAACTGGCTATTAAACTGTGATAATGTTCTGGAATAGGATGAGAAATTATTAAAGATAGAAAAATTACTATTACTTTATATAGGAGTTGAATGGGGAGGTAAGAAATTTGGGCAAAGTTAAATAGAAAGAAAAAAGACAGAAAATAATAATTCAAATCAATGTAAAAAGAAGAATTTTAGGGTCGAAGAATTTTAGGCAGGAATATATAATGCAAGAGGAAAAGAGGGACTAGGAGGAACAATTGTAAAACTAACCTAGAAAAACAAAGATATAATGATTCCAGTTAATGCTTTAAAACAGAAGAAATACAATCAAATAGTTTGAAGGTGCAGCATCAAATAATAGGGGAATATTTATCAATTCAAAATGAAAAGTAAGGTCAAACTGACATTACAACTATTTATAATAATCCATGTTGAGGTAAAAGAACTTATCGAGTCTTCTTGATCTGGATTTCATTGGGATTTGAGGCCTTTAGAAGATGTCCACCACTCTTCAACTCTGCCTCTATGATTCCCTGGGTGTGGAGGTAATGGTCCCTCCAGTTCACTTCTAATATAATTCTAGAAGGCCTCCTCCAGTATTTGATGCATCTAGGTAACTAGTAATTTTCTTTTGGGTGAGAGGAGACAGTCCCTAATTGTCTGTGACTTAGCAGCCAGGTTATGCCCTGTTAGGGGACGTAGTCTTGTATGCCCTCATGAATAAAACTCTGTGTATTCAGCACTATCAAATGCAGTGCGGGTTACCCCGTATATTTCAGAGTGTGTGGGACTTGAGCCATATTTTATAGATGGCCTTTCTTTTTCTTATCAATATGTAGGGGTACTTTATATTATCTAGTTACAAGCCCTCTATCACTTCTACATGTTGCAAATAATTTGTACCACTCTGTGACCTACCTTTGCATTCTCTTAAGTATGCCTCTTGATGCAAAGAAGACCTTAATTTTGTTGTCAAATTTGTCAAACTTTTCCAGTACTGCTAGTGCTTTTTATTTCTGTTTTTAAATATTTTTCTGAAGTCATGACAATATTTTTCTATTTTATCGTATAAGTTTTACTGTTTTTCCATGTATATTCATGTCCAGATGGAATTGATTTGGGGCTATGATATGAGACAGATGTCAAGTTTCTTCTTTTTTTCTTACTTTTTCTCATACGGATATCCACTTGTCCCACAAAATTTATTGAAAAAACATACTTTACATACAAAGATATGAAAAATTGTGCTCTGTATGTGTAGTAAGAATTGTAATGTATTCCACTGTCATGTATTTTAAAAAAATAAAATCAATTAAATTAAAAAAAGAAAAGAAAAGACCATTCTTAGCTCACTGCCATGCAGTGGCAACTTTGTCTAATCAAGTACCCATTTACTTTATATCTGGGCTTTACTTTGTTGTGTCAATCTGTCATCTATTCTTGTGCTAATACCACAATCATACTTACTGCAGCATTGGAGGACAGTCTTAGTAAATGGACTCCTCCCATATTGCTGCTTTTTTTCAAGAGTGTTTCACCTACTCTTTATCTTTGAATTTTCATATTTAAAATTTTTCATACTATAATAAATGGTTGCTTTTATATGTTATTTCAACTGTTTGTATAAAACTGGAACTGATATTTTTTCTAATGAAATTGTATCCCCAAAACTTGCTTACTTAATAATTCTAATAATATATTACACATTTTTAAAATGTTTCTATATGCACAATCATTTTATCTATAAAGTGACAACTTATTTTTTCATTTCAAATTTGTTTTTATTTTGTACATATTCTTTGCATTTTTCTAATTTGTTACCATAAGATAGAAAACATGATGCTATTACTATCTCATGGTCAGAGATAGTTTACTTTTGATTTTATTTCTATCACTTCAGGTGTGAGCAATTTTTTTTGTCTCCTCAATATGTTTCAGCTTTGTTGTTATAGCACCACACTAATTTTTCTTTGGGGAACTATCCTAATTTTCATTTTATGTAGCCTTAATGAGACTGTTAATCAATGTACCCACATTCCCTAGCCAAGAAATAATAATATATCTCAAAATGTTCTCCAGACTCTCCTAAGAATGTGAAATATAAACCCAGTGACAAAAAGTTAAACTGACCCATTCTAAACCATATTTTTATTAGTCATTATTTCTTACAAAACATGAATATTAGCTGGTGAATCTTACTGGAGAAAGTAAATCTGGACACAATGGAACACAAAATAATTGATCAGTCTTCTTTGAACCAAAGATATAAAGAAATATTATCTCTAACTATTCCCCACTACACAGATATGGGCCAAAATTGAAGAAGATCAGGTTCTACATAAGAAAGACCCTTATGACTTTTTTATCTTTCAAAGCAAGTGGCTCATCCAGACTAGAAAAGAAAAGGAAGAAAAATAGCTTCCCTTTGGAAAGTGCCTATGTTAGTCAGCTTTTCCTTACTATAACAAATACTTTATAAAGACAAAAGGTGGGACTGAGGTTGTGGCTCAGTTGGTAAAGTGTTTGCCTAGCATGTGTGAAGGACTCGATTTGATCCTCAGCACCACATATAAATAAATTAAAAAGGCCCATCAACAACTAAACAAAATTTTTTAAAGACAAAAGGTTTATTTTTGCCTGCCCCTTGGAAATTTCAGTCCATGATTGTCTCCTTCACTTTAGGCCTGGGGCAAGGCAACACATCAGGTTAGGAGCATGTGGCAAAGAAAAAACATTTGGCTCATGTTCAAGAAAGAAAAGGAGAGGAAGAAGGGGTGCTAGGGTCCATTTTCCCCTTCAAGACCCCTCAATTGTAGAGAGCAGTTGAGCCCCCATCATCAGCTGATCCTGCAGTGTTGGCAAAAAGCCAAGCCTGGGAAACATTACTTGCCAAAAGTGAGGAAGTTATCAGCCTTGACTCTCAACTGTAGTGCTAACAGTTATCACCCACTGTCCAGACATCCCAGGACAATGGATGTCCTGGGCATAACAGGATAATAGCAGAATGTTCCTAGCACTGCAACAGTAGGATAGTTGCAAAAAATGTCTCTAGCTCTGTAACTTTTTAGTGCACAAAGAAGCCTGTGACAAATATAAGACTTGTACAATTTACATTGCCCCTATAGTTTACTTCCTGATTTTGAGAACCTATATAATAAACTTGTAGAGCTTGTTCTGGGTCCCTGTACACATCAGAGTGCAGTGTCCCACCTGACCCCAGATTTTTGTGAAAATATCTGTGTCTTCTTTGTCTCTGTTTTTTTCCTTCATCTCCAGCCACCCCTACTCAAGAATCCTTTGTTGATAACTGCATGGGTGTGGCAGTCAATGACCTAAAGACATCCCACTAGGCCCATCTTTTAAAGGTACTGCCACCTCCATTAGCAACACAGACTAAATACCAAGACTTTCAACCTTTGGAAGACATTTAACTAAACCAAAGCAATAGTCTTTATTTAAAAGTGTTCATCCATCAAACAGGCAAAAAAAATTTTAATCAATGCCATCCATTATTAATAAAGATACAGAGTAATGCACACTCTTGCATCACAGATTATAATGAGGATCTCTATATAATTTATTTTGGAAATAAATCAAGAAATAACTATTAAAATTTAAAATGCAGAGGCTAAGGTTGTGGCTCAGTAGTAGAGCACTTGCCTCACACATGTGGGCCACTAGGCTTGATCCTCAACACCACATAAACATAAATAAATAAAATAAAGGTATTGTGTCCAACTACAACTAAAAAATAAATATTTTTTTAAAAAATTTAAATGCATACATTTTTACCAGGAATTCTGTTTGGGAGAAATTTTTGCTTAGAAATAAATGTTTCATGGGCTGGGGATGTGACTCATGTGGTAGCGCGCCCTCCTGGCATGCATGCGGCCTGGGTTCGATCCTCAGCACCACATACAAACAAAGATGTTGAGTCCACCAAAAACTAAAAAAAAAAATAATAAATATTTTTTAAAAAAGAAATAAATGTTTCAGTACCTGAAATACATGCAAATGTTTCTTTCAATTTTGTCTGAAGTAACAAAGAAAGGAAGGAAGGAAGGATCAATATATATTTTGATCAAAAGAATTGTTGAAGCTGGGCACAGTGGTGCACACCTACAATCCCAGCTACTTGGGAGGCTGAAGAAGGAGGATACCAGTTCCAGGCCAACCTGGGCAACTTAGCAAGATCCTGTCTCAAATTAAAAAACAAAAAAATTATAAAGGGTTGCAGATGTAGCTCACTGGTAGAATGCCCCTGGGTTCAATCCCTAGTACATAAAAATGTTTGGAAAAGGAATGGCTAAATATATTGTAATATATTCATGTTATAGAATATTAATTTGTTTACTTATATATGACAGTAGAATGCATTACAATTCTTATTATACATATAGAGCACAATTTTTCATCTTTTTGGTTGTATACAAAATATATTCACACCAATTTGTGTCTTCATACTTGTATTTTGGATAATAATGATCATCACATTCCACCATCATTTATAACCCGATGGCTCCTCCCTTCCCCTCTAACACCTCTGCCCTATCTAGAGTTCATCTATTCCTCCCATGCTCCCTCTCCCTATCTCACTATGAATCAGCCTTCTATATCAAAGAAAACATTCAGCATTTGTTGTTTTTTTTTTTTCGGTGTGGGGGGGGATTGACTAACTTCACTTAGCATTATCTTCTTTAACTCCATCCACTTACCTGCAAATGCCAAGATTTTATTCTCTTTTATTGCTGAGTAATATTCCATTGTGTCACCTTTTTTCATCCATTCATCTATTGGAGGGCATCTAGGTTGGTTCCACATTTAGCCATTGTGAATTCTGCTGCTATAAACATTGACATGGTTGTGTCCCTGTAGTATGCTGTTTTTAAGTCCTTTGGGTAATAGACCAAGGAGAGGAATAGCTGGATCAAATGGTAGTTCCATTCCCAATTTTCCAAGAAATCTTCATATTGCTTTCCATATTGGTTGCACCAATTTGCAGCCCCACCAGCAGTGTATGAGAGTACCTTTTTCCCTACATTCTTGCCAATACTTATTGTTGTTTGTATGCATAATAGCTGCCATTCTGACTGGAGTGAGATGAAATCTTAGAGGGGTTTTGATTTGCATTTCTCTAATTGCTAGTGATGATGAACTTTTTTTTTTCATATATTTGTTGAGTGATTATATGTCATCTTCTGAGAAGTGTCTGTTGAGGTCCTTGGTTATTTGTTCAGGTTATTTGTTTTTTGGGTGGTAAGATCTTTGAATTCTTGATATACCCTAGAGATTAGTGCTCTATCTGAGGTGTGAGGGGTAAAGATTTGCTCCCAAGATGTAGGCTCTCTATTCACCTCACAGATTGTTTCTTTTGGTGAGAAGAAACTTTTTAGATTGAGTCCATCCCATTTATTGATTCTTGATTTTAATTCTTGTGCCATAGGAGTCTTATTAAGGAAGTTGGGGCCTAATCCCACATGATGGAGATTAGGGCCTACTTTTTCCTCTATTAGACACAGGATTTCTGGTTTTATTCCTAAGTCCTTGATCCATTTTAAGTTGAGTTTGTACAAGTTGAGATAGGGGTTTAATTTCATTTTGTTGTATATGGATTTCTAGTTTTCCAAGCACCATTATTGAGGAGGCTATCTTTTCTCCAATGCATGTTTTTGGCACCTTTGTCTAATATAAGATAATTGTAATTTTGTGGGTTAGTCTCTATGTCCTCTATTCTGTATCACTGGTCTACCACTCTGTTTTGGTGCCAATACCATGTTGTTTTGGTTACTATTGCTCTGTAGTATAGTTTAAGGTCTGAAATAGTGATGCCACCTGCTTCACTCTTCCTGATAAGGGCTGCTTTAGCTATTCTGGGTCTCTTATTTTTCCAGATGAATTTCATGATTGCTTTTTCTATTTCTATGAGGAATGTCAATGGGATTTTGATTGGAATTGTATTAAATCTATATATTGCTATGGAAGTATAGTCATTTTGATAATATTAATTTTGCCTATCCTAGAGCAAGATAGATCTTTCCATCTTCTAAGGTCTTCTTTGACCTCTTTCTTTCGAGTTCTGTAATTTTCAGTATAGAGATATTTCACCTCTTTCATTGATTCCCAAGGTTTTGTTGTTGTGGTTGTTGCTTTTGAGTCTATTGCAAATGGAGTAGTTTTCTTTGTTTCCATTTCTGTGGATTTATCACTGATACACAGAAATGCCTTTGATTTATGGGTGTTGATTTTGTATCCTGCTACTTTGCTGAATTCACTTACTAGTTCTAGAAGTTTTCTGATGGAACTTTTAGGGTCTTCCAGGTATAGAATCATATCATCAGCAAATAGTGCCAATTTGAGTTCTTCTTTTCCTATGTGTATTCCTTTAATCTCTTTTGTCTGATTGCTCTGGCCAGTGTTTCAAGAACTATGGTTAAATAGAAGTAGTAAAAGAGGGCATACCTGTCTTGTTCTGGTCTTTAGAGGGAATGTCTTCAATTTTTCTCCATTTAGAATTATGTTGGCTTGGGGCTGGGGATGTGGCTCAAGCGGTAGCACTCTCGCCTTGCATGTGTGCAGCCCGGGTTTGATCCTCAGCACCACATACAAAGATATTGTGTCTGCTGATAACTAAAAAACAAATATTAAAACTCTCTCTCTCTCTCTCTCTCTCTCTCTCTCTCTCTCTCTCTCTCTCTCACACACACACACACACACACACACACACACACACTCTCTCTCTCTCTCTCTCTCTCTCTCTCTCTCTTTAAAAAAAATTGGGCAGAGTTAGTGGGGCTCCAACACACTTTAAAAAAAAAATTATGTTGGCCTGGGGCTTAGCATAGATAGCTTTTATGATGTTGGGATATGTTCCTATTATCCCTAACTTTTCTAATGTTTTGAACATAAAGGGGTGCTGTATTTTGTCAAATGCTTTCTTTGTATTTATTGAGATGATCATATGATTCTTATCTTTAAGTCTATTGATGTGATGAATTACATTTATCGATTTCCATATGTTGAACTAACCTTGCATCCCTGGTATGAATCCCACTTGATCGTGGTGCACTCTCTTTTTAATGTTTTTGTATTCGATTTATCAGAATTTTATTGAGAATTTTTGCATCTATGTTCATTAGAGATATTAGTCTGAAGTTTTCTTTTTTAGTGTGTCTTTGCCTGGTTTTGGAATCAGAGTGATACCAGCCTCATAGAATGGGTTTGGAAGTGCTGCCTTTTTTTCTATTTCCTGAAATAAATTGAAGAGTATTGGTATTAGTTCTTCTTTAAAGGTTTTATAGAACTCGGCTGTGTATCCATTCAGTCCTGGGATTTTCTTGGTTGGTAGACTTTTGATGGTGTCTGCTACTTCATCACTTGAAATTGATCTTTTTAAATTGTGTAATTCAATTTGAGCAAATTATATACATAACTCTAGAAATTTGTCGATGCCTTCAATATTTTCTATTTTACTGGAGTATAAGTTTTCAAAAAAATTTCTAATTATCTTCTGTATTTCTGTAGTGTCTGTTGTGATATTTCCTTTTTCATCACATATGCTAGTGATTTGAGTTTTATCTCTCCTTCTCTTTGTTAGCATGGCTAAGGATCTGTCAATTTTATTTATTTTTCTGTTCTGTCAATTTTTTCAATTGTTTCTTTTGTTTCAATTTCATTTTATTGATTAAAGCTCTGATTTTAATTATTTCCTGTCTTCTGCTGCTTTTGGTGTTGATTTGCTCTTCTTTTTATAGGGCTTTGAGATGTAATGTTAAGCTATTTATTTGTTGACTTTTTCTTCTTTGAAGGAATGAACTCCATACAATAAAATTTCCTCTGAGAAGTGCTTTCATAGTGTCCCGGAGATTCAATATGTTATATCTGTGTTCTCATTCACCTCTAAAAATTTTTTAATCTCCTCCTTGATGTCTTCTGCAACCCATTGTTCATTTAGTAGCATATTATTTAGTCTCCAGGTGTTGGAGTGGATTTTATTTCTTATTTTATAATTGATTTCTAATTTCATTGCATTATGATCTGATAGAATACAGGGTAATATCTCTACTTTTTTATATTTGCTAAGAGTTGCTTTGGGGCATAGTATATGGTCTATTTTAGAGAAGAATATCCATGTGCTGCTGAGAAGAAAGTGTATTCACTTGTTGATGGATGAAATATTCTACATATGTCAGTTAATTCTAAGTTAGGGATTGTATTATTGAGTTCTATAGTTACTTTGTACAGCTTTTGTTTGAAAGATCTATCTAGTGAAGAAAGAGTTGTGCTAAAGTCACCCAAAATTATTGTGTTGTGGCCTATTTGACTCTTGAACTTGAGAAGAGTTTGTTTGGTAAAGACAGATGTTCCATATATATTTATAATTGTTAAGTCTTGTTAGTGTATGGTTCCCTTGAGCAGTATGTAGTGTCCTTCTTTATCTTTTTTGAATGACTTTAGTTTGAAGTCTACTTTATTTGATATGAGGATGGAAACCCCTGCTTGTTTCCACTGTCCACGTGAGTAGTATGATTGTCCCAACCCTTCATCTTCAGTCTGTGGATGTCTTTTTCTATGATATGAGTCTCTTGGAGGCAGCATATTGTTGGGTCTTTTTTAAAAAAAATCCATTCTGCTAGTCTATGTCTTTTGATTGGTGAGTTTAGGCCATTAACATTCAGGGTCATTATTGAGACATGATTTGTATTCCCAGACATTTTGTTTATTTTTAGTATTGAACATGACTTAGTTTCTCCTCTGATTAGATTTTCCTTTAGTGTAATCCATCCCTTTGCTGATTTTTTTCATTGTTTTTCATTTCCTCTTCTTGGAATAGTTTGTTGAGGATGTTCTGTAGTGCATGCTTTCTAGCTGTAAATTCTTTTAACTTTTGTTTATAGTGGAAGGTTTTTATTTCATCATCAAATCTAAAGCTCAGTTTTGCTCGCTATAAGATTCTTGGTTGCCACCTATTTTCTTTCAGAGCTTGGTATATGTTGTTCCATGATCTCCTGGTTTCAAGGGTCTGGGTTGAAAATCTACTGAGATACAAATTGGTCTCCCCCTATATGTGATCCAATTCCTCTCTCGTAGCTTTTAAGATTCTATCCTGGGCTGGGGTTGTGGCTCTGTGGTAAAGCACTTGCATAGCATGTGTGAGGCACTGGGTTCGATCCTCAGCACCACATAAAGATAAATAAATAAATAAAGGCATTGTGTTCATCTTCAGTATATATATATATATATCTTAAAAAGATTCTATCCTTATTCTGTATGTTAGAGATTTTTATTATAATGTGCCTTTGTGTAGATCTATTATAATTTTGTACATTTGGTGACCTGTAAGCCTCTTGTATTTGGTTTTCCAATTTATTCTTCATGCTTGGGAAATTTTCTAATATTATCTCATTGAAGAAATTGTGTATTCCTTTGGTTTGAACTCTGTGCCTTTCTCTATCCTAAGACTCTAAGACTCTTAGATTTGGTCTATTGATGTTGTCCCATAATTCGTGGATGTTCAGTTCACTGTGTGATCCACTTTATTTTCCAGATTGTATACTTTGTCTTAATTATCTTATATTCTTTTTCTTCCAAGTGATCTAGTCTGTTGGTTATGCTTTCTATTTAGTATTTTATTTGTTTTATTGTATCCTTCATTTCAAGGATTTCTGACTTTTTTTCAGAGTTTCTCTCTCTCTCTTGAAGTAATCTTTTGGTACCTGTATTTGCTCTCTTATCTCATTGTTGTAGTGACCAATTTTTGCCTGTATTTGCTCATTTAGGTCATTCTTTAATTCACAGATCATTTTAGTTATGAACCTTCTGAATTCTTTCTCTGACATTTCATCAACTTCGCTGTCCATGGGTCCTGTTATTATAGTGTCCTGGTTTATTTGGGGCACTTTCCTCCCTTATTTTTCATGTTGTCTATGTGTCTTCCCGTCTTGCAGTGTGGATCTGAGATATTACAGTCTCTTCCCTATATTCTTGTAGTACCCATGCAGATTGTCTGTACCTCACCTTAATGCTGGACTTCCAGACCCTACTGGTGTCCCTCAATGAATGCTACTGCATTCTGGATCTGGGTCCTGCACAAGTTGGTGTAAGTGAATCTGGTCCACTGGTCTTGAACTCCCTCAGTAGTCTGCTGTGCCAGAGCTAGGCTCTGGAGGGTGTCTGCCCCTCTGGAGAGGGGTGGACCGGGCCTACTGAGAGCCTAGATCCCACGTGGGCTGGTGTGGAAGGTCTGGGCTGGATCCCGGCTCCCACGGTAGTCTGCGGGTCCTAGAATATCAACTTTTTAAAAGAATGAGTCAACACAACTGAACTATACACTAAGAAATGGTTTAAGGGACTGAGGTATAACTCAGTGGTTCAGTTCAACATGTTCAATGAGTTTGATCCCCAGCACTACCTTTCCCCAAAAAAAGACAAATGAAAAGGAAAATATCCTTAAGATGGTAAAATTATATTAAGTACTTTTTAACCACAATTTGGAAAAGAAGAAAAAAAGGATGAGTCATATTTTCAGGTTATAATCAGGAGAAATGATTAGTTAGATAGGGAAGCATAGATAAAATAGTATCACATCACTAACAATACCCTGGTCCAGGAACTCAAACAAACTGTACTTGGTGAATCCCTCTCTGGAAAAAAATATATCACATTAGCTTAGCTTGATGACAGCAAATATTCTAATCATATAATTTAAGTCCCTCACTTTTTTCATGGTCATTTACAACTTGCCTGTGAAGAGTGTTATGGCCAAAATAAGCCAATACTCAGTCCCCTTGAGAACTGTATTTCTCATTAGAAATTAATAAATTGGCCTTTGCTTTTTAAAATAAATACAAAAAATGGACCCTATCTAAAGGCAAAGCTTCCTCTTCACCAACCAGCCCACACAACACATTCACATACTCCCAGAGACCTCCTTGCTTTCTCCTCTTCAACATTCTAAAACTCATAAGTTTTTTAAAAAGAAGATTCATCTCATGTGTTGAAGAAGAATTCAGAATTGGGAAAGGGATAAAGTGAATCCATAAGAAAGAAAATGCATAAAACTGATCAGTCAGAGCCTCAGTTTCTTCATCTGCATGTCTTATTCATTTTTATATCCTCAGGTAATATGTACATACAAGGTATTCATTAAACACTGAATAAATGAATGAAAAAAACATGTAAAAATGATATGCAAACACTTAAGTTTATACAGATGCACACACACTTTGCAAACCTTTAAGAAAATATGTATAATATAAATGTATATTTACATATATGCAGATGAAGGAGTTAATTATATATTAGAATATTTGCTGTTGCCAAGCTAAGGTAATGTGAAATATCTGCTTCTACAACACACTCCCTGAAACAGATAAACAAATAGATAGATTCTTCCTGAGGTAGAAACATTTCTACAGACAAGGCATAGAGCTACACCTATAATGAAGTATCTTTTAAGTAAATACAATTCTACATTAATTATTTAGGCTCCTAGACTTCACACTAAAGATAAACCAGGATCTCGTAAAATGAATAATAGTAAGCATTTAGAGGATTATCTATAGGCTTCTTTTCACTTTTTTAATCTAAACTACAGTGTATCAGTTTACTATTGCTGTTGTGACAAATGACTACAAAGCTAGTGGCTTAAAACAATACAATTTATTCTCTTAGAGTTCTGGAAATCAGAAGAATAAAGTTAACCTTACCAGACTAACATCAAGGTTTCAGTAGGGCCAATTCCTTCTAGAGGGTCTAGGAAACAATCTGCTTCCTAGGTTTCCCCAGGTCTAGAGGCTCTCTCATTCTTGGCTCCAGCCTTGCATCACATCATGTTTCTCCTGCTTCTGTCATTGCATCACCTTCTGCCTTCTTACCGTCTTGCCTTCATTTTATGAGAGCCATTGTGATTACATTGGGTCCACTTGATAATCTAGGACTTCTCATCTCAAGATCCTTCATTTAATCTTATCAACAAAGTTCCTTTTGCCATATAAGGTAGCACATTAACAAGTCCTGAGGATTAGGACATGGACTTCTTTGTGGGTTAAGGGCATCAGTCTGTTAACCACATACTCTTACATATTCAGAGTAGGGAAATTGTGTTCTTTTTTCCTCAGAACTTCTCTGAAGTTCATTTTACATGTGAGCTGGGGATGCAGCTCAGTAGTGGAGTACTTGCCTATCACTATCATGAATGATGCCCTGGGTTTGATCCCCAGCACCACAGTGGGTAAAAAAACAATACACAGAACTGAATGGGATATGTGTTACACTTGGCCAATAATAAACCTTCCTGTCAAAGCCCACCTATTACATATCTTGTATTATTCAAAGCCACAAGATAATTAGATATAATACAGATATAGACACTGAGGTCTGAATTCATATATCAATATTAACATGGACAGGTCAAGGTAATTTTTAACATACTGGTTTGCCTTTTCAATTCCCAGCCTCACTTGTCCATTTCTCCTCCCTTGCTTACTAGGTCACACCTGGCTCTCCAAAAGTAAAAGGGGGAAACAGGGCCAGGATGAGAAGAGTGAAAGTGAAAGGTAGGTCTCACTTGACTCATACATTCCTGGAAATCTATGTTCTCTGAGTCTGGCTTATCTACCTCTAATACTCTCTGAGCATGGCAAGTGTTAAAAGTTGACACTTCCTCTAGAAGACTCTTGGTCCTTCCCTTGAAGTTCACTCACCAGGAGTATCCTTGTCACATACCACTATACTTCTTCTGGAATGTTCTCTTAGGATTCCTCCCTTAGGCATGTAAGAGTATACCTTCACTTTTTCTACTGACATATCCTCACTTCTCCAGACCACGTTTTTAGACAGACCCTTACAACAATCCTACCTCCCTTTCTTTCCCTCAAGAAGCTCTCGTCTGCTCAACTAAAAACAGTCCTTCAAGCACCACTGATGGGAGTCCTACTACTTGAAAGCCTCTGGCATGCAGCTTCCATCACTGCTGTCATCCTATAGATGATTTCAGTGCATGAACTTCAAGCTCAAGGATACATTCATGAGGCTTTCTGAGACTGTATTCCTTCCTCTCAACAGCATTGATGTGAGAGAAAAGCCCCACAGTCCTTCTTTGGGGCAGGGCTGGGATTCACAACCCCAACATCTGTCTCTAAACAGTTCCTTCACATCAACAACACCTCTTGGCCTCCCTCATTTCTTTTATAGACAGGATACATATAGGTAGTTTGTCAGCTAAAGATTTCAAAATCAGTTTCCTTCTGAAAATCCTGCTTCAAGCTCTGCAACTCACTTTAGAATTGGAATTAGTTAGCACTTTTGTCTTGGGGTCTGGGCCAAAACTCAGGCAAAATAATCTAATTTTAACATTTCATTACATACTTCTATTTTCACAAAATTAATATGTTTCCTCCACTAGGAATATAATTCCAACAGCTATTTTGTTTCCCACTGACTACCTAAGGGACTTAATATTTATTAAATTACTGACAAATACCAACAAATCAACACAATTCCCAAACTCTCAAAAAGCCAGAAACTATATTAATTTTGTACATTTGTATGCTATTTTCAGATTCCTCCGGAATATATCTCACAATATGGCTATATTTCAATTTTTGCAAAAGCATGAGTATGAGAGTCACTAGAAAAAATCTATACACTGAGTACAATCTAAACTAAAACACTAAAAAGGCATCTTTTATTAAATCCAACAAATATTGAGTACCTTCTATATACCAAGCACTGTGCCAGGCACTTGTATACAGTGATAATAGTCCAAATCTGTCCTTTATGGAGCTTATAGTTTAATAGGGGATAGACAAACAAAAATATTACATAATTTGCATTTTCCATAAATACAGTTTGAAGAAAATACAAAGTATGTACTGAACAAGAAGAAAGGAAGCGAGGAAACCTACATAGATAAAGTGGTACAGGGGATTTCTCAGAGCAAATGGCATTCAAGATGGGACCTGATGATGAGCAATAACCACTGTGTGTGTTGGGGAGGCGTGTTGGAGAAGAATCATCTAGACAGAAGAGTAAGAAAAGGGCCTGAGATGAGTATTCTATTTTATAAGAAAATACATTTAACTACTTTGACTTTGGTGCTAGATATCTTGGTTCTAATTTTTCCTGAAGCTAGGGATAGAAAATGTCATCCCCAGTCATTCAACCCCAACCCCAACCCCAACCAAATGAGGACAAATCTAATATGTACATCTAGTATGTACCAGGTTCCTTATTTATATTGTATCTTTAATCCTCAGATGAACTCTGTAAAGTTTCTGAATGTATTTTTTCAAATACTGGAAATTGAACCTAGGGCCTCATAGACACTAGGCAAGCATTCTAACACTAAGCTAGACCACCAATCCCTATCCTGTGAGGTTAAATTGGGAACATAAAAGTGAAGTAACTTGACAGGCGTGTTGGCACACACCTGTAATCCCAGTGGATCAGGAGGCTGAGGCAGGAGGATTGTGAATTCAAAACCAGCCTAGCAACTGCGAGTTACTAAGCAATTCAGTGAGACCCTGTCTCTAAATAAAATACAAAAAAGGGCTGGGAATATGGCTCAGTAGTTGAGTGACCCTGAGTTTGATCCCCATCATCGAAGAAGAAGAAGAAGAAGAAGAAGAAGAAGAAGAAGAAGAAGAAGAAGAAGAAGAAGAAGAAGAAGAAATTGCCTAAATTCATAATACTAAGAAGTGGCAGAGCTGAGATTGAAGTTCTGGTCTGCATGAATTCTTGTGTTGCAAGTATTATTTTGTTTTTTGCATTACTGGGAATTGAACATGGACTGCACACGTGTAAAACAAGCACTCTACACTGAGCTACATCCTTGGCCCAAATTTTATGAGTTTTAAAATCTGAAGTGATAGCAATATTTGAGAAGTCCTGAATCACCAATGGGAAGTCTGATATCATTCAATTTCTAATATCTGCTTCTGCAAATTAGAGTTAAAAGCAGAAATGATATTAATAAATGATTTTCAATACAAGTACATTAAAGTAGGTAGGAATGACAATGAAGAAAATATTTCCATTTTGTTGAAGTCTGAAACACACCAAATAGAATTTATTACAAATGTCTTCAGAATACAAGATAATTTGGGGCTTAAAGTAAAGAAAATTTAACGAACTACAAAAATATATAATGAACTACATAAATCCCCATGATTCAACAATGTCAGAAAACTTTACTGGCCTATTCAGATTAAACAAAAATATGCCTAATTAGAAATTATGATTTTTTTAGGTATCTATACCCTGGGTAAACTCTTTCTCATTCTTCACCAATTATAAGTTTATATGTTTAAGTTTGGTTCTTTGGGAACTAACAGGGATAACATTCTACATAGTTCAAGTAAAAGATACTTATAAAGATTATACCTGGAGTAATAAGGACAGCCTACATATCCACAAAAAGAAACTAAGTATGTTCTGGACTGGAAGGAGTTTTAGATTTGAAGCAGAGATCAGCTGCAGCAGTGACAGCTCATGTATCCCCCGCTCTTCCATTCCACGCAGACATGCCTCTTCTGCACTCTTGCTCCTCCTATGCTGCTCTTCTCTGCCTTCTCATGGTGTCTGCTCTAAGGTTGCTTCCATGTGTTCTCTTATAGCCTCCATAGTTTTTTGACTCATTCTGGACTTTGGGTCTCACCACACACTCTGTGTTATACAATGTTGCCCATATATCTAAGAACAAATTTATTTTTTTTAAAAAGGAGATAAAGAGAGAGATTGGAGGCCCAAAAGCCCCAGAGAGGTCCGACCCCACACACTGCACCTGTGCTGTGGTTCCCTATTAACTAAAGTGTGGCTCCACAACCTAACATCAAGGTACCTATAGGCTTGACACTGCTGCAACCACCAAAATGGGACATCACCACTTCTATCTCGGGACACAAATCAGGAACTGGTAAACATCACCAAGGACCCTATGGGACTGGCTGCATCAGAGGTATCTCTACTAGAGGTGCTAACAGTCATCATCCTGTTGCAAAGGTAACAGGAAACCTTGCATGGGGTTGCTTCTCTCTTGTTTCTCCAGCTAACAGCCAACTTGTTTTGATTACCTTTTCACTAGTCATATATAATCTAAAACTTCTATATTCCCATATCCTACCTCATAAACATCACAGCCTATCCCCCAACACCCATTAGAAACTGTAAACCATTATGCCAATCTACTGAATATATGGTAGAAGATAATCAAACTCATCATTTGTATTTATACCAACAAATCTGTAAATGTCAAAATAGAAGCTAATTGATTTATGGCTGTATATTGGTTACATTGGGGGCATTGATATCTCTCTTAAAGGTGAGGTATTGGTAACTTGCAGAGACACTATAAAACAATAGAGTTGAAGCTGCAATACCTCATATCTACACTGCAAGAGAGGAAGACACATAGACATCTGAAAAAACAAGGGAGGAAAGTACCCCAAACAAACCATGATACTATAACAACAGAATCCATAAATGGAACAGTAGATGAAATGTCAGAAAAGGAGTTCAGAGTGTACATAATTAAAATAATCTGGGAATTAAAGAATGACCTAAGTGAGCAAATACATGCAAAATCAATCACTCCAACAAAGAGATAAAAGAACACATATAAGTAGCAGGATATTACTTCAAGAAAGAGACACACAGATTCTGAAAAAAAAGGAAACCAAATTGAAAGAAATAATAATTGAAAGAAACAATAAACCAAGTAAAAAACTCAATAGAAAGCATCACCAACAGACTTCCAGTGATCACTTGGAAGACAGGATCTCAGACAATGAAGACAAAATATATGATCTTGAAAATAAAATTGACCATACAATGAAGCCAGTAAGAAACCATGAACAGAACATCCAAGAATTATAGGATAACATCAAAAAACCAAATCTAAGATTTATTGAGATTGAGAAGGGCTCAGAGATTCAAACCAAAGGAATTCATGATCTCTTCAATGAAATAATATCAGAAAATTTCCCAAGTATGAAGAATAAATTGGAAAATCAAATACAAGAGGCTTACAGGACAATGTACAAAAGTACAACAGATCTACATCAAGACACATTATAATAAAAATACAGAATAAGGATATCAAGAGAGAAATCAGATTATGTATAGGGGAAGAACAATTCAGATCTCAGCAGATTTTTCAAACCACACCCTCAAAGCCCCGCGATCCTGAGCATATGCCAAGCTCTGAAAGAAAATGGTTGCCAACCAAGAATCTTATATACTGGAAAATTAAGCTTTAGATTTGATGACAAAATAAAAATCTTCCATGATAAACAATAGCTAAAAGAATTCACAGTAAGAAAGCCTGCACTGCAGAACATTCTTGGCAAAATATTCCATGAAGAGAAAATAAAAAACAACAATGAAAATCTGCAAAGGGAGGAATTACACTAAAGGAAAGGCCAATCAAAGGAGAAAGTGAGTCAAGTTAAATACCAAAAATAAACAAAAATGGCTGGGAATACAAATCATATCTCAATAATAACCTTGAATGTTAATGGCCTAAACTCACCAATCAAAAGACATAGACTAGCAGAATGGATTTTTAAAAAAAGACCCAACAATATGCTGCCTCCAAGAGACTCATATCATAGAAAAAGACATCCACAGACTGAAGATGAAGGGTTGGGAAAAATCATACTACTCACATGGACAGTGGAAACAAGTGAGGGTTTCCATTCTCATATCAAATAAAGTAGACTTCAAACTAAAGTCAATCAAAATAGATAAAGAAGGACACTACATACTGCTCAAGAGAACCATACACTAACAAGATTTAACAATTATAAATATATAAGCCCCAAACAATGGAGCATTTACCTTCATCAAACAAATTCTTCTCAAGTTCAAGAGTCAAATAGACCACAACACAATAATTTTGGGTGGCTTTAACACACCTCTTTCACCACTGGATAGATCTTCCAAACAAATGCTAAACAAAAATATTATAGAACTCAATAATACAATCCATAACTTAGACTTAACTGACATATGTAGAATATTTCATCCATCAACAAGTGAATACACTTTCTTCTCTGTAGCATATGGATTTTTTTCTAAAACAGACCATATTCTAGCCACAAAGCAACTCTTAGCAAATACAAAAAATCTGAGATACAACTCTGCATTCTATCAGATAATAATGCAATGAAATTAGAAATCAATGATAAAATAAAAAATAAAAGCTACTCCAACATCTGGAGACTAAATATCCTATTTAATGAACAATGGGTTGCAAAAGACATCAAGGAGGAGATTAGAAAATTCTTTGAGTTGAATGAGAACACTAATACAACATATCAAAATCTCTGGGACACAATGAAGGCAGTACTAAGAGTAAAGTTCATTTCATGGAGTTCATTCCTTCAAAGAAGAAAAAGTCAACAAATGACCTAACATTACATCTCAAAGCTCTAGAGAAAGAAGAATAAACCAACACCAAAATTAGTAGAAGACAGGAAATAATTAAAATCAGAGCTGAAGCAATAAAATTGCAACAATTGAACTGAATTGACAAAACAAAAAGTAGGTTCTTTGAAAAAATAAATAAAATTGACAAACCCTTAGCAATGCTAACGAAGAGAAGGAGAGAGAAAACTCAAATTACTAACATCCATGATTAAAAAGGAAATGTCACAACAGACACTGCAGAAATACAAAACATAATTAGAAATTATTTTGAAATTTGTACTGCAATAAAATAGAAAATATCAAAGGCATTGACAAATTTCTATAGTCATATGATTTGCCCAAACTGAATCAGGATGTTATACACAATTTAAACAGATCAATTTCAAGCAATGAATCGAAGCTGCCATCAAAAGTCTACCAACCAAGAAAAGCCCAGGAACAGATGGATTACATAGCTGAGTTCTATAAGACCTTCAAAGAAGAACTAATAACAATACTCCTCTATTTCATGAAATAGAAGAAGGAAAACTTCCAAACTCATTCTATGAAGCCAATATCACTTTGATTACAAAACCAGACAAAGACACATCAAAGAAAGAAAACTTCAGATTAATATCTAATGAACATAGATGCTAAAATTCTGACAAATCTAATACAAAAACATATCAAAAAGATAGTGCACCAGGATCAAGTGGGGTTCATCCCAGGAATGCAAGCTTGGTTCAACATATGGAAATCAGTAAATGTAAATCATCGCATCAATAGACTTAAAGATAAGAATCATATGATCATCTCAATAGATTCAGAAAAGCATTCAACAAAATACAGCACTCCTTCATGTTCAAAACACTAGAAAAACTAGGGATAATAGGAATATATCTCAACATTGTAAAAGCTATCTATGCTAAGCCCCATGCCAACATCATTCTAAATGGAGAAAAATTTAAAGCATTCCCTCTAGAAAAACAAGACAGGGATGCTCTCTTTCACCACTCCTATTTAACATAGTTCTTGAAACTCTAGCCAGAGAAATTAGACAGATGAAAAAAGTGTCATGGATAGGAAAAAAAGAACTCAAATTGTCAGTATTTGCTGATGATATGATTCTATACCTAGAAGACCCAAAGAATTCCACCAGAGAACTACTAGAACTAATAAATGAATTCAGCAAAGTAGCAGGATATAAAATCAACACACATAAATCAAAGGCATTTCTGTACATCAGTGACAAATCCTCTGAAAGAGAAACTAGAAAAACTACCCAACTTACAACAGTCACATAAAATATAAAATACCTGGGAACCAACTTAACAAAAGAGGTGAAAGACCTCTATGATGAAAATTACAGAATACTAAAGAAAGACATTAAAGAACACCTTAGAAAATAGAAAGTGCTCCCTTGTTCCTAAATAGGCAGAATTAATATTGTCAAAATGACCATACTACCAAAGGCACTATACAGATTTAATGCAATTCCAATAAAAATCCTAATGACATTCCTCATAGAAATAGAAAAGGCAGTCATGAAATTCACCTGGATAAATAAGAGACCCAGAATAGCTAAAGTAACCCTTAGCAAGAAGAGTGAAGCAGGTGGTATACCAGAATGTAAACTATAGTACAGAGCAATAGTAACAAAAACAGCAAGGTATTAGCACCAAAATAGACTTGCAGACCAATGATACAGAATAGAGAACACAGAGAAAAACCCACATATTTATAGTTATCTTATATTAGACAAAGGCACCAAAAACATATATTGGAGAAAAGATAGCCTCTTCAACAAATGGTGCTGGGAAAACTGGAAATCCATATAAAACAAAATGAAAGTAAACCCCTATCTCTCACCATGCAAAAAAATTCAACTCAAAGTGGATCAAGGACCTAGGAATTAAATCAGAGACACTGCACTTAAAAGAAGGAAAAGTAGGCCCAAATATCCATGATGTTGGATTAGGCCCAGACTTTCTTAATAAGATCCCTATAGCACAAGAAATAAAATCAAGAATCAATAAATAGGATGGATTCAAACTAAAAAGCTTCTTCTCAGCAAAAGAAACAATCAGTGAGTGGGTAAAGAGACTACAGAATGGGAGCAAATCTTTACCCCTCACACATCAGATAGAGCACTAATCTCTAGAATATATGGAGAACTCAAAAATCTTACCACCAAAAAAAAATAATTCAATCAATAAATGGGCCAAGGAACTAAACAGACACTTCTCAGAAAATGATATACAATCAATCAACAAATATATGAAAAATCTTCAAAATCTCTAGCAATTAGAGAAATGCAAATCAAAACCACTCTAAGATTTCATCTCACTCCAGTCAAAATGGCTGCTATTAAGAATACAAACTAGGACTGGGGTTGTGGCTCAGTGGTAGAGCACTTGCCTGACATGTGTGAGGCACTGGGTTCAATTCCCAGCATCACATATAAAAACAAATAAATGAAATAAAGATCCATCAACAAATAAAATTTTTTTCTTAAGAAAATAAACAACAATAATTGTTGGAGAAGATGTGGGAGGAAAGGCACAGTCATACATTGCTGGTGGGACTGCAAATTGGTGCAACCAATCTGGAAAGAAGTATAGAGATTCCTTGGAAAACTGGGAATGGAACCACCATTTGACACAACTATCCCACTCTTTGGTTTATACCCAAAGGACTTAAAAACAGAATACTACAGGGATGCAGCTATGTCAATGTTTATAGAAGCACAATTCACAATAGCAAAATTGTGGAACCAACTTAGATGCCCTTCAGTAGATGAATGGATAAAGAACATGTGGTATATATACACAATGGAATATTACTAAGCATTAAAAGAGAACAAAATCATGACATTTGCAGGTAAAAGGATTGAGTTAGAGAATATTATGCTAAGGGAATTAAGCCAATTTCCAAAAACCAAATGCTGAATATTTTCTCTGATACGAGGATGCTGAGGATGCTGATATATAAGGGGAATGTGGGGGGTAGGCATGAGAGGAGTGGAGGAACTTTAGATAGAGCAAAGGGGAGGGAGGCGGAGGGAGGGGAAAGGAGGGGCATGGGGATAGAAAAGACAGGGGATGAAATGAACATCATTACCCTAAGTACATGTATGAAGACATGAATGGGGGCTGGGGATGTGGCTTAAGTGGTAGCGCACTTGCCTGGCATGCATGAGTCATTAGGTTTGATCCCCAGCACCACATAAAAATAAAATAAAAATATTGTGTTCACCTAAAGCTAAAAAATAAAAAATCAAAAAGACATGAATGGTTGAATCTACTTGTGTACAATCAGAGACATGAAAAATCATGCTCTATATGTGTAATATGAATTGAAATCTATTCTGCTGTTATATATAAAAATTAGAATAAATAAATTTTTAAAAAGAGAGAGAGACATTGGCAGGTCCTATTTGTCCCTGGCCATGTTTAAAAATATCTTAGTCCAATCAACTATATCCAAGGAGAGAATTGGATATTTGTCCCCTCACCTGTATCTAATGCGTTTAATGGAAACTTCATGGGGCAGTTTCCATTAAAATGGCACAGGGCTAGGACATGCATGGTCAAATTTTTAGTGCAAGACTTTTCCTCCTGATAGCCCAACCCAAGTTTCTATGTCATTCTTACTCTTGCTACTGCTCTAAGCCTCAAGAGCCAAACCTCTCCGGAATTCTCTCTTCTTCTCAAATACATTACACAGAAAGAGAGACATAATTATGTTAACTACACTGATCATGATCAACATGCTGCTGTCTCTAAAAGAGCTGCATTATTCACTTCATATTCTCTATTCCCAAGGAAGAAGTTCCCCAGAGTTTAAAATTTACAATTTTTTCTCTCTGAATTGAAAATTCTTACAATTGCTTAAAGACAGAATGAGAATGCCAATTCTAAACAAAAATTAAATACAAGTCTCTGGGGAAGTTTGTTTCAATATCTCCTTGTGGGATAAGACTGGGAAGTGTTATCATGTCCCTGTAGGGAAGCTGTAGTAAGGCAGATAAAAGCATCTGGAAAATACCTGTTTTTAGCTCCTGAGAAGCACCCAGCATTCAACAATCACAGAAGGGCCACAATGGGTTGACATCCATCATTCACTTTCAAACAGGTTGATTTTTAGTCACTTCTATTAAATGAATAAATGTGAAATCTGGAAACCTGATTATTACAAGTATTTTCTAATTTCTTAAGCTATTTAAAAATGGAAATGAATTCTGCTGTTGTGGTTGTTTACAAGTAAATAGCCCATATGGCAGGGATCCTCCTACTGGTCCCATGACGCCTGTGTAACACTCTTCTGTGAGTGGGTAAGGATAAGGGAATTGTTCTTGTGGTCTTTCATGCTAGGGAGTACTCTTGACAGTCAATCCTTTTCTAAAATCACCTAAATTGTCATCTTACCCAATATACATTGAATTTCACTAGAGTTTTAAGTAGTTGTTATGGATTCAAAATTTATCCTAAAGTGTGGAGCTGAGACATTCAGAGTTGTGCTCTATGATAGTTAATTCTGTCCTTTATATCACAAAATATATGTAAGACCTCACTGGTTGAGTCTTCAGAACAGATCCCACATAATCACTATCTTAGCCTTAAACTCTTGCCTTATCTCCCTTATTTTCCTCTTCTCCTTGTGGTTGTTCTTTTGAAACTCTCACCCTTCAGTATACTACCATCACCTTTAAGAAACAATTATTTTCACCCCTCTCCTTTTCTGAATCTTGCAAACTGCACTGCCCAGGAGCAGCTGAACATCAATGGAATCTCTGTTTACTTCTTTTCTGAACCCACATGTATGCATCTGAGTTATCACAAGCAAGAAGAGAAATTGAGATGGAGTAAAAGTATTAGAAGAAGGAGAGGGGGAGAAGGAAAGAGGGAGAGAGAGCAAGAAAGACAGAGACAGAGACAGAGAGATACTCTGGGTTCAAATTATCTGCTCCATCAAAACTGCTACACCTGGGGTTTAGCAGAACCAAGTACAAATACAACTAACTGTAGTATAGTACTCTGGATTTTGTATTCTGGTATGGAAAAAATTATTGTCTAAAGTTCAGTTAACAGTAATGTACTGGGCTGAAGGTATATTGTAATGGAAAACTACATGGTTAGTATGTTCAAGGCCCTGGATCCAATCAACAAACTTAAAAGGGGGACAAAATAGCAATGTACCAGTTTTCATTTCCTAGTTTTGACAGGTTTTTTGTGATTATGTAAGACATTAACATTAGGGGAAACAGGATAAAGGCACATAAAAACTCTGCATCATCTTTGCAATTTTTCTATAAATCTAAAATAACTTTAAATTAAAAGGTTTGCTTAAAAACAGATGTATATTGTTAAATAAGCAAAAAGCCATTGTTGTAAATAGCAGAAAGATCAGTAGAGGGAAGGGAATGGGAAGAGGTAAGAGGAGAAGGAAAGGAAAAGTACTTACTAGGGACAGAATTAGAACAAATTAGATTCCATGCTTTTAGGTCAAAATGAATCCTAATGTTAAGAGTAACTAAAAATTACCAATAAAAAAAGAAAAGTCATTGGTCTGAGGCTCTGTACTTTGAGTGCCAAAATTTAAATTACTAATTTAGAACATAAAAATATCCAACCCCAAATTAGGACTATATATTTTTTGGAAACAGATAACCAGGTTTCAGCCAATCACAAAGAGTCTAGCTTCAGCCAATCATAAGCAACTAAAAGATCAGACTGTGCCCAAATAAGGTAAATGTCTTAGCACACAATAAGACAAACATCCAGCTATAGGCAATCAGATGATTTCTCTGCTTTCTGTTAAATCTTACTCATCACTCGGCTAGGTAGTGTGAACCTCTTATAAACAATAATTCCTGGCTACATGGACTAACAATAAGGGTATTCAAGTATCAATAACAAAAGTGGCACTAGTCCAAGGATGAACAGACACTTACTAAATAGAAGTCCTTGCAGAAGTATTCTTTGTCTAAGATTGCAGTGACCTTTATGCAAGGCTGTAGTTCCAGCAGAGTATTTGTAACAGTTCTTATTATCAGGCATAAGTGCATGAAATCCCCTCCTTCAAGAACTCCTGGCTTTATTTTATTGCCATTGTTAAGAGTTCAACACAAATGACTGTTTTAATTCTGATAACTTTCACACTATCTAGTGCAACACAGAGATATAATTATTAAGCTACAGAGAAATATTGAGTATCAAAAAGTGTTACTGGGTTTGTGGCTCAGTGCTTGCCAAGCTGATGTGAGACACTGGGTTTGATCCCCAGAACCACATTTAGAAAGATTAAATAATTAAATAAACAAAAATAAAGGTATTTAAAAAGTGCTGCAGGCACCTGTAATCCCAGCAGCTCAGGAGGCTGCTGAAGCAGGATGATCATAAGTTCAAGGCCACCATCAGCAATTTAGCAAGGCCCTAAGCAACTTAGCAAGGCCCTGTCTCAAAATAAAAAATAAAAAGGACAGGGGATATGGCACAGTGGTTAAATGCCCCTGAGTTCAATCCCTCATACAAAAAAAAAAAAAAAACTAGGAAATAGGCTGTGCAGGCCACAACACTCTGTTGCAACTACTTAACTCCATTATATTTGGTTGTTTTTGTCATACTAGGAATGGAACCCAGGAGCACTCTACCACTGAGCTACATCTCCAGTACTTTCTTTTTAATTTTATTTTGAGACAGGGTTTCACTAAATTGCCCAAGCTGTCCTTGAATTAACAATCTTCTTGCCTCAGCCTCCAAGTAGCTGGGATTAGAGGCATGTGCCACTGTATCTGGCTTAAATCTGTCATTAGAGCATGAAGGCCACAATAAACAAATTGTAAGTTAATGGATATGGCAGTGTTTCAATAAAACGTATGAAATCAGGCCACGTGCTATATTTGGCCCTTAGGTCTACAAAATTAAAAATTTATATCCATGAAAATATATGTATATGAATTTTTGCAGCAGTCTTTTTTTATTTTTTTTTTATTTTTTATTTTTTTTTTATTGTTGGTCGTTCAAAACATTACACAGTTCTTAATACATCATCTTTCACAGTTTGATTCAAGTGGGTTATGAACTCCCAACTTTACCCCGTATACAGATTGCTGTT
This sequence comes from Ictidomys tridecemlineatus, assembly GCF_052094955.1. Classification (NCBI taxonomy): domain Eukaryota; kingdom Metazoa; phylum Chordata; class Mammalia; order Rodentia; family Sciuridae; genus Ictidomys; species Ictidomys tridecemlineatus. The sequence goes on along the minus strand of NC_135481.1, from coordinate 113,330,572 downwards.
TCACATCAGTTACCCTTCCATTGATTGACATATTGTCTTTCTAGTGTCTGATGTATTCTGCTGTCTGTCCTATTCTCTACTATCCCCCCTCCCCTCCCCTCCCCTCCCCTCCCCTTTTCTCATCCCTGTTTAATGTAAATCTTCTTCTCAAGCTCTTCGTCCTTACCCTGTCCTTGTTTACTCCCCTTATATCAAAGGGGTCATTTGGTATTTGTTTTTTAACGATTGACTAGCTTCACTTAGCATAATCTGCTCTAATGCCATCCATTTCCCTCCAAATTCTATGATTTTGTCGTTCCTTAATGCAGAGTAATACTCCATTGTGTATAAATGCCACATTTTTTTTATCCATTCATCTATTGAAGGGCATCTAGGCTGATTCCATAATCTTGCTATAGTGAATTGTGCTGCTATGAACATCGTTGTAGCAGTGTCTCTGTAACATGCTCTTATTAGGTCTTTAGGGAATAGACCGAGAAGGGGAATAGCTGGGTCAAATGGTGGTTCCATTCCCAGCTTTCCAAGAAATCTCCATACTGCTTTCCAAATTGGCTGCACCAATTTGCAGTCCCACCAGCAATGAACAAGAGTGCCCTTTTCCCCGCATCCTCTCCAGCACTTATTGTTGTTTGACTTCCTAATGGCTGCCAATCTTACTGGAGTGAGGTGGTATCTTAGGGTAGTTTTGATTTGCATTTCTCTAACTGCTAGCGATGGTGAGCATTTTTTCATGTACTTATTGATTGATTGTATGTCCTCCTCTGAGAACTGTCTGTTCAGGTCCTTGGCCCATTTATTGATTGGGTTATTTGTTATCTTATTGTCTAATTTTTTGAATTCTTTGTATATTCTGGTTATTAGGGCTCTATCTGAAGTGTGTGGATTAAAGATTTGTTCCCAGGATGTAGGCTCCCTGTTTATCTCTCTTATTGTTTCTTTTGCTGAGAAAAAACTTTTTAGTTTGAGTAAGTCCCATTTGTTGATTCTATTTGTTAACTCTTGCGCTATGGGTGTCCTATTGAGGAATTTGGGGCCCGATCCCACAGTATGTAGATCATAACCAACTTTTTCTTCTATCAGATGCCATGTCTCTGATTTAATATCAAGCTCCTTAATCCATTTTGAGTTAACTTTTGTGCATGGTGAGAGATAGGGGTTCAGATTCATTTTGATGCAAATGGATTTCCAGTTTTCCCAGCACCATTTGTTGAAGATGCTATCCTTCCTCCATTGCATGCTTTTAGCCCCTTTATCAAATATAAGATAGTTGTAGTTTTGTGGATTGGTTTCTGTGTCCTCTATTCTGTACCATTGGTCCACCCGCCTGTTTTGGTACCAGTACCATGCTGTTTTTGTTACTATTGCTCTGTAGTATAGTTTGAAGTCTGGTATCGCTATACCGCCTGATTCACTCTTCCTGCTTAGCATTGTTTTTGCTATTCTGGGTCTTTTATTATTCCATATGAATTTCATGATTCTTTTATCTATTTCTACAAGAAATTCCATTGGGATTTTGATTGGCATTGCATTGAACTTATAGAGAACTTTTGGTAATATCGCCATTTTGATGATGTTAGTTCTACCTATCCATGAGCAGGGTATATTTTTCCATCTTCTAAGGTCTTCTTCTATATCTTTCTTTAGGGTTCTATAATTTTCATTATATAAATCTTTCACCTCTTTTGTTAGGTTGATTCCCAAGTATTTTATTTTTTGGGGGGATATTGTGAATGGAGTAGTTGTCCTCATTTCCGTTTCAGAGGATTTGTCACTGATATACAGGAATGCCTTTGATTTATGCGTGTTGATCTTATATCCGCAGCAGTCTTTTTTTAAATAGACTTATTTTTCACATGAATTGTTAAGACTTTTTAGGGCAGTTTTAGGTTTACAGCAAAATTGATAAAAAGGTATGGAGCTCTCCCATATACCCCCATGACACATGAATAGCTTCCACCTCTTTTTTTTTGCATTTTTTTTAATATTTATTTTTTAGATGTAACTGAACACAATATCTTCATTTTGTTTATTTTTATGTAGTGCTGAGGATCGAACCCAGAGCCCCGCACATGCTAGGCAAGCACTCCACCACTGAGCCACAATCCCAACCCCCACCTCTTCTTAATATCCTCCCCCAGAGTGATACATTTTTTGATGAATCTACATTGATATAGCATTGTCACACAAAGTCCATAATTTACATTACAGTTTGTTCTTAGTATTACACATTATGTGGGATAGGAAAGATTTATAATGACTTATATCCACCGTTATCTTATCATACAGAGTATTTTCACTGCCTTAAATATCCTTTGTGCTCTACCCATTCATCTCCATCCTTAACCCACCAATGCTTTGCAAACATTGATCTTTGTATTGTCTCCAAAATGTTGCCTTTTCCAGAAGCCCCACTGTTGGAATCACACAACACAGTGTGTAGTCTTTTCAGATTGACTTATTTTACCAAGTAGTATGCATTTAAGTCTCCTCAATCTATTTTCATGGCTTATCAGTTCATTTCTTTTTAGCAAAGAATGATATTCCAGCCAGGCATGGTGACACGTGCCTGTAATCCCAGCAGCTTGAGAGTCTGAGACAAGAGAATTGCAAGTTAAAAGCCAGCCTTAGCAAAAATGAGGCGCTAAGCAACTCAGTGAGACCCTGTCTCTAAAATAGGGCTGGGGATGTGGCTCGGTGGTTGAGTGACCCTGAGTTCAATCCCCTGTACCCGCCTCCCTCACCAAAAAAAAAAAAAGCCTTCTGTTCTTCCTGATGGTAGAATCACAGCCTCTGGTCAAGACTCCCCTGTGTTGGGGCTGGGGATGTGGCTCAAGTGGTAGCGCGCTCACCTGGCATGCGTGCGGCCCAGGTTCGATCCTCAGCACCACATACAAACAAAGATGTTGTGTCCGCTGATAACTAAAAAGTAAATATTAAAAATTTTTAAAAAAAGACTCCCCTGTGTTTCTCCTTTGCTATCAACGCAATAAACCCTTAAAAAAAAAAAAAAAAAGAAGAAGAAGAATAGCATTCCACTGTTGGGAAGAAGCACAATTAATTTCTCCATTCACCTTACAAAGGACATTTTGGTTGCTTCCAAGTTTGAGACACTATAAATAAAGTGTTGTAAACATCCACATGCAGGTTTTTGTGGGGACATTTTCAACTCCCTTGGGTAAATACAATGACTGCTAGGTTGTATGGTAAGAGTATGCTTCTTTTTGTGAGAAACCACAAAATTGTTTTTCCAAAGCCACAATACCATTTCACATTTTCACCAGCAATGAAAGAGAATTACTTGTTGCACTACATCCTTGCCAGTATTTGATTGTGTCCATTCTGAAAGATGTTTAGGGATATCTATTACTTAGCATCTGTTCATATTCTTTGTCTGTAAAGGCCTTTGACCCATTTTTCAATCAGGTTTTGTGTTTTAACTGTTGAGTTTTAAGAGTTCTTTCTATATTTTGGACAAAAAATCTTTACTTGGAAGGTCTTTTACAAATATTTTCTCCCAGTCTGTGGCTTGTTGTCCTTTCATTATCCTGACAGTGTCCTTCACAGAGCAGAACAGTCCAGATTATCTATTCTTCCATTCAAGGATCATGCCTTCGGTGCTATATCTAGAAAGTTATTGCCAAACTCAAGGTCATATAGATTTTCTCATGTTATTGTATTTTCCAGAGAAGTAGAACCAATAGGAAAAATACACATAGAGATTTGTTATAAGGTTTTGCCTCATATGATAATGAAAGCTGAGAAATCCTATGATCTGCCATCTACAAACTAGAGACCCAGGAAAACCAAAGACATAGTCCAAAGAGAGTTAATAGTGTAGATTCCAGAGTCTGAAGGCCTGAAAACCAGCAATTCCTATGGGAAGAGGAAGATGGACATCGAAGCTCAAGCAGTTAAGCAGAGAGTAAATTCAACCTTCTTCCACCTTTTCATTCTATTCAGGCCCTGAACAGATTGGAGAATGTCCACCCACATTGGAGGGCCATCTCTTTTACTCAACCCATCAATTCGAATGCTAATCTGTTCCTGAAATACCCTCACAGACATATCCAGAATGTTTAACCAAATATCTGAATGTCCCTTTTACCAGTCAAGTTGCCACATAAAATTAACCAACACAGTTATCTTCTAGGAACTTCATTGTATTGTTTTACATTTAGATTATACATTTCAAGTTAAATTGAGTGGGTGGTAAAAGAAAAATTCTGGAGTGTCCTAAAATTAATTACAAGGGCCAGAAGAAGGAGTGCAGGAAGAGAATGAGCAGGCAGCCAGGGTAAAATCAACAAAAGATCATGTTGAGGCCCTGACTTAAACTGTATCACTTCTGACCACCAGGGCCAGTTTGCGCCTCCCCCACCCCACACACACACACAAACACATACACATATATATATATATATATATCTTCCAGGGTTGGGAGCTGGGAGTGTAGGTCAGTAATAGAATGCACATTCAAGGCCCTGGATAAGAATCCCTACACCCAAAACAAAAACAAACAAACAAACAAACAAACAAGCAATAAAGTTTCAGAACTGCTTGCCCCAGCCAATTCGAAGAAACAATCATTTCTCCTATGAACTGCCTTTCCCAAAGTGTGTACCAAAAAACATTCTATTTTTTCAGTGCTGGAGATTGAACCCAGGGCCTTGAGCATGCTAGGCAAGCATTCTATCGCTGAGCTACATACCCAGCCCTTTAAGAATATTAACTATCTTATATTTGATAAAGGGGCTAAAAGCATGCAATGGAGGAAGGATAGCATCTTCAACAAATGGTGCTGGGAAAACTGGAAATCCATTTGCATCAAAATGAAACTGAATCCCTTTCTCTCACCGTGCACAAAAGTTAACTCAAAATGGATCAAGGAGCTTGATATCAAATCAGAGACACGGCGTCTGATAGAAGAAAAAGTTGGCTATGATCTACATACTGTGGGGTCGGGCTCCAAATTCCTCAATAGGACACCCATAGCGCAAGAGTTAACAACTAGAATTAACAAATGGGACTTACTCAAACTAAAAAGTTTTTTCTCAGCAAAAGAAACAATAAGAGAGGTAAATAGGGAGTCTACATCCTGGGAACAAATCTTTACTCCTCACACTTCAGATAGAGCCCTAATATCCAGAGTATACAAAGAACTCAAAAAATTAGACAATAAGATAACAAACAATCCAATCAACAAATGGGCCAAGGACCTTAGCAGACACTTCTCAGAGGAGGACATACAATCAATCAATAAGTACATGAAAAAATGCTCACCATCGCTAGCAGTCAGAGAAATGCAAATCAAAACCCCCCTAAGATACCATCTCACTCCAGTAAGATTGGCAGCCATTATGAAGTCAAACAACAACAAGTGCTGGCGAGGATGTGGGGAAAAGGGTACACTGGTTCATTGTTGGTGGGACTGCAAATTGGTGCAGCCAATTTGGAAAGCAGTATGGAGATTTCTTGGAAAGCTGGGAATGGAACCACCATTTGACCCAGCTATTCCCCTTCTCGGTCTATTCCCTAAAGACCTAATAAGAGCATGCTACAGGGACACTGCTACATCGATGTTCATAGCAGCACAATTCACAACAGCAAGATTGTGGAACCAACCTAGATGCCCTTCAATAGATGAATGGATTTTTAAAATGTGGCATTTATACACAATGGAGTACTACTCTGCATTAAGAAATGACAAAATCATAGAATTTGGAGGGAAATGGATGGCATTAGAGCAGATTATGCTAAGTGAAGCTAGCCAATCCTTAAAAAACAAATGCCAAATGACTTCTTTGATATAAGGGGAGTAACTAAGGACAGAGTAGGGACGAAGAGCATGAGAAGAAGATTAACATTAAATAGGGATGAGAGGTGGGAGGGAAAGGGAGAGAGAAGGGAAATTGCATGGAAATGGAAGGTGATCCTCAGAGTTATACAAAATTACATACAAGAGGAAGTGAGGGGTAAGGGAAGAATAATACAAGTGGAAGAAATGTTTTACAGTAGAGGGGGTAGAGAGAGAAGAGGGGAGGGGAGGGGAGGGGAGGGGAGGGGAGGGGGGATAGTAGAGGATATGATAGCAGAATACATCAGACACTAGAATGGCAATATGTAAATCAATGGAAGTGTAACTGATGTGATTCAGCAATCTGTATACGGGGTAAAAATGGGAGTTCATAACCCTCTTGAATCAAACTGTGAAATATGATATATCAAGAAATATGTAATGTTTTGAACGACCAACAATAAAAAAAGGAAAAAAAAGATTTGTGAAATAACAACAAAAAAAAATTCTTAACTCTATAACCAGCATAAATCTTCCCCAACTGCTATCTAGCTTTGCTGCTAGTAGTTTATAGAAACTTGTCCTAGGAATTGGCCTTTTTTTTTTTCCTAAAAGTGGTCCACTTTATGCTTTGAAATATAGCCCTTATTGCTCTGCCATTGCAACTTGTTTTTAAAAAATGGACATGTTTCTGTCTCTTCCTCTCTCTAATCTTCCCTAATCTCAGGGGAAATAGGATTACCATTTTTCTCCATCCTAGATAGAGTTGTCTGTCCTTGAACACACACCTACCATGCAAATGAAGTAATTCAGACTTGAGAATGGTACCACAAGATCTCAAAAATGACCATCTCCCAAATTAATAAATAAACTACAACTCCCAATAGAGAATGTTGGTTATTCTGACTTTTTTACCCTCCATATAAACTTTAGAAATAGTTTATTGATATAAAAAAAAATAACTTGCTGAGTTTCTTTTTTATGGGGCGGGGGTACCAGGGATTGAACTCAGGGGCACTCAACCACTGAGCCACATCCCCAGTGCTATTTTGTATTTTATTAGAGACAGGGTCTCCCTGAGTTGCTTAGGGCCTCACCAAGTTGCTGGGGCTGGCTTTGAATTTGCAATCCTCCTGCCTCAGCCTCCTGAGCCCCTGGGATTACAGGCATGCACCACTGCACCTGGCCCACACGTTGAAATTTTGATTGGGATTATATTGAATCCACAAATCAAGTTGATAAGAACTGACATCTTGACAATATCATCTTTATATTCATGCAGTATGGAATATTTCTCTATAAATTATTCTTTGATTTCTTTCAACAGGTCTTTAGATAGAATCCAGGGCCTTGTACATGCTAGACGAGCACTTTACCGCTGAGCCACAATTCCAGCCCCCACATAAATTTTTCAAAATTTTATTTTGTTAATTTACACCCAAATCATTTTGGGAATGATGATATAAATGACATTGTGTTACAAATTTCAAATACCACTTGTTCATTGCTGGAATACAGGAAAACAACTGACACTTGTATGTTACCCTTGTATCCTAAAACCATGCCATAATCATGTATTAGTGTCAAGAGTTTTTTGCCAACTTATTGGGATTTTGACAATTGTGTCAGTTTTATTTCTTCCTAATCAGTACACCTTTTATTTCCTTTTCTAAGAATTATAATAGGATATATAAAAGGAATGACAAGAGGGAAAGTTATTAGTTTCTTACCATTAAGTTTGATATTAGCTGAAAGGTCTTTGTAGATGATATTCCTTATCAAATTGAAGTAGATCTCCTTTATTCCTAGTTTACTAGGAGGTTTTTGTTTTGTTTTATTCAAATATTGGCCTATTGTCTATTTTTTTTTTGGTGGGGGGCTGGGGATGTGGCTCAAGTGGTAGCGTGCTTGCCTGGCATGAGTGCGGCCTGGGTTCGATCCTCAGCACCACATACCAACAAAGATGTTGTGTCTGCAAAAAACTAAAAAAATATTTTAAAAAATTCTCTCTCTCTCTCTCTCTCTCTCTGTCTCTCTCTCTTAAAAAAAAGATTGTCTATTTTTTGTATGAATTCTAGCACATTGTGTCTTTCAAGGAATTGGTCTGTTTCATCTAGATTATCAAATTTGTGGGCATACAGATGTTCATCATCTTTTATTTTCCTATTACTGTCCATAAGATCTGAAGTGATGTTCCCTCTTCCATTTTAGTATTTATTCTTTTTTTTCTTTTGCAGACAGGAGATTAAACCCAGGGTGCTTCACCAAGGAGATCCCCAACTCTTTTTATATTTTCTTTTGAGGATTACACTAAATTGCCCTGGCTGACTGAACTTTCGCTCATTCAACCTCAGCCTCCCAGTTTGCTGGGATTACAGGCATGTACCACTGTTTTTCTTCCTTGGATAGTCTGTGACTAGAGATTTATCTACTTGAATTTTTTTCAAAGAAATAGCTTTTGGTTTTACTGATTTTCTCTATTGATTTCCTGTTTCAATTTCATTGACTTCTCTAATTTTATTATTAATATTTTGTTTTCATTGGATTTAATTTGTTCCTTTTCTAGTTTTCTAAGTGGAAGCTTAGATGATTCATTTTAGACCTTTCTTCTTTTCTAATATGTGCTTTTTGTGCTATACATTTCCCTCTAAGCACTTATTTCACTGCGTCCTATAAATTTTTCTTTAGTTGTATATGAACTCAATACCTTTATTTTATGTGGTGCTGAAGATCGAATCTAGTGCCTCACACAAGCAAGGCAAGTATCTAGACCCCAGTCCTGCATCCCATAAATTTTGATAGTTTGCATTATTTTCATTTAGTTTAAAATAATCCTTAATTTCTCTTTAGATTTTTTTTCTTTGACCCATGAATTGTTGTTTAATCTCTATAGATTTCTGGGGATTTTCTGGCTATATTTGTTACAGATTTCTAGTTTAACTCCATTGTAGTATGAAAGCAGACACTATATGATTTCTGTTCTTTTAAATTTGTTAAGGTGTTTTATTGCCTACAATGTAGTCTGTCTTGGTGAATGTCTCATGTGAGTTTGAGAAGAATGTGTGTTCTACGGTTGTTGGATGAAGTCATTTAAAGATGTCCAATATTTCTAATTGATTTATGATGTTGTTGAGTTCAACAATGTCCTTACTGATTTTCTGCCTGCTGGATCTACTTATGATAAAGGAGTAATGGAGTCTCCAACTATAATAAAGAATTGTCTATTTCTCCTTGTAATTTTTTTTTTTAGTTTTTGGTTGTGGAGATCAAACCCAGGACTTCATGCATGCTAAGCAAGTGCTCTACCACTGAGCAACATTCCCAGGCCTCTCCTTTCAGTTCTTCAGTGTTTGTCTTATGTATTTTGTGCCATATATATATATATATATATATATATATATATATATATATATATCTCATGTAAGGATTTTTCTTAGATAGTCCCTTTATCATTATTTAATGCCCCTCTTTATTCTTGGTAATCTTCCATGCTCCACAGTCTATTCCATCTGAATTAGTGTTGCCACTCCCACTTTTTAAAATTAGTGTTAGCATGGTATAACATTACTTAATAAATCTATATAATTTTAATCTTTATATTTGAAGTGGGTTTCTTTTTCTTAAACTAATAATCAATTTATTAAAACAGTTGATTTAGACATCTGCAATGTGACATTAATCTCAACTCCTGGCTCAATACATATGAAAATAATCCACTTAACAATCTCAGAAGGACTGTGCAAATCAAAGAGTCACTTGTGGATTCTCACCTGGAATTGAACCCATGTCTTAAAACCATCAAAAGCATTTCTCTTACAGTGATTCTTGGTTGGCATCTGAATTGGTCCTTTGACTTTTGAGATTTCTTTTCCTTGGCTCCGCTGACCAATTCAACACACACATTGCAGCTAGTTAGGGTAATTCTAATTCAGTAAATTGCAATCTGTGTTTCTACCAGTATGTTTCTGGTATCTTCAGCGGCCAGGATGCAGCTTACTGACCAACTTGTTCCTTGGCAATAGTGAACAGCAGTGAGTCAGGGGCAGAAGAGCTAAGCTCCAGCACTGGCAACTATGCTTTCCTCAGAAAAAGCTGAAGTGGGTTTCTTGTAGAAACATGAAGTTGGGGTTTATCTGACAATTGTGGAGGGGAGAAGGGTACTGGGGACTCAAACCCAGAGCCTTGAACTATCCCTGAGCTACAGTTCTTTTTATTTTTTGAGACAGGGTTTTGCTAAAAATGCCCAGACCTCAAACTTTTAATCCTCCTGGCTTATCCTCCCAGGTTTCTGGGATCACTGGTGTGCAAACCATGCCCAACTTAATGATCCACTTTGACAATCTGTCTTTCAATTAATGCATTTATACTGTTTTAAAAACTCATCATTGGGGCTGGGGTTGTAGTTCAGCGGTAGAGTGTTCTCCTAGCACGTGCAAGGTGCTGGGTTCAATCCTCAGCACCACATAAAAATAAATAAATAAAGGTACTGTGTCCAACTACAACTAAAAAAAAATTTTAAAACTCATCATTGACACAGTTGGTTTAATATATTACTGTATATAACATGTACATATAGAATAGATATATTTACTACCATAAATATACATATATAATATATATACAGAAGTATGCATAATCAAATACATTGTTATTAAAATTTGGAACAAACTGTTATCACTAAAAGAAATCTAGGATAAAAAAATAGACTTTTATTTTATCCTTAATATTTCTTTGATGATTTTCCTTTCTTTATATAGATCCAAGTTTCTATCCTATATTCTTTTCCTTATCTCCAATGAATTTTTAACTTTTCTTGCAAATCAGGTCTACTGGCAACAAAATTTCCCACTTTTTGTTTGGTAATGTCTTATTCCACTTTGGATTTTTTCTAATTGAACTCAGGGTGCTTTATCACTGAACTACACCTACCAGCTCTTTTTTATTATCTGTTACCCAGGTTGGCCTTAAACTTGTGATCCTCCTGCTTCAGCATCCCGAGTAGCATGTATTGGCATGTGCCAACTCCCTCATCTAGTTCTCAAGTTTTTTGAAATCTAATTTTACAGCATACAGAATTCAAGGTTTTTGAGGTTTTTTTCCTCTCAAAATTTTATTATTTTACTCCAGCCACTTATTGCTTGCAGGGTTTCTGATAAATTGGTTGTAATTCTTAATTTTATTACCCAGTGTATTCCCCTCTGGCTTCTTTCATATTTTTTTCTCTCTGATTTTCTATACTTTAAAATTATATACCTGTGTAAGTTTGTTGTTTGTTTGTTGGCATTTGTCCTGTTTGGATTTCCTGAGCTTCCTGGATCTGATTTGGTGTTTGACAATACAGAGAAAAATTTCAAAATTTCTCCTTTCATTTTCTCATTTCTTCTGTTTCTAATACTCCAATGACACATTATCACTTCTGTAGTTGTTCCACGGTCCTTGGATTTTTTTTTCCTCATGTTTTTTCAGTCTTCATTCTCTTTACAGTTTTGGAAGTTTATTTTGACATATTTTTAAGTTCTGACTTTTTTAAAATTGTAGATTGACACAATATTTTTAATTAGTTATCTATTTTTATGTGGTGCTAAGGATTGAGCCCAGTGCCTCACATATGCTGGGCAAGTGCCTTACCACGAGCTACATGCCCAGCCCTATTCTCCTTACTTGTGTCCAGTGTGTTAGTCAGCTTTCACCACTGTGACCAAAAGACCTGACAAGAACATCATAGAAGAGGAAAAGTTTAGTTTGGATGGTTGTTTCAGAGGTTCAGTCATGGTGGGCTGACTCCAGAGCTCTGAATATGAAGTGAGGCAGAATATTATGGCACAAGGGCATGGCAGAAGAATATTGCTCTGTTCATGGCAGCCAGGAAGCAAAGAGAGTTTGAGTGCAAGGAGGCAGGGATAATATAATCCCCAAAAGGCATACCCCCCAGTGACCTACTTCTCCAGCCATGCCCTATCTGCCTACAGTTACCAACCATTAATCCACTCAAAACATTAACACATCCATGGATCAATCCACTAATTAGGTTATAGCTCTCATAATCTAATCATTTTACTTCTGAACATTCCTTCATTTTTCTCACACATGGGCTTTGGGGGATACATCATATACAAACCATAATATCCAATCTACTAACAAACCTGTCAAAGGCATTCTCTATGTCTGTTACTCTGTTTTTATCGCTAGCATTTTTTTTTTCAATTAGGATCTCTCTGCTTACTTTGTTCATCTGTTCTTTCATATTGCCTTTATTAATTTGGGCCCTTAGTGTATTCATTGTAGTTATTTTAAATTCTTGGTCGGATCATTCCAACATCCCTGACACATCTAGTTCTCATACTTGTGTGTGTGCGCGCGCACGCGTGCTCGCGCTCGCGCTCTATCGTCAAATTGTGTTTTATGGCCAAGTGTGGTGGCATATCACTATAATCTCAGCAACTCGGGAGGTTAAGGCAGAACGATTACAAATTCAAAGCTAGCCTAAGCATTTCACCAAAATCTCATTTCAAAATGAAGAATAAAAAGAGCTGGGGACAGAGCTCAGGGAGAGCCCCCCACCCAAGGTTTAATCCCCAATACCCCCCCAAAAAATGTGTTTTATGTCTTTTAGTGTGCCTTGCAATTTTCTCATGACAGCTGATCATGATGTAACAGACAAAAAGAATTGCCATAAATAGGCCTTCAGTAATGTAATGGTAAGAATTAGAGAGAGGGGAAGCTTTCTATGGCCTCATGACTAGGTCTATTTTAGTAAACTTATTCCTCTGGACTGTAAAATTCTCAACTATTTTCCAAGTTTCTCCTTCTTTAGGTAGGACAGGATGGCTACAATGGGCTAGAATTGCGTAAGGAAGGTCACTGCTGATTGGACTCGGGTGTTTCCCTTCTCCAGGTCAGTTAGGCTCTGATAAACTCCATGCTATAGTTTGAATGTTACCTCCAAGTTCATGTTATAATTTGATTGCCATCATGACCATACTAAGAAATGGGAGGGCCTTTCAGAGGTGATAATAGATTAATGCCATATTGCAGGAGTGGGTTAGATTATCTCAAAGGTGGATTCATGGTAAAAAGGATGAGTTCAAGGACTGGGTCCCATGGGTGTGACCCTATCCAAACACCTCTGAACAGAGATTCAATACATACTTGCCTTTCAAAACTTTTGGTAAAATCTGGACTCTGTACAAGAAATAAGGAGACAGTTCTAGAGCTTTCAGTCTTTAAGATTCCCTTCTTTATAGTATTTGGTAAGGTATGCTGCTTTATAGCTTGCATCTTAAGGTAACAACTTTCCTAATTCCTTAAAAATGAAAAAATCTTTTCCCTCTACATTTTCATTTTTATCGTTGCCAATGGATTTCAAAAAAAGAGTTAGATGCTTTATTCCTCTATCTTTGCAGAAGATCTATTCCTTTATTTTCAATTTTTTGTGGTTGTATCTTTGGAAAGAATCACATAGTTGGATTAAAATAACAATCTGAATATTCTAATAGACAAACTTAACTCATTTAAAATTTGATAAAGGTGGGCACAGTGGTACATGCTTGTAATCCTAGCCACTCAGGAGGTTGAGGCAAGAAAATTACAAGCTCAAAGCTAGCCTGGGCAATTTAGGGAGACCCTCTCTCAAAAAAGGAAGGGCTGAGGGGGTAGCTCAGTGGTAGAGCACTTGCCTAGTACATACAAGATCTTGGGTTTGATCCACAGCACAGAAAAAAAAATTTGTTTTTTATTTTTATTTTGGTGGTAGCTAAAGTAGAAGTCTCAATGTTTCATAAACACCTAAGGAGAAGTCAATTAATGAAAAACTGAAATAAAGGAAAATGTAGACAACGAAAAGGCTAACGTAATTCATTCTTTGACTGCAAAATGAACAAAACTGGAAGAACAGTCCTAAAGTGTTTCCAAGATGGATGGTCAGTAGAAGCATTTTGAGAAAAGATCAGATAACACCACAGAAAAGGTAAGTTTTAGACTTTGCTTAACTATATAAATCAAAGCCTGTGACACAGGGGTACTTAATTCCTATTGCTTCTCACATTGACTCTGATCAGATAATTGTAATATATCTTAAAGTTATCATATTCATATTGCCTTCTCTATTCTTTTTTTTTTTTAGTTGTAGTTGGGCACAATACCTTTATTTATTTATTTTTATGTGGTGCTGAGGATCGAACCCAGGGCCTCACACATGCTAGGTGAGCACTCTACCACTGTGCCACAACCTCAGCCTCTTGACTTCTGTATTCTAATTATTCCCAAAGAAAGAAGAAATCACAAACTAGAGAAAGACACACAGTAACATAAGAGCTGACCAGGGCAGACTGAGCAGCCTATTGCTTACATTGGTCTATCTGTTCTTACGACAGCCCAGCAAGTTTGAGTTTGCCTAGACAATGTTCTAACACAGGAAGTTCACAAACAAGGTATAATTACTATTTTTGAATTTATTCTTACTCTCTTATGTTATTTTTCCAATGTACCATTCTTTATTGTAGTCATTTCCTCTTTCCTTTTTTTTTTGTGGAGGATGTTATTTTCTTTTCATTATTTCCTCTAATGGCTTGGAAAACATACAGTTTACTTCTATTCCTCTAAAAATTATTCTTAAATTTTGAAGGAATACTCTGTCATTTGAACACTGTCACTTTGGCCAAGAGCACCTATAACAGTATCATTGGCTACAGTCTCCCCTGCTGGCCTTCATCTACCTTACCCCAACACATATCCTAATTTCTGAGGCTATATCTGAGAATCCAGTCCCAGATTAATACATTGACTTAATTACTCAATAATTACTTAGATCTAAATCTAACTATTTTGTTTGATATCCTTCACCACCATTTATCTCTTTCTCATCCTTGGATTAGTTTCACAGGAAAATTATTTAATAAGAGAAATATGCTAATATTTCTCTTATAAAATTATTTAATTAGAAATAATTTAATAAGAGAAATGTATTTGCAGCAGTTTTCAAATAAAAATCAGCATGACAGTCTCACAAATATGAGCAAGGAATTAAGTTCTATGGGGGGAAAAGCCAATTTCTGTGCTATCAAAGACTCAAGAACACCAAGGGCACCAACCAGTTTCTTTTCTGAGGATGAAACCTTGGTAATATCATTTGGTTAAGAACCAAGACACGCTAGGCACAGTGGCACACGCCTGTAATCCCAGAGACTTGGGAGGCTGAGACAGGAGGATCGCAGGTTCAAAGCCAGCCTCAGCAAGGGCAAGGTGCTAAGCAACTCAGTGAGACCCCTGTCTCTAAATAAAATACAAAACAGGGCTGGGAATATGGCTCAGTGGTCGAGTGTCCCCGAGTTCAAACCCCAGTACCCGCTCTCCCCCACAAAAAAGGAAAGAAAAAAAAAAAAGAACCGAGACAGCCTAGAATTTGTTCCCACTAATGGGAACCTGTTATTTTTCAATGTTAACCACAGTCATAAGGATAAAAGGGGAAAGCTTAGCAAGACTTGAGTTTCCCACTTCCAACACAACCTTGCTCTGTCTGAACTGCATCTCCAGCAATTGAACATTCTGCTACAACCTGAGGACCATGAGAAGATGCATTAAGATATGCTGCACTGGCTCTGATCTGTATAATCACCTCGTTTTAATAACATTTATATCCTTGGTTAATTAAATCAGAAATAGTTGGGGAAGTGTTCCCTTTGTGCATGGGCAGGAAAGGGAAGAATAATTTTCCATAACACACAAGCCACCTGAAATACCTAAAGTGGTAAACTTTAAGACTTTGTACATCTAAAAACAATAACTTTATTTTGTCCTCTCATTTAAATGTTTCTTAGGCTAGATATACTATCTAACCAGTTAAAAAATCATTTTATCTCCTATCTTTGAAAGAATTATTTCCTTTTCTTCAAAGACTGTTACAATAAAAGAACTGATTGTTTCTTTGTAGACAACCTGCTTTTTTTTTTCCTATCTGAAAGATTTTTAGCATTTTCTCCATATCCTTTCTTCTCAAATTTCATAATATACTTAGGTGCAGGCCTTTTATAATTTATTCTACATACACTTGATGGATTGTTCTAATCTGAAGTCTTTTGTCTTTTCCAGTTCTAGGAAATTTTTTTCTCTCCTCCCTTCTTTTTACTTGATTATATCTGGAATTCCTATTAAATACTGAATTTCTAAATCTGGATCCCATGTGCCCTTTTCCTTTGCCATTTCAAATTCCTTAATCTTTTCTCTATGTTCTCAAAAAATTAGCTTGATCTTGAAGCTAATTTGCTCTGTGATTGTTACTTCATTCCGCTACTGAGTTCTTCATTTTAACAATCATATTTTTAACATCTATTTCATAGTCAAGGATGCAGTATTCTCAAATCTTAGAATATTTGTTTTAAATCTTTCTCTGCTTGCCACACTAACTGATTTCTTGGTATTTGTTCTTTTATTTCTTAAATTTGGTACTTCTTTTTTCATGATATTGATTTTCTTCAAGTATTTGGTTCAACAGAGTAGCCTATTTACTTTGTACTTGAGTATTTCTATATTTGTTTATTTTACTGTGATCTGACTAATACATGTAAAAGAGAGGCTGGATACTTAGCACCAAAGCCCTCTATTCCTTCTAGAAATCAGTACAGACAACTGGAGAAAAACCAGTCTCTTTAGCCCCAGTGCTCACATGGCAATGAACTGTATGTCAATTATATCTTGATAAAGCTATGTTTTTAAACTGATGCCACAGATTGATGGTGCAAACAGTTTACATGCTAAAGAACTAAGCATAATTCCCTTAAAAAAAACAAAATCTCCCTGATTATCCTAGGCCTTTCCCCTTCCTCCTATATGTTGAAACTGAGCCTGGTGTTCTTCACATTTCAAACACCCATTTATTTTAACTACCAAACTATGTTTTTCTCCAGATTTGTTTGGAAGTAGAACATATGTGCCCAGTCTACCTTCTTGATCTAATTTCTTTTTTTTTTTTAAGAGAGAGTGAGAGAGGAGGGAGGGAGGGAGGGAGGGAGAGGGAGAGGGAGAGAGGGAGAGGGAGAGAGGGAGAGAGGGAGAGAGAGAGAGAGAGAGAGGGAGAGAGAGGGAGAGAGAGGGAGAGGGAGAGAGAGAGAGAGAGAGAGAGAGAGAGAGAGAGAATTTTTTTAATATTTATTTATTTTTTTTAGTTCTCGGCAGACACAACATCTTTGTTGGTATGTGGTGCTGAGGATAGAACCCGGGCCACACGCATGCCAGGCGAGCGCGCTACCGCTTGAGCCACATCCCCAGCCCACCTTCTTGATCTAATTTCCCTGTCTACATCTATTAAGAGAAAAATCTACATAGCTGGGTGTAGTGGCTCAGGAGACTGAGGCAAGAGGATCACGAACGACTTCAAAGCAACTTACCAGCCTCAGCAACTTAGGGAAGCACTAAGCAACTGTTTATATAAAATTAAAAAAAAAAAAGGTTGGGTTGTACCTCAGTGATTAAGCACATCCTTGAGTTCAATCCCTAGTACAAAAAAAAAAAAGATGAAACCTTCGATATGAATAAATCTCATCTATAACACAAAGCTAGAGAAGTCAGAGTTAACAGTGCATTCAGTATTATTCCATTTATATTAAAATTCAAACAGGCAAAGTCAGAATAGGGATTATCATTAGGAAGTTGACTGAATAGGGCAAAAGGTCTCATTGGATCTTAGAACTGTTCTGTTTCTTGCTCTGGGAGCTGGGTACATAGGTGCCCTAACTTTGGGAACACTGAAGACTTATCAGACCAGAAGCTGGTTAAATACAGAGATCAAGAGAAGTAAGCCCTACCTTTGTTAATTCTGGAAGAAGTGGCTGAAAAGTACTTTCGAGAATTGCTCAGATAGTACGTGGGTAGAGAATGGAGTCCAGAGTCAACTACAGGTGGCAGAGAACCAGGTGAACAAATAAACCTTATTTGATTTGGGTTGGAACCTTCAGGGCTTGTAACTTAGAATAGCAAAGCAGAAGCAGTTTAGTTCTTAAAAAGAAAAGACTGGGGTATTGTTTTTTTGGGGGGGACAGGGACAGTTATCCACTGAGCCACCTTCTCAGCACCACCCCCCTCCTTTCCCCATTTTTTCCAAATTAGTTGAAAACTAAATGGGAAGAAAGTTGAGAAGTCTACCAAAATCATGGAATGCTTAAGTTAAAAAGGGATTGAAAAGCTTTTTTCTTTTTTAAAGAAAGTAAAATGAATATATTTAAATTACTCTAAGATGAATCCAGTACAGAAGAAAATAAAGATAGACAACCTTTTTGTCCTACAAAAAAAAAAGAGGTAGGTCCCAAAACATAGGCAAAGGGATTAGCCTCAGACTGGTAATTCTGCTTCTGCTGCAAAAGGAAGAAAGCTGGGTGGGACTTAATGTTTGTAGATAGAAGAGCAATAATAACTAATGGATAGTTTCAACTTTTTCTATAAATAAGCGGTAGAGTAGGAGGACTGCTAAAGTTGAGGTTAATAGAAGTCAAGAAGAAGGACATTGGGTATAATCCCCAGTGTCACAATGAGAGGTGGTAGGACGTTTAAGAGGTAGGGCCTAGTTGGTGGAGTCACTGGGAGCAGTCTTAGAAGTGATTAAGATCATTCTTGTGGGACCCTGAGTTAGTTATCTAAAGGGCAACAGCATATTGATAAAAGAGCCTCTCCCTAATCTCTGGCTGTCTATCTCACCAGGTGGCCTACCATGCCATCCATGATGTAATGTAGTCAGGCCCTCACCAGAGTCACCCCATGATATTTGGACTTCAGCATCCAAAACTGAGAGCTAAACAAACCCTTTTTATTTATAAGTTACTCCGCCTCATATTTCATCATAGTAATGGAAAAAAGACAAATAAAATATGAGATTGTAAGTAGTCATCATCATGTAAAGGCAAGGAATTTCACGTATTACAGGATTAGAAGTTTGGAGATATTGAATTTCTAACAGCACTAACAGTATCATTCTGTGACTTCCTTCTATAGTATTTCCCTACACCAAAATCAAGGGACTAGTAGACCAATCTAGAGTTTTTATTTTGGGAGACATGTAAACAAAAAGAAAGGGAAAAGGAGTTAAAGGTATTGGCAATAAAACACTTAAAAGTGTGGATGGCAAGGATGGATGTTAAAAAGGAAAAAAGGCAAGGCCTAATAGAGGAGAATGGAATGTAAGTCTCAATGATATCAAGTAAATACGGTGAGGATAAAGGAATAAGCTAAGCAGCTTGAAGGCTGACATCATACATGAAGTGATTTTCCTCACTGATGAACTTATTTGTATCATTAGTATATTTGTACACATATGCATAAATTATAAACTGGTTTAACTTAGTACTTGATTATATTATATAGTTTAATTCCCATTAGCTTCAGCTTATCATGAAAAAAGAGAGTGCCCTACTCACATGACAAGGAACAAAATTTTTCAATGAGGATATTCTGTTTTGAATAAAAAAATTAAAAATCTAAGTCCCTCAACCTGCTGATTTTATATAAAAGGAAATAAACTTCCAGAATCTCACTATTTACCTATATTCAGCAATGTGCCATAGCAACAATCTTTTAAAAAATAGAACTTTATGAATAACATTTCTCCTGTACTAAAAATAGCTCACACTTCATCCTACTGAAATATTTCATAATTATCAATATTTTCCATAAAATATTTGTCAAAATGTTGTTTATTGTGTTTAAAATATTGTATTCATCACACTTACAGATTAGATACATTACGTAATTTCCAAGTCTGCCTTAAGGTATAAGTTTATAATTCTAGCATTATCTCTGTCTTTTTTTGCCAGAGGTATCAAGGAAAAAATGATATACTAGATCATTATTTATTTCTATAGTTTATTTCTGTGTGTCCTGAAAATGTCTTTAGTAGTGCTCAGATTTGAACTATTTTAAATATTAAAACCATGAATTGGGGCTGGGGCTGTAGCTCAGTGGTAGAATGCTTGCCTAGCATGTGTGAGGCATTGGGTTTGATCCTCAGCACTATATAAAAATAAAAACAAATAAAATAAAGGCATGCTGTTCATATACAACTACAAGAAAATTTTTTAAACCATAAATCTGCAAAGTTTCTGAAGTAGTAATATACACTGTATCCTCATTTGTAGACTCTATTTGCAAATTCACCTACTAGTTAAAATTTATTTGTAATTCCAAAATCAAAACTTGCAGCACTTACATGGTAATTTAAAGATATGCACAAAGTGGCAAAAAAATTAAAATCATCTGATGCATACATTCTCAGTTGAAGTCAAACAAAGCAATGCTCTGCCTTCTTGTTTCAAGTCTTACCCTATAAACAAATGTTCCTTTCATGGTCTATTTAGTGCCACATTTTTTACCTTTTTGAACTTTCTAATGATGATTTCACAATGAAGATGGTCCCAACCACAGGACTAAAGCGTTAATGTCCTAAAGTTCAAGAAGGCTATGCTGTACCTTCTGGGGAAAATACAGGTATTACATAAACTTTATTTACAGCAAGAGTTATAGTGTAGTTGGCCATATGTTCAATGTTAATAAATCAATTATATATATATATGTACACACACACACACACAAATATATATATACATACATACATACATACATACACACACATACACACAATAAACTGGATATACTGGCACAGGCCTATAATCCTAGCTACTCAGCAGGCCGAGGCAGAAGGATTTCCAAGTCTGAGGTCGGCCTCAGTAACTCAGTGAGACTCTGTCTCAAAATAAAAAATAAAAAAGTGTGGGGATATAACTCAATAATAAAGCACCCCTAGGTTCAATCCTCAGTACCATAAATACACACACACAAAAATGAGACACACACAGATAAAACAAGTTATGTACTGACAAAAACACTAACCAGAGTTTCACAGAACTTTATTCTGTATTTTCACTAAGAGTAATGGTTCAGTATTCAATAATTCAGTGTTCACAGCAACATACAGAATACACTGGGCTGGGATGTAGCAAAGTGGTACAGTGCTTGTCTAACATGCATTAAGCCCTGGGTTCAGTCCATAGCAACACAGACACAGTCATACATACAAACATAACTACCCCTAATAATAAAAATCAATTGTGCCTTGAATATGACATCTTTATGCATGTAAAGTAACAAGACAGAATTCATCCAACGAAATGAACTACCATTTCCCAACACATAGTATTATCACATGAGAGTACTCAATAAATAAATGTGTCAATCAAATAGTTCAGAAAATTAAGAGATAAAGATCTATGGAAAAAGACACCCACCATTCAACATTCTTCCCCAGCCAGGACAAAGGTAAACCATCTTCTGCCATTATTTGGAGAATGTGGTGGCAGGCATTACAAGCTGAAAAACAAGGCCATCAAAGAAGGAAAAAAGTAAATTCAAAATGGTCAAGAAGCAAGGTTCTATTGAATATAAGAAACCAGAAAACTACTCAGGAGGCTGAGCAGCACAATAGAAAGCTCAAAAACCAACCTGGGAACTTAGCAAAACCCGATCTCAAATTCCCTTTTTATATTTTAATGAGTTCAGAGGTAGAATGTTCTTGGATTTAATCCCAAATATTGGAAAAAAGAAACAAGAAACCAGAAGACTGAATGATCTCCGATGGGCTAGAGTTCATTTAAAGAACCTAAGAGTAGGTTTGCACTCGTGAACAAAAAGGTAAATCCTAACAGATTTGTAAGATTTTAATAAGTTCACAATTTTTTTTTACCTGATTGCAATGGTTAGTTTTATCAACACCACGGTAAGTAGGTGTTGTCAAGTATTATTCTAGACATTTCTTTGAAGACTGAAAGAGATTAATATTTGAATCAGTAGATTTTGAGTAAAGGCTGCCTTCATAATGTGGGTAGGCCTCATCCAATCAACTGAAGGCCTTAAGAAAAAGAATAACCTCCCCTAACAAGGCATTCTGCCAGCAGAGTGCCTTCAGACTAAACTGTAATTCTAATTCTTTCCTGTGTCTCCAGTCTGCCAGCCTACCCTACAGATTTTGGACTTGCCACCTTTCAAAAGAACACAAGCCAAATCCTTAAATCAATCTCTCTCAATACACACATACACACACACACACACACACATTTGTTTCTGTGGAGAACCCCGATTAAAACACAAATATAAATTTTGAAGTAGAAATATAAGGAATGCAGTAAGTATTTGTTGAAAGAATGAATATTAGCAAACTTATATATCTTAATGATAATAACTTCTATTGATTCACTTTGTTTTAGAAACTATGCTGAGAGGTGCTTTACCTTTGTTTAGTGTCTTAATTTCCACAATATCCTTTCAAAACAGCAAACTTAAGTCATTAACAGAGATAAAGAAACTGAGGATTAAAATGTGCTGTCCACTCATACCCTAAGTGCAGAGTGAGCTAAAATTCAAAGGTATATGTGGTGAGCCGTTTCTGTGAACTGTGGCCGCCATTACAAGATGGCGCTGGTTTCCGCTGTAGTCTGTGACAAACAACTCCTTATCAGAATGAGTTGGCGCGCTGTGACTTGGCACCCTATGACAAAAGTCCACGTGGCAGTTGTGCATTGGGGCTTGATGTGCTTTATCAAGGTTGGGGCACTCGGGTGAAAAAGGAGTAGTAGTAGTAGGAGGAGGAGGAGGAGGAGGAGTAGGAGTAGTAGTAGGAGTAGTAGTAGGAGGAGGAGGAGTAGGAGTAGTCGTAGTAGAAGCTAGAAGACATGTCAAAATAAAGGCCTGAATAAACTGCTGAAGGAAGAATCCTGTGTCGCGTCTTCCTTTGCCGGCTGGGGGTCATGGCAGGTATATATGAGATGCTTCAAACTTGAAAGACAACTCAGAGAGGATACTACCAAAAATTATTAAATTAGGAGAGATACAAATAAAGTATACCTGTAGTTATTCATTAAATCCTGAAATGTAGGAATTTTAAAAAGAAAAGATAATTTGTACTGGGGATGTAGCTCAGTAGTAGAGTTCTTACCTAGCACATGTGAAGCAGTGAGTTAGAGCCCCAGCCCAACAGAAAAAATAAGGATGAATTAAGAAAAAGGTTTATTTTTTCCCAGAAAAATAAAGTGCCAAGTAGCAGTACTAACAGAACATAAAAACAATTTAGCTAATTTATAATCACCTTACAGCTGCATAACTAATCTTTTAGGGTTGATGTCTCTAGATATAAGCATTTACTCACACAAAACAGTACTAGATGTCACTCCAAGTCACTAATCCTGACCTCTCACAGCAGTTTTCATTCATTTTTTAAAAATATTTATTTTGTAGTTGTCATTAGACACAACACCTTTATTTTATTTATTTATTTTTATGTGGTGCTAAGGACAGAACCCAGTACCTCGAACCTACTAGGCAAGCACTCCACCACTGAGCCACAATCCCAGCCCCTCATTCTTAATCAGAAATTTTCATCAACTTTCATGATGTTTAGGAAATAATTTGTGAGGGCTGGAGGTGTATCTCAGTGATAGAGCACTTGTCCAGCTGCACAATGTCCTGGGTTTGATCTCTAGTACCACAACAAAAAAATAAAAGAAAAAGAAAATAATCTGTGTTCAAACATACCAAGAATGTTTCGATTTTATTTAACACTTAATCAGAACAATACTTTTGAGTATACACCTATATAGTGCACATATTTAAAAATTGCAAAATATTGACCATAAGCATATGATTATGAAACTGAATGCCCACAATGGACCTAACTAAACACTTTTGCTCATTTAAAGAAGCCACAGCTCTTTTTGAAGCTTTCTGGACCTTAACTGCTGGTCAACATCTTCCATCTACCTTTTTCTGAACTGGTTCAGATTGCTTAGCACATATGCAGCCGGTGCTAAAAAGGCGGTAAAAATCACAACACATCCAACAGCCATTTCCTGGAAAAGATGAAAAACAGTGTTAATGAGTAGGGCTTCCTGGACCAGTGATTCACAGACTAAAAAAACTGCTTAAAGTCTGAGGTATATACAGCTCAGTGGCGGAGTACCTGCTTAGCATTTCCAAGGCCCTGAGTTTAATTCCCCGCACCACCATTCAGTATCCCACCACCCCCACTCCACAAAACTGCTTAAAATGTTCTGTGGAATTTGGAACTTATCTTAGAAACTAGGATCTGGTGCCACCAAAACTGCAGGATATTATTCATAGATGCGCATAACTGACTTGTTAAAGAAAACTTATCTTTCTTCTAATAATTGCCCAGTTCACCTTTCCACTCTAGAATCTCCATGCCGTCCAGGATTTTCACCGTTTCAGGAAAAACCTTAGGTCTTGGCGATGAAGAGGACGTTCAAAGGTGGCAAACTAGTCTTTCATAATCTATGGCTCTGCCCCTCCATCTTGGAATTCACAAGGGGAAATGAGGTCCCAAATCTCTCCAAAGCCTTTGCAGTCACTCCCTGGACCCCGGGAAAGAGACTTCCCTGCGACCCTGACCCAAGCACCAACAGCTAACCTGCCACAGAAGCGGCCACCCAAATCCAGTGAGGAGTCTTTGTGCTTCCCGCCCACCTCGCTGCCGCCCAGTCACGTGGGCCCCAACTCACCGCGAAGGACGCCGGCTGGGGACGCTGGGGCTCTGACTGAACAAGGCGGCTGCGGGGATTCAGACCAAGCAGGACCATGCGGCGGCGGAGAAGGGAAGGGCCGAGCACGGGCAGGCGAAGCATGGCGCGTCAGGTGAGAACAGGCAACTCGAACCAGATCCCACGAGAGAGGGAGGCGAGGCCTAGCTGTAGAAGCCGCGTCGAGAATGGCGGGCAGCTGTTTTGAGCATGCGCATCAACCACGTGGGTGGTGCTCGCCCCGCCTCTTCCGCCCAGTGCTCCCTGCTCCCCCCACTTCCGCTCAGTGTACCCCCAGGCATTTCACTTCCTGCTCTTCTACCTCCAACCTAGGTTCCTGTGCCCAACTGACTCTAGAGTATCACCTCAAATTTCTCTCAGAATATTGATTTTAAATTGTTTTTCTCTGTTCCTTTAACTGTTTCTCATAAAGTGAATTCTATTTACTGATTTTGGCTCTTCTGGTTTTATTCAGCTATCTCCATGGCCCTCGGTTATCCTTTGATATTTAGGAATATGAGGAATAAGATGAATTACTCAAGTTTTTTTTTCTACTACTGTCTTAATTCCATTCTAGCTATTAGAATACCACAGACTGAGGGACTTATAAATAACCTACATTTATTTCTCACAGTTCTGAAGGTTGAGAAATACAAGATCAAGGAGCTGGCACATTCAGTGTCTGGGGAGGGCCTGCTTCGTGGTTCAGAAACGGCTCTTCTCACTGTGTCTTCACATGGTGGAAGGGACAGAGTGGTGCTCAGGCTTCCCCGGGCCCCCAACACTAGGAATCAAAGGTAGACCCCACCCCTGCACCTGCTATGATCCAGTTCTATCCCTGAGTTACACCCCCAGTCCCCAGGATCTTTTATAAGGGCACTAATCTCCTTCATGAAAACTGTCCTTACATTCTAATCAAATCTCAAAGGCCCTGCTTCCAAATATCATCATGCTGGAGGATTAGGATTTCAATATATGAATCCAGGGACACAAACACTCAGTTTACAGCAATTATTATTCTCTCCTCACAATATAAATACTAATTACATGTTCTGTCTTTGGGATGACTGTATCAGCTGGCAGGTAGGAAGGCCTCCTCCTTCAACCTCCATGCCAAAGTGAATAATGATTTACGCTTCCCTTCCCCAAGCACTGCTGTGCCATCCCAGAAAATAACTCAGTTTCTTTAGAATATGTATAACTTCAGCCTAGGACTGAAAGAAAAGTGACCACAACACTCACAGCAACCAAAAGATCTTTATTGTAGCAGTGCAACAAATAGAAAAGAAAGAAGGAAAGAAGGAGAGAGAGAGAGAGAGAGAGAAGAGAGAAGAGGAGAGATAAAGAGAGAGAGAGCAAGAGCAAGAGAGAGACAGAGAGTGAGCACAAGAAAAAGAAAGAGAGAGCAAGAGAGAGGGAGGCCTGGCAGGAGGGAGTTTTTATAGCCCAAATCTAATGGGGCCTCTGGGTCTGCAAGCTGCCTTGTTGGCCCAAGGGAGGTTAAGTGTTCAGCCATGAGCTGGGTTGAATGTTCAGACTTGACACAAACAGGTGATAAAGGACCAGAGAGAGGGGGTTTGAGTGCAAGGGCCATCTTGCAGCCAACATCTGTTCAGCCTGCCCTGCAGACAACACAGTTCAGCCTGCTCTGCACCCAACATTCCTCCCTTTTTGTTTTTCTAAATGACACGGGGATGGCATAAAGTCCTCTGGCTACTTCCTGCTTAATGGTGGGCAGCATTGGACCTAGAAGGGGAAGTGGAGGAATGTTGGGGGGACAGGTCTGAGGACACCAGGGCTGCCAGAAATAACACTCAGTAGCTACAGACAACTACTGTGGTAGGGGTAAAGTCCATAAAAGTTCCTTGAAGCCACAAGTCCTCGATGGCATCAAACCAGTCCTGGATGGAAGAAATTCTTGGTATCAGCCACTGGTCCTGTAGCAGGGACTCTAGGAAATATTGGAGGTGGCTTGGTTGAATCCAGTAATGTTAAGGGTGACAGACCGATTGCAACCAATGGAAGGGCAATCGCCTTGACCCATAAACTGAGAGTGGGTGGTGTCATCCTAGTGCCATGTCGCTTGAATGTAGAAGCGGTATCTGTGGTTTGAGTTAAAAACTTGAGAGAGAATAATGATTAGTAAAAGAAGAGGAGGGTCGGCGAGAAATTTTGAGTTTGGTGGGCGTGGTGGAAGTCCAGGACTGGACATCTGGAACAAGTGCCTTTTTAAGGTGGGAGACATGGTACCAGGGGAAGTGACCCAACAGCTTGACCATCATTGGGGTAGTAACTAAGACTATATGGAATCCCATCCAGTGATGTTCCAATGATTGAGAATTAAGTTCCTGAAGTAAGACTGAGTCACCCAGTTGAAGAGGGTCCGATTCAGTTGGTGGTTGTGCGGGAATTGATGCAGTGAATAGAACAGGAAGGCACCAGTCTGCATGTTCCCTTAGGAGTTTGCATAGAAGTGTGACACAAGGGGAGGAGGAGTGATTGGAAAGCTTTGGTTGATTAAGAAAGGGTGCCCAGAGAGTATCTCAAGGAGTCTAAGGCCTGAGGGAGCTCTTGGGGCTACCTAAATTCAGGTGAGGGCCAATGGCAGGAGATTGGGCCAGAAGAGCCTGAGTTCAATAGCGAGTTTAGTGAGATGATCCCTGAGAATGCTGTAAGGCCTCTCAACCTTACCTAAGGATTGAGGTTGATAGGAGATGTGGAGCCTCCAAGTGATGTTGAGGCCTTTGGAGACTAGTTGAACAGTCTGAGAAGTGAAGGCCAGATTGTTGTCTGACTGGATGGAGATGGGAAGTTTGAACCTGGGAATGATCTGCTGGATGAGGATGGAGGTGACAGTGTTAGCAATTTCCCTGGATGTAGGTAAGGCTTCTATCCAACCTGAAAAAGTATCAACCAATGTAAGTAGGTAGCGAAGCTTTTTGTGCCTAGGCGTGTGAGTGAAGTTGATCTACCAGTCTTTGCCTGGCTGGTGGCTCCTCATCTGAGGTGTGGGGAGTTTAGGTTTGATGCTTCCTTGTGGGGATACTGTAGAGCAGACAGAATAAGCAGAGTGGACCTGCTGGAGAGTAGTTCTCATTCCTAGGAAGTGAAAGAGGGGTTGTGAAAACTGGAAAAAAAGGGTTAGAGAGGGTTTTAGATGGGCACAGAGTCTCTGGAGCCAGAGGAGTTGGTCATGAGTTGTAGGTCTCCATCTTGGGCATCAGGGCTGGTATTCTTAAAGAAGTAGTTGATTGATTGACTGACTGGTTGGTGAATTTGTGTATCTGATCTTGCATGAATTTCTATAGGCAATTGAACAGACATGGTCCTATTAGGAGAAACATAGAGAGGACTAATAGGGGTCCTGTGAGGGGAAGGAGCCAAGGCCATACTTGACTGAACATTCCCCATGGAGCCTGTTGGCTTAGTTGTTGTCTCCTCTTTTCTAGCTTTTCTTGTTCTTCATTACTCCCAGGAATGACTGTGTTTTGGCTTAACTGGTTTGGGTAGGTGTTTAAGATCAACTTGGTCAAAATTGACTTTGTTTCTATCTATTATTAAGAGTCAGCTGAGTTCCCATAGGGGTGGCTCGTGGGGGAACTTGAGAGCAGCTTCTTGGTTCTGCTAGTGCCATTTGCGCTAGAATGGGTCCAGGTCTTGCTTGACCATGTGGCTTCCCTTGGAAGCATCAGGGATGTCTCCTGTCTCCAATGACCCTCCTATTCACAGTAAGTGCACTGATTGGCTTTTCATTCTCCAATAATCTCTCAATAATTTCATTCTCTCAATAATCTCCCTGATCAGGTGGTTATGTGGCCCAGAGTTGCAAAGCTCTTTAGAGAAGTTCCCTGGTCCCTGGATTCAGACTGACTCAGAGGGCCAGAGCCAAATATTGGTTTTCTTGGCCATTTTAATTGAACTTTAAGTTTTGATCATCAACATCCAGCAAAGTCAGTTTCACCCTAAATTAAGAGGATTGGGCTTTAGCTAAAGTCTGGCCTACTTTGGAGTCATTCTGACATGAAGTAAGATGGGAAACACAGCCTTATCTCAGTTAAGGCTAAGATTTATAAATCTTAGGTAAAGTGTTCTACTATCGAACTGATCTTTGTTTTAAATATCATTTTATAAAGTTTATATATGTTGTTGCTTGATGTCACATGAATACTAGGTAATACATTTAAATTCTACCCAGTGTATAGAACTTTATATTAATCTTATTGATAACAGGTCCAGTTATAGAACATTAAATGATATAAATAAATCTCCAATATGTTATTTTTATAAGCCTAAAATAACCATGCAACCTTTTGGAGAACACCAGCTTAATATAATTTTTTAAAAGCTTCTATCTTAAAGACTTATATACCTGGAAAATATGAACACATTTAATATATAAAGAAGAGTAATAGTACCACAATTATTATTGATGTTTTTATATTAATCAAATTTAGCTTTTAAAGAAATAACATATTACAATATTGCAAAATAACAGTTGTTGTTTAAGCATAGTTGTATACACAGACCTTCTTTATCACTTGCTTAAACCCTCTTATTTACTTAATAGACTCTCTTATCCAGAAACACATTTTCCTTCTATTAAATCCATACTTAGAACCTTCTAATTTCTTTTCTATCTGTTAACTCCTTCTTTATTCACACTTTGAAACGATCCTTGCAAATTTCTGAATTTAGGCAAATTATTCCATTTTAATAAGAGATATTTTGTTATTTGCAGCACACAATTAATCACATCTGTTGACTATTTCATGAAAACATGAACAATGTTTAAGTATATGGAATTATACTGTTGTAGGGACGGACAAGGCAAGGCACCTAAGATAGCACTGAAGATAGGGAAATAGTTTTATTTGGTTGCAGCCAGATTCAGAAGGCACAGCTTCTGTTATAATCAATTAATCCCCTGAACCCCAAGTTTAGGTTGT
Source organism: Ictidomys tridecemlineatus (assembly GCF_052094955.1). Lineage (NCBI taxonomy): Eukaryota > Metazoa > Chordata > Mammalia > Rodentia > Sciuridae > Ictidomys > Ictidomys tridecemlineatus. The sequence continues at coordinate 113,301,269 of NC_135481.1, read as the reverse complement.
TTCAGAATTTTGTACCCAACATGTAAGGGAAGGGGCTCAGAAGTTCACAGTCTGCAGAAGTTCACAAAAGGAGTTTTTGTGTGTTTGTGTGTGTGTGTGTGTGTTCTGGGCAAGTTAACCCTTCCAAGGACACACCTGGGAAGGGGAGAGCATTTTCTTCCCTTTCTCTCCTCTTTCCTCCCCCACCCCAACTGTTATCATGGAGCCCAGTTGGTAATTTCCTTATCTTAGAAAACTAGCCTTCTCTGTGAAGTCCCAGCTCAAGGCCAGAGGCCTTGTTTACATATTTTGTGAAAAACTAGTAAGGGGGGCTGGGGATGTGGCTCAAGTGGTAGCGCGCTTGCCTGGCATGCGTGCGGCCTCGGTTCGATCCTCAGCACCACATACAAACAAAGATGTGTCCGCCGAAAACTAAAAAATAAATATTAAAAATTCTTTCTCTCCTCTCTCTCTCTCTCTCTCTCTCTAAAAAAAGGAAAGAAAAGAAAAACTAGTAAGGGGGTGTCCAGCGCCTGGAGTGCTGATTTTTCCAGCCAGTGACCAAGTAAAACAGGGCAACAGGAAAATAGGAAGTTTATCTACATTAAACTTTTTTGTAGAGATTCTTTTGCTGAAAGTCCTAAAATCAGCCATAGTGAAGATTTCTGGAGAAGGTCAGTTAAGCCTTTTCTGTGGGCCTGGGTAAGGAGGGGAAGATGGGAAGGCGGGGCTGAGAGTAGCTGTGGATCTGAGAATGAGGAAGGAGTGATGTAAAAGAATAGGATTTTCCCTAGCAAGGAAAACTTGAGCAGTAGAACAGGTAGAGCAGAGGGGAGGATGGAGTGAATATCCCAAAAAGCCTGTAAGGGACAATTCTTAGTAAACTGTTTTCAGTGATGACAAAGCAATTTTAAAGGCCATTTTCACCAGATCTCTGATAGGGATCCAAGGGTTCTCCTCAGCTTGTTTCAGCTTTGGGTTAGCTGGTAAGAGTGTTACCGCTGTTGACCGGTGACGAGTCCTTGCTTCCCCGATGTTGAAGAATAACACCAAAGAAGCACACGCTGAGGCAAGGTCAGAGTAGAAATTAGTAGTTTATTAAAGGACAGCAGAAAAGACATCTCCCGGAGGAAGAAGGGGACCCAAGAGGTGGAATCCATGGAAGTGCGGTTGTTTCCTCTTTTTATAGATTTGGTGATGGAATGTAGGTGGGAAGGGTTAGGACACAAGTGGGCCACAGGGGCAGGAAGGACTTTTGGGATGGGCTTATCACTTCTCTGGGATGAGCTATCTCCAAATCTGTTGGGGGCTGTTTCTTTGAGGTGGACTTTGGCCTAGGGCCTTTTCGGGATTTCATTAACATTCCATGAGTTGTCCTGTTTTCCCTGAGTCATTCCCAGCATGGCCTCCATTTTAGATTTCACTCGGTATTATATCCGATTTACCTAACTTTAAATCTGCCTTCATTCCCCCCTCTAATTTGGGAACTCCTTACTGCTGTAAGGAAGGGGGGTGAAGAAGATCTTTCTGGCTTCTTAAGGCTGAAAAGGGATGATGTGGGGCAAGCAGTTTGGAGTCCCCCTTTAAAATCGGGTCTATTGAGTGGTCCATGATAGAAGTCCAATTGAGAAGCAATAGACTGGAGGGCCATTTGAGTGATGGGTGGTCTATAAGAGAAACAAGAATTCATTAGCACTGGAACCATATTGATGCAGCAATAAATCCCATAGCATAGGAATATGCCAATAAGTATAATGGCAAAGACAAAGACTAACAATGTTTTCCACCTGGAAGTACCAAGAACTAGGAGCTAAGATATTGTTTCCACGACAAAGTTGCTGAGGACATGGCTTCATCTGAGCATGTAAATCTTTAAGGATATTTGTCACATTGCCAGAAATGTCAGGGATGTAAACACAACATTTAACTTTTAGGGTTACAGATGTCCTTTTCCTTAATATATAGTTTAATAATTTAATGTCATCTGATCTTGCAAAATCCTTTTACTAGTATGACCTCTGTGTCTAAGAGAAATCTTTAATTCTGTTACTTAGGGCTGGATACTCATACTAGCAAACACCAAGCCTACCTGTGTAGGTTAGGAATATCTGTGGACCTTAAACTAAAAACTACTCTGGCAGTTTCTTTTAATAGTTATCAGGCATTCCTACCTAAGAATCTCTTTTGTAGCCTCCAGTTTACTTATTGTTGGAGGTTACATTTAACTATTATTATCATTTAGAATGCCCAGGAATAGCCGTGTTTTGGCTTTGCCTGTCTTTGCTAAGTGTTTAAGATGAAGCAAATCAAACTGACTTTTGTTTCTATCTATTGTTAACAGTCAGCTGAGTTTCTCTAGGAGTCCTTGGGGAACTTACGGCAGCTTCTCAGTTCTGCTAATGCCATTTGTGCTAGGATGGGTCCAGGCCTTGCTTGACCATGTGACTTCCCTTGGAAGCATCAGGGATGTCTCCCTTTTTGATGACCCTCCTCTTCACAGCAAATGCACTGATTGGCTTTCTGTCCTCCACTGGTCTCATTAATCTCCCTGATCAGGAGGTTATGTGGCCTAGAGTTGCAAAGCTCTTTGGAGAAGTCCCCTATAACCTGATTCAGACTGACTCAGAAGGCAAGAGCCAAATATTGGTTTTCTTGGCCCTTTTAATTTAACTTTAATTTTAAAACTTAATCTTGGGCTGGGGATGTGGCTCAAGCGGTAGCGTGCTTGCCTGGCATGCGTGCGGCCTGGGTTCGATCCTCAGCACCACATACAAACAAAGATGTTGTGTCCACCAATAACTAAAAAATAAATATTAAAAAAAAACTTAAACATCCAGCAAATAAGTTTCAAGAGCCTTATATTAAGAGTACTGGGCTTTAATGTCTATCTCTCTCCTGTAGGTGATAACTCATTATCTTAAATTAACCCAAGTTGTGTGTTCTTAAATCAGTACCTCTGCAAAACTTTAACAGGCAATCTTTAAGCCATTTATAAGAAAACTACAAGATAAAATTATCAAGAGTAAAAACATTTAGTTCATATAATAGCTACCTTGAATTTTGGTGAAGTATATCCCCTGTCTGAGATCCTGGCAATCGTGACAAAAACATCTTTTGGACACAACTTTAAATGTACTGAAATCTGGCCTACTTCTTTCATAGTCACTTTCACATGCAGTGAGATGGGATATAGAGTCTTATCTCAAGTAAGGTGGGGCTCTTCATAAATCTTAAATACTATAGTTCTGAAGCTGATCTGTGCTTTTTGGACATCATTTTACAAAATCTACATAAATTGTTGCTCAAGTTTACATGAATATTAGCTAACACAATATAATATCACACCTAAAACATGAATTAAAGAAAAGCTGAAAGCTTTTAACTTTTTGTAGAGAAGTAGCAAAGTACTTTTGTGTTTTGCAATAAAACCTTTACATAGATTAGGCTCTCACTAACTTAAAAATACATTTAAATTGTATCTCAATGTAAAAAGTAACATGGAACTTTACATAACTTATTGATAACAAGTCCAGTTATAGAACACAAATGATATAAATAAATCTCCAACATGTTTTTCTTTTAAGCCTAAAATTACCATACAATTTTAGAACACCAGCTTGATATAATGCTCTTTCTAAAGCTTCTACCTTACAGACTTTTATACCTGGAAGATATGAACACATTAATGGCACCAATTACATTGATTTTTTTATATTAACCAAGTTTAGCTTTTAAAGAAATAACATAGCACAATTCTCTAAAACAACAGCACTTGTTTAACCAGCTGTTTAATTTCTTTAAGATTACTTGCTCAAAAACTTACACTTATAAGCAACTTACACAGACCTTTTTTATATCATTTACTTAAACCCTCTTACTTAATCATATAGACTCTTATCCAGAAACACATTTTCCCTCTATTAAATCCATACCTAGAACCTTCTAGTTCCTCTTTTTTATCTGTTAACCTCCTTCTGTTCACATTTTGAAACAATACTTGTAAATTTTGAATTTAAGCAGATTTAACATTTTATTAGGGCCTTTTTTGAACACCTAGAAAAACTTATAAGCTTAATTTTAAGGACATTGTTACTTTCATCTGTTTACCCAATTTAAATTGAGCCATTTTAATCACGTGAATCAAAGATATTTGGATCCATTTTTTTTAATTTTTCATGAGCGCTCTTCATATATCTATCAATTGTCATATCACTGCATGATATATGGACATACACACATACAGACATACCGACATACAACACGTAACACAAGTGTAACACATAACACAATAGTAAAGGCCTGTAGCTTTCTCAGGTGAAATCTCATTGCAATGTTTAAAAAAAAAAAACTCCAGTTGATCAAAAATAGAACTTATCAGAAAAACATTAACTTGTCTGTAGGAACAAAATCATGAGCTCAAAAAAATATAGAATCTAAGAAAAGGCAAAAGTCCTAGAAAAAAATTGACAGGCCAGTAGTTAGTAAATGCCATATAATTTACTCTTTGGTTTAATCTAGTTTGAGTTCCCATAAAAAGACACTTTTACCCTTTTTTTTTCTTGGGCCTCAGATTTGTCTCCTACAGAGTGCTCCGGGCTTCTTCTATTTGCATATCAACTTAAGTCCTGGCTGAGGTCTGGAAGGAACTGGGAAAACTGGAATTCTGAGCAGAAACCTCATGCCTGAGGCACTTTAACCGTAAGTCATAAGTTTTAGGTTTGGATGTTGAAAATTATGATACAAGTTTAAGATACAATTCACAAAATTTCTTCCTACACTAGAAAAACTTGCTCACACAAAACTGAAAATAGGATGTTAATAATATAAAAGCTACCATAGAAGAAATTTTTTTTCAGAATCATTAAGCCACTTTCTTTGTTCTGAAGTTCCTAAAGTAGTATTAAGTTACATTAAATCACCTGAAAAATTTTAAAAGACTACACACTACCATGTATATCCAGAATTAAGGTCTTAAAAATTTCCAAGACTGTTGCTATTTAATGTCATTTTAATAAGTCAGACCAACATTTTAATTTAACACTTTTTTCCCAAATTTTACACAGAGAGAAACAGATACCAAATCATAATTTACTATCCTTGCCCAAATCAATGCACTGGTACACCTAGTGAAATCTCCTTAGGCTACCCAGTTCAAAAATTGATGAAAAAAATAAAACTAAATGATTGGGAGTTACTTGCCAACTTGGAAGTAGATTTCTTTTAATTTTCTATCCTAAGTATTTAAGTTCTCTGGCATGAGTTATCTGAAATCATAAACTAAACAATTACCTAACCCTAACTTTTAACTGCAAGATTATGCAATGCTTCAAACTCATTTAGATACCAGATGTTACAATGAAACATCATCTTTTAGACACACATTTAACCTAGATTATCCCTAAGAAACAATCTATAATAACCTTTAAAACAGACCAGATAAGAAAATATCTCTCCAGGTTTTTAACTTCATTTAATTATGACTCCTATCAGTGGCAGCATAGATTTCCCCATGAGTGGACCAGATATTTTCACATAGGGGCAACTATAGGTGTAAAATCAAGGGTCTCAGTGTGACTGATTTTACTGCTTTCAGGTGGAGTAATCCTTACAGTGCAGGGAAAGAATGAGGAAATTCCCCAAAGCGAAAATGGCTCTGGCAGCTGCTGGGAATTCCTCAGTTTCCCTTTTCACTTACAGGATTAGCTCCTTTGGATAGATCCAATCACAGGCAATCTATCTGGCATATCTCCTAACTTTCCAGTAGAGTCAGTTTTTATCTGCCTTAGGTCTTGAAGGGGGAAGGGGGTATGTACTTTGATCGGCCCAAATTTTTCTCTTGATTCTTTTTCCTCAGTGAGTCCAAGATTTTTTCTCTTCATGGCAGATATCATAGCTAAGTCTACTTTACACTGTTGGCATAATTTAGGATTTTCCCTTAGAGCAAAGAAAATCTGAACATACAGCACCTCACACCATTTCTTTTTTGTAAATTTTATCAAACTGTAAAATTGTATTAAAATTGATATTTCCCTCTGGTGGCCAGGTTTCTCCGTCAGGGAGTTTGCATTGAGGCCAGGCCAAGGAAATGTGGTGCTTTTTCTTGAGTGTCTGAGGGTCAAATCTATCCCAATTTTTCAATACGCAGGCTAGTGGTGCACCCGTCTGAGTGAGAAGAAAACAGGACTCAGGCACCCACGCTGCGCTGGAGAAAACTGTTCTCATTAGGGACATCTCCCTAAGTTTGAGCTTCCTAAACGGTCCAGAAAACCCGTCTCTCGCCTTGCTTTGCCAAGGGGTTTCTGGTCGCAAAGTGCTAGGATCTCAGTTTGCCCTGTGCCAGAGACCCTGGGAGGATTCAGACTTAAGGGGCTTACTGCTTTCCTCCTGACCACTAAAAACCCATTGCAAAAGAGAATCATGTGCTCTTTTGTCGCCTTTGCTCTATAGACTAGCAGATTACTGGAGGAGTTGATTCTAAAAATGCCTCTCTTAGCAGCTTAAGGAACACAGCACATTTTAAACATTGGGTCGGTAAAACATACTAGTGAAAGTTACCTATGCACCTTAGGGAATCTGGGCAGATTTTACTAATTACCTCATGCCTTTCTCAGACCTGCAACCTGAATTGCTAACATTTCTGACCTGCATCCAGGAAGGGGAGCATCCAGGAGGAATGGATGTGAGGTTGGGAGTGTTGCGTAGCCCATACGGAGGCATATGTGATTGAGGCTTTCCCTCAGTGCCATTCATCTACCAATCACCCTAGATACCCCTGAGGGCTGTCGGCAGGGGGCTCAAGAGAAAGGAACCTTAGGAATTACCTGAGAGTAGCCCAGACCGGAATTCCGCAGTTGTTTCAAACTCCTTCCTCCACCTCCATGCATCCGAGGCAGATCGGGATACAGGACACTGTGTACTCACGCCAATTGCTCTCCAGGCCCAGACAGAAAAGTTGGAAGCGGCTTTGGCAGAACCCAACATGCCTGCTCTGTACCGAACAGGTGATTGAGAGCTGCCTAGGCCGGGAAACCTCTCACCCGAGTCTTGAAGAGTGACGGCTGCACTAATTGCGTTTAAGTAGCTGTCGGGTGCCCACCTTATCCTCCAGAAAGAAAGAGAAAGATGCACCTCAAACAGACATGGGGTGCATAGAGAGGCGCTTACCTCGGTGTAGAAAAATCTCGGTGGGACCTCCAATATGTTACCGCTGTTGGCCGGTGACGAGTCCTTGCTTCCCCGATGTTGAAGAATAATACCAAAGAAGCACGCCGAGGCAAGGTCAGAGTAGAAATTAGAAGTTTATTAAAGGACAGCAGAAAAGACTTCTCCCGGAGGAAGAAGGGGACCCAAGAGGTGGAATCCGTGGAAGTGCGGTTGTTTCCCCTTTTTATAGATTTGGTGATGGAATGTAGGTGGGAAGGGTTAGGACACAGGTAGGCCAAAGGGGCAGGAAGGACTTTTGGGATGGGCTTATCACTACTCTGGGATGGGCTATCACCAAATCTGTTGGGGGCTGTTTCTTTGAGTTGGACTATGGCCTAGGGCCTTTTCGGGACTTCATTAACATTCCATGAGTTGTCCTGTTTTCCCTGAGTCATTCCCAGCATGGCCTCCATTTTAGATTTCACTCGGTACTAGACCCAATTTACCTAACTTTAAATCTGGCTTCAAGAGGACCTGGTGGGACCTGGTGTGGGCGCTGACAGAAGAAGAGAGGAGTGAGTGGGTGAAGGGATTCCTTCAGTACCTGCTACCTCAGAAAAGTGGCAATGGTTTGAGGAAAGGAGGTTGTTTGGGTTTTTGATCTAGTGAGTGGAGAGGAGAAGTCAGGTGGGGAAGACAGTGGAGGGGCTGGGGCAGAAGGTTGAGGGTGAGGACCTATTTGAGCCGGGTGATGGGGTGGAAATTCATCAGTAGGGTCAAAAAGTAGTAAATGAATCCGGAGAAGGAGGAGATTGAAGATCAGTGGTTGTGGGTGTTGGTTTGCAAGCTAGAAAAATTTGCAGAGGTCTGCAAGAGGTGCAGAGAGCACAAGCAAGAAGAAAGCTTTGATATAGCAGTTTTTTACCCATTTTTTGAATGTTCACAGTAATTGTAGAGATCCCTTAGAATGGAGGGATCCAGGAACCAAAAAGGGGGGCCATCTGCTTTGGTTGTCTAAGGGATAAGTGGGCCAGGCCTGGGTGCTATATTTGATCAATTTTGGGGGTTTGATGTCTGGTGTCAAGGAGAGGGTTTTGAGGTTATCCAAGAGGCATTGTAGGGGAGATTCGACCAGCAGAGAGAGCACATTATCCATGTCACAAACGTAGTATAAGGAGAAGGGAAGAGGATGCAAACATAGTATAGGGGAGAAGGAAGGAGAGTATAAGAGAAAAGGAGGAAACTAATTTATTGGCAAAAGGGGCGTCCCCGCTAGAGCCAAAAATCAGGAGTGCCTTAGTGGCAGGTTCGAGCTGCAGAGATTGGTTGTCACCAAATCCTGACAGTTGAAGCTCTTGTCCTGGACAGAGCCGGAGTGGTGGGAGACCTTGGCCAAGGCTTTTTGGGACCCCTCCTGGAGAGGCCGGATACTCCCAGGGCTGGAAAGAGGGAAAAGAGAGAGACAGGGGAAGAGAGAGGAAGGGAGGGTAAGCATCTCTCTGGTGGCTGAGTCTTGAAGATGTGAGGACTAGGATTTTAGGAGAGCCACCAAGACAGTGAAGGTCTGGGTGGGGTGTGATGTTCAGTTCTCTGTTCTGTGTCCCTGGAGGTTACAGAGTCCTTCGAGGGAGACCTACAAACTAACAGCTGAGAAGGGAAGGGAATAATTTTGAACCCAGGAGTCTATTCTGCCCTAGGAAGGAGTCCCTGAGGGCCACCGTAGCCTTAAAGGCTGTGGTGGGGTGTTTTCCTCCCCGCAGGTGGGCAAAGAGGTTTGCCAGATAATCAACGGTCAAATCCTCCTGACACCACCATTGGGTTTAGGACTCCAGGAAGTGGGAAACTCACCAATAGAAGGCCGGTGGTGGGTGGAGTTCTGGGGTCGAGAAAATGGGTTCAGGCCATCCGGTGAGTGTTACTTTGGAAGGAAGAGGGACCCAAAAGTGGGTTTTAACCCTCTCCCGGGTTTTGGCACCAAATGAAATGAAAGTGACCACAACACTTGGAGCAACCAAAAGATCTTTATTGCAGCAGTACAACAAATAGAAAAGAAAGAAAGAAAGAAGGAGAGAGAGAGAGAGAGAGAGAGAGAGAGAGAGAGAGAGAAGAGGAGAGATGAAGAGGGAGAGAGCAAGAGCAAGAGACCAAGAGCTCGCACAAGAAAGACAAAGAGAGCAAGAGAGAGGGGGGCCTGACAGGAGGGAGTTTTTATAGCCCAAATCTAATGGGGCCTCTGGGTCTGCAAGCTGCCTTGTTGGCCCAAGGGAGGTTAAGTGTTCAGCCATGATTAGGGTTGAATGTTCAGACTTGACGCAAACAGGTGATAAAGGACCAGATAGAGAGGGTTTGAGTGCGTGAGCTATCTTGCAGCCAACATCTGTTCAGCCTGCCCTGCAGACAACACAGTTCAGCCTGCTCTGCACCCAACAAGGACAAATTGCCATATTCTGCACATGATTGGGGGAGGAGAGGAAGAGCAGCTGACCTAAACAGCCTTTCCATTGACTGGTTTGCTGTTGGAAATTTTCACCTCCTTTGGGACCACGGCCATTATTGGGTGTTGGCTGAGGTGTCCTCATGGGTTCTTCCAGAGCATTTCCATATAGGTGACCTGGCTGGATTGGCAAGTGGTTTAGCCCTGCCTAATGGTTTAACCTGAAATCTGCCAAGGCCCTTAGTAAAAGTGACATAACTGCCCCCTATTGGTTCTCGCTACTGTCTCTTCTTAACGCCTCCTTCTATCACTGTATAACCTTGTCCCTTGTTGAGAGCCACAGCCAAAGGGGCCCCAGCAAACTTCCAGCTGCCAGCAAACTTCCAGCTGCCGGCTAATGATTGGCTCACAGAGGCCCCAGCAACATCTAGCTGATTGGCTCCTCTGCAGTGATGTTCATTGGGCTGTTTCCCTGCCCTTCAGACTGCCAGCTGCTGATTGGCTCACAGCGGCCCCAGCAACATCTAGCTGATTGGCTCCTCTGCAGTGATGCTCATTGGGCTGTTTCCCTGCCCTTTCAGACCACGGAGCTACTCATTGGGGGACTTCTTTTGCTCTGCCCACATGACCCAGCCAATCGGCCTCAAGAGCAGGAGGATATGGGAGGTGGTGAGGCTTGTGTGGGGTGAGAGGCTTGTGGGAAGCTGGTGGTGGCAGTTGGGCTCTGAGGGTTTTTTTCCTGAGGAGCTGTTTTGTTTGGCGTTTGTAGTTCTAAAAATAAAGTTAGTTTCTTTTGACAAGTGGCTCCTGAATTGTGCCCAGCCAGACTGCAGCAGTCCCTGACACAACAAAGTTGAGATTTGCTGCGCCTTCATGGCTGACACAACTCCCGGCTCAGTGTGGTTTCTTCCCCATCTTGGGATGGGGACTGGGCCGAGACACTTACCCTCTCACTCAGCCCCTTGGAGACGATAGGCTGGTCCTGCCTGTCTCCCATGTACCCTTGTTGCAGGGAGCAACAGTTTTCCATCAATTACCTTGAACTTTTGCCTTCGAGCAATTCCAGATCATCTTGGTAGCTCTTGGTTTAAGTGGCCAGCAAGAAGAGGCTCAACTCTGGCTCATCCATCTCTCTTGTCCACAGCAGCCTTTGTGTACTCAGAGTTGTAGCTCCTCCTTCTTTGCTTTACCCATCAATGAGAACTCATCTACCTTCATTGTTAGAGAAATTTACTAAAATCTTTGAATTGTTGATGTAGCCCCACTCCTCCAATTCTCATTTCACCCATGGATTCATTTCCTCTCGTGCTTCTTTATTGACATTGCAGTAGGTTTTCAGGAAGAGGCAGCTCCTCCCCTATTATGGTTTGGATATGAGGTGACCCTGAAAAGCTCATGTGTGAGACAATGCAAGAAAATTCAGAGAGAAATGATTGGGTTGTAAGAGTCTTAATCCAATCAGTGAATTAATCCCATGATAGGGATTAATTGAGTGGTGACAAGTGTTAAGGTGTGGCTAGAGGAGGGGGGAATTGGGGTGTGGCTTTTTGGTATTTGTATCTGGCAAATGGAGTCTCTCTCTCTCTCTGCTTTCTGATCATGATGTGAGCTACTTCCCTCAGCCATACACTCCACCATGATGTTAAATTGCCAAGAGCCATCCATGAACTGTGTGTGAACTAAAATCAATGTGAAAGCCATTGAGCAGGAAAGCCTGAGATCCGGAACTCCCAGCACCAACTCTGCTGGTTTGAGAATGCTTGGTTCATGTGGCTTCCTCCCCAGCTTCATCTAATGTCAGCACATCAGAGGTGGGGTGGCCTGTTGAGCTACACAGCCTCTCAGAGATGGGTGTGGTTTGCCAAGATGCCAATCAACCTGTTTGCTGCAAGACCCCTGTCACACTCATAAGACTCTTCCCACTGAAACCTTATTCTTCCCACTCTTCCCACTGAAACCTTATTCTTCCCTTTGATGTACTCCCCTTAAATAAAGAACTAGAGCCATTTTTTTAGTTGTTCAGTTCCAGCTCCTACCAGGACTGGGAAAACTATCATGTGCTCTGTTTCCTCTAAACCTAATTTCTGCCTTTTTTTCTCCTATTTCTTTCTAATGATTTCAGACTTTCTATTTCTCAGGCAGCTCACCCCTTCTGAGCAGAAATATGCTCTGGTGGGATGCTGACTACCCCACAATATTCAGCCGCACCTTGAGCCCCAAGAAATGGAGCCTGCTATCTATGGATGGATACCTCTGAAGCTGTGAGCCCTTAAATAAACCTTTCCTTCTTTACAGTTGTTCTGGTCAGGTCCTTTAGTCACAGCAGCAAGAAAGCTGACTAGAAAAACATCCTCCTACCTCAAAGTGCTTGTCCCACTGTTTGAATCATCAGGGTTTATTAGATACCATGGGAAAGCACTAAAGGGACCATATGGTCTGATTTCCATTTTGTAAGATCGCCTTGCATGCTCTACGGAGAACAGAAATATGGGATAAAAGGTTAGATTAGTTAGGATTCTCCAGAAAAACAGAACCATATAACCATATAAAATGAGGTTTATTCTGAGCAATTGACAAACATGATCACGAAGACTGATGTGTCCCACAGTCTGCCATCTGCAAAGTGGAGACAGGAAAGTTAAGGGTATGGTTGAGTCCAAGTCCAGAGACCTGAGAACCCTGGGTTCAATCCCCAGTACCATAATTGGAGAGAAAGTCCCAGTTCGAAGTGCCAGTTCAGACACCAAGACAGGAATACAAATGGGTAAATTCCTCCCTTCTGCATCTTTTATTTTCCTCAGATTCTCAATGAATTGGATAATGTCCAACCACAGTGGGGAGGACAATCTGCTTAATGGAGTCGGTGGATTCAAATGCTAATCTCAGCCAGAAACACCCTTCCAGACCCACCAAGAAAAAATGTTTAATCTGGACATCCTATTGCCCACTCAAATTGGCACCAAGCAGCCCAGTACATTGGAATTATTAATACCATTAGCCACATGTGATATCCAGTACAATCCCTACAAGCACTATGTGGCCGCCAAGTCCTTGAAAGTACCACTAAGGAACTGATGTTTTATATTATTTAATTTTCTTTAATTTTGGTTTTAAAACTGATAACTTTATTTGGTTGTTGGAAAACTTTTTAAGATGAGAATAACTCTCCCTCACACTTTGCACAGTGTTAGGGATCAAACCCAGGTCCTCATACAATGCTGGGTCTCATACATGTAGCTCTACAACTGAGCTACATCCCTAGTTCCTTTTTAAATTTTATTTTTGAGACAGAGATTCTCTAAGTTGCCCATGCTTTCCTCAAATTTGCTATCCTCCTGCCTCAGCCTCCCAAGTAGCTAGGATTACAGGCACGCAATGCTATGCCAGGCTTGGGAACAGCTTTTTCAACTACAGAGTTTCCTAAATATGAATTTATGTCAATGAAAACAGCATTCAAATTGTGACTGTCATTGCAAAATAATCTCTTTAATAAAGTTCCCATGACCATTATTGAAATGATAATTTTAGATACATTTGGTTAAAAATAATATTCTATAAAAATCAATTGCAACCATTCTTTTTCAGCCCTTTGTTGTTGTTGAAGTGATTGTTGTTGTTACTGAGGAATGAATGCAGGGTCCTCTACCACTGAGTTACACCCCAATCCTTTTTGTCTTCTACAGTTTGATGACAGGGTCTCACTAAATTGCTGGGGCAGGCCTCAAACTTGTGATCCTCCTATTTCACCCTCTTGATTACAGGTGCAAACCACCATGCCTGGCTTTTTAGTCCTGTTAACAAGAAGGATTACAATTGCTTGTTTGTTTCAAATTATATTTCTACTTGAACACCTGTTTCTGGAATCTAAACCTGACTAGTCAAGGCCCCACATGAACTTTGCCTGACCACCTCTCTAATCGAATCTTGTTTTTGCTCTCTCCAGCCTTCATACTATCCAAGTCATACCAGGGAAACTAATTTTGCCTAGGAATCCCCAGATAATAATTTGGGCACCTCTGAGTTGCATAATAAGTCCTGTAAGAATTGATTTAGTGTAACATTGCCCCATTTTCTGACCAGCGTTGATTGATGTAAGATTGGGCTCTTGGCCTGGGCTATTGTGCTGGTCTTGGGGTCCTGTTTTTGTTGTTGTTTTCCTATCCATGGAGAAAGTTCTTCCCATGAATTAATAATAAATTCAAGATGCTGCAAGAAGCAGAGATAAGAGCCAAAGAAAAAGACCGACTATGTTTAAGTCCTCAGTTCTTTCTGTTCTAAAATTAGAATGAGTTTCTGCCCTTGAACTGTGGGCCACTCTTTATATTCTTGATGTTAAATCTGCTTTCACTTAAAGGAGTTGGAGCTGGATTTCTATTGCTTGTGACAGAAGAGTCTCAACCAAAAGTCTGTTGGTCAGTCTTTTTTTTTTTTTTTTCAATAAGGGGTACATTCAGAAGGTGAAAGGGAGCTTTTATTTTTTTTTTAAGAGAGAGAGAGAGAGAGAGAGAATCTTTTAATATTTATTTATTTATTTATTTAGTTTTCGGCGAACACAACATCTTTGTTGGTATGTGGTGCTGAGGATCAAACCCGGGCCGCACGCATGCCAGGCGAGCGCACTACCGCTTGAGCCACATCCCCAGCCCCTGTTGGTCAGTCAGTCTTGCCCCACTCAAAATATTAACCTGTTTAATTTTAAAAAGGTAATTGTAAAAATTCTGATGTGATCGTGGTGGCATTCATCTAGTACCTCCCAGCTACTAAGGAGGCTGAGGCAGGAGGATCATTTGAGCCCAGGAGTTCAAGGCAACACAGTGACTGTCATTAAAAAAAAAAAATACTGAAGTAAACTTAAGAAAGTACATAATAGCAGACAAACCTAACTGAGTTTATCCTAATCCTGGGTGCAGCTAGTATGAGATTTAAGCATTTTAGGACTTTCTCTGTGACAAAGGTCTTAAATTACTTTTGACAGTGTCAGTAAATCTGACTCCAGATTCAGCCACAACACAATTAAGCACACAGCCGCCCACCTCCACCCCTGGAGACAGCTCTTTTAGCTGCTTGAATTGCCAGTACAAATAGCCTTCCTTGGTTTAATTTCTCCAAGTCACAAAAGACCAGCACTGTTAACTCAGACAGCTACGATTTTCAATAAAGGGCATTAGTGGGCCCAGAATCAATGTATTCCCAGTGACCCGCAAAGCAAGGCCTCCTCCTGCAGTTATATAAAAGGGCATGATTAGAGCTATAGCTCTATATAATGAATAAGAAAGACACTGTCGCCCACTTAGCTCTTTTTAATGTGATTTTTTATATATATAAACGTTCATTTTCTAAATAAGCTAGTGCTAGGGTTCTAGAAAATTATATAATGAATTAAGACTGTTCTACCTCAGGCCCAAATATCTTGAAATCCTCTCCTCTCAAGAAAAGTACGTTTAATTGCTGTTCAAGGACCAAAGGTCTTTGAGGAATGAAGTGCTTCTCTTTGTCTCTATTTGTGTCTGACTTTATAATTGCATGACCTCAATGACAGAGAAAGTCAGATAAGCAAGCAGTAAGAGCAGAACAGTGGCAAAGGTGGGGAAAACATTTAGGTTACATAACTGGAAACATCAGCAACACCCTTTTTGATTGCAGGCACAATGGTAATATAAGAAGATCCAATAAAAGCCGTGGTCCTTTATTACATAGAAGCTTGAGAAGGAATTACCCTGAGGCAGTTCAGAAGATAATTTTTAATGTTTTAAGTTCCCTCTTTTTTAGATGGGCAACATAATTTTTTTAAATCAGTTCTTTCTTCAAAAGATTTCATATTATAAAAACAGTTTTTATTTTCTTATATCACCTTTTATTTTTAAATTTGATGTTCTTATTTTCTCCTGAACTATATTCAGAAATTCTTGAATTTGGATTTCTCTTTTGTGGAACTGAAAAGAGATTGGCAGAGCTGGGGTTGTAGCTCAGTGGTAGAGCACTTGCCTAGCATGTGTGAGACCCTGGGTTTGATTCTCAGTACCACATATAAATAAGTAAAATAAAGATCCATTGACAAGTAAAAAAGAAAATATTTAAAAAAAAAAAAAAGAAAAGAGTCAGAGTCAAAAGATTAAAGGTCAGATCTCAACACTACCATTTACTACTTGCACAACCTCAGGCAAAGAAAGCCAATATAATAACATATTTTAGAATGTAGATAATGGAAAATCAATAGGATAGTGTATGTATCAGTTAAGATTCCTTTGGGTGAATGATACAAAATAATAATCAGCAGAATTGATTGGTTTTCACAACTGAAAAGACCAGAGGTAATATCACTAGAGGAAGTTAGAGGAGGTCCTGGAGCAAGGACCTTAACTCAGGATGAAGGGGTCCTTGACATATATGATAGAAAAGAACTTCAGGGGGCTGGGGATGTGGCTCAAGCAGTAGCACGCCCCGTCTAGCATGCACGCGGCCCAGGTTCGATCCTCAGCACCACATACAAACAAAACAAACATGTTGTGTCTGCTGAAGAACTAAGAAATAAAATATTAAAATTCTCTCTCTCTCTCTCCTCTCTCTCTCTCTCTCTCTCTCTTTAAAAAAAATAAAAGAAAAGAACTTCAGCACCCATCAATATTGAGACAGAGAAATTTATTAAAGAAAATAAGAAGTATGCATTCAATGGAGAGAGATGCTTTGGGGTTCCCAGGCTCTTCTTTTTGAAGGAAACTTTGTAAGGGATGAGTATGAGAAGGTACTTAGGGATGACATCAATCTGGAGATCACTAGATGGTTTATGTGATATGGCAGTTCTTAGGCTCCTTGAGTTGACCTCTTCTCCATCACAAGCCATCTATGTTGCGCATAGGAGCCTAATTAGGGGGTAAGTCTGGCATTGGGAACCTCCCTTGGCACCCCCACAGGGATTGATCCCCCTCAAGCTCTACCAGAGATCCCACACAGCACCTGAGATAGGATGGGTGTGACCTGCCAAGATGTCAGTCAACCTGTTGACTGCAAGACACCAAGAAGCAAGACTCAGCCCTTGAAACCCTATCCCTGCCTTTGATGTCCCCCATAAAAATAAAGCAAGTGCAGGCTCCATTTTGCCAGAGTATAGAAGCTCAGTCTGTCTGATTGGCTTGCCTTCCCGCCCCCGCCTTTGAAACTACTTTCTGTGTCCCATGGTTTGTTTTCATTGTTCTATTTTTCTTAGCTTTTATTTCTCAGCCTGCCCAATCCACCGAGGGGAACTCCATTTCCATCACCTGCGCAAAACACGGGAGAGATTTCTCTATTGAATAAACAAATAATATTGGGGAAATATCCTATATTATAGGTTTCCATAACTCCTTTTGCTCAATCTTTTCCAAAAATACATGTGTTAGTAGGCTAATTAACAGTGCACAGGGCAATCTTCAAAAGTGTTGAATTCCCAGTAACATTGACATTGCCAAGTGAAGATTTGTGGATTTCCCAGAATTTGGGGAATGATAGGCATGGGAGTTAGAACTGACCTGGGAGGAAAGTTTTGAGGAACTTTAGTCCAAGACTTTCAAATTAAAGACCCTTCCTTTTTGTCTCCTTTCTACCGATTTTTTTCTTTTTTTAATTTTTAAAAAAATTTATTCTACATGATGGCAAATTTGTTAAACATGATGGCAGAATGCAATTCATTTCATATTACATATATAGAGTACAGTTTTTCAAGATACTGTACACAAAGTATTTTCACACCATTCGTGTCTTCATACATGAACTTAAGGTAATGATGTCTAACTCATTCCACCATCTACCCCCTTCCCTCTTTTCTTCCCCTCCCTCCCCTTTGCCCTATCTAAAGTTCCTCCATTCCATGCTCCTCCCCCACCCCATCGCCATTATGCATCAGCAACCTCATATCAAAGAAGACATTTGGCTTTTGGTTTTTTGGGATTGGCTTACTTCACTTAGCATTATATTCTCCAATTTCATCCATTTACCTGCAAATGCCATGATTTTATTCTGTCTTAATGCTAAGTAATGTTCCATTGTGTATATATACCAAAGTTTCCCTATATATTCATCTACTGAAGGGCATCTAGGTTAGTTCCATAATTTAGCTATTATGAATTGTGCTGCTATAACATTGATATAGCTGTGTCCCTGTAGTATGCTGTTTTTAAGTCCTTTGGGTATAAAATGAAGAGTGGGATACCTGGGTCAAATGGTGGTTCCATTCCCAGTTTTCCAAGGAATCTCCATACTGCTTTCCAGATTGGCAGCACCAATTTGTAGTCCCACCAGCAGTGTATGAGTGTGCCTTTTCCCCCACAATCTTGCCAACACTAATTGTTGTTTGTCTTCATAATAGCTGCCATTCTGACTGCAGTGAGATGATATCTTCGATTAGTTTTGATTTGCTTTTCTCTAATTGCTAGAGATGTTGAACATTTTTTCATGCTTGTTGATTGATTGTATGTCCTCTTCGAAGAAGTGTCTGTTCAGTTCCTTGGCCCATTTATTGATTGGGTTATTTGGGTTTCTTTGATGTTAAAGTTTTTGAGTGCTTTATATATCCTAGAGATTAGTGCTCTATCTGATGTGCTTGTGGTAAATATTTGCTCCCATTCTGTAAGCTCTCTATTCACCTCACTGATTTACCTATCTTTTTTTCATTTCTTTTATCCTACTTCAGTGGAACTGATTGAAAGTAAAGTGTGAGTAAACATCTCTAATGACTTGTCACCAGGAACTCCTTTATTATTTATTTGGTTTCTGCCAAGTCAGCCAGCAGGTGCCCTATGGGTAGCAAGATGGTTGCCAAGAACTCCTAGAGCTACATAATTTTTAATTTATATTCTGTGGAAAAGAGGATGTCTTTCAGCATCTTTTGTAAAAGAAGAGATTTCCTTTTAAGAAGTTCCCAATTTTGACAATATTGATTTTGCCTATCCAAGAGCATGAGAGATCTTTCCATCTTCTAAGTTCTTCTTCAATTTCTTTCTTTAGTATTCTGTAGTTTTCATTATAGAGGTCTTTAACCTGCTTCATTAAGTTGTTCCCAGGGTTTCTGTTTGTTTGTTTGTTTGTTTTTGTTTTTTGTGGCCAACACTTATTGTGAATGGGGTAGTTTTCCTAATTTCTCTTTCAGAGGATTCATCACTGATGAATTGCATTTGATTTGTATCCTGCTACTTTGCTTAATTCATGTATTAATTCTAGATGTTTTCTGATGGAGTTTTTTGGATCCTCTAAGTATAGAATCATGTCATCTACAAATGATGATAGTTTGAGTTCTTTCGGGTAAATGGATGGAGCTGAAGTATATCATGCTAAGTGAAGTAAGCCAATCCAAAACAACAAAAGGCCAAATGTTCTCTCTAATAAGTGGATGCTGATTCATGGTGGGAGTGGGGGGATGGGAAAAATGGAGGAACTTTGATTGGGCAAAGGAGAGGAAGGAGAAGGAAGAGGGTATGGGAACAGGAAAGATGGTGGAATGAGATGGACATTATTACATATTAGTACATATATGATTGCACATATGGTGCAACACTATATTGCTACATTTTATACAGTCAGAGAAATGAAAAGTTGTGCTGCAATTGTGTACAATGAATCAAAATGCATTCTGCTATCATGTATACCTAATTTAAATAAATTAATTCATTTAAAAAAAAAGAAATCTCCCCATCCTAGCTCTTGATCTGATTATGTGTGCTTCCCTGAACAAAACTTTAATAGACAGGAGTATTGCACTTGTCAATGTTTTAATAAAATCATATAATCAGGTATAAAACATGGGATCAGTCCCATCCAAACCACTTAATAGGGAAAAGTAAGGAATTACAAGCAAGAGGTAAAGTATTAGTCATCTTGGGCTGTTGTAACAAAATACCACATACTAGATTTTAGTCCGTGACCAGCACCGGCTTCATGAATGAAGGTTCAAAACATGAGAAATCTCTAGGGAGTTTTGAATTCAAGAGACAAGACTCTAATTACCTTTAAACCAGATCTAGGACGGCTTCTCCTAGCTCCAGCCTCCAGCCACCTATTACGGTAGCGAGGTTTATTGAAGAGGCTAGCAAGAGAGAGAGAGAGAGAGAGAGAGAGAGAGAGAGAGAGAGAGAGAGAGAGAGAGAGAGAACATGCCAGGGAGTTGACTTTTATTGGGGAACAAAAAATTCTGGGGAAAATCCCATTCAATGAAGATTAAGGGGGACAGCATCCCAAGGTCAGGGGTGACGATTGGGTCTTTGGGGTAGTGGCCAGACACGCCCCCACACAAACAAGCCCTCAGACCTGAGAAGGGTGGGGAAAGCTCTGGACACAAGATGTGACTAAGCGCCTCTCGCCCAGCCAGGGAGGTAATTCAAATCATGTGCAAGGATGGCTTCCCACACTAGATGGCTTAAAAAACAAAAATATCTGTTCTCAGAGTTCTACAGGGTGGAAATCCAAGATCAAGGTTCTGATTGACTCAGTTTCTGGTGAGGGCTCCTCTCCTACCTTTCAGATATCTGCTTTCTTGTTATGTCCTCACATGGTCTTTTCTTGGTAAAGAGAAAGTGAGAGAGAAAATGAGAGGAGAGGGAGAAAGAGAGAGGCAGGGAGATGCATCATATCCCAAAGGGCATCATATCTTGAATGAACTCTCTGATTTCTCTTGCAAAGACACGAATCCTATCAGATCAGGGCTCCACCCATATGACTTCATTTAACCTTAATAATTTTCTTAAAGGCTCCATCTCCAATTGCAGCTAGGGTTAGGCCTTCAACATGAATTCTGGAGACACATAAACATTCAATCCTCAATACTAAGAAATGGGAGAAGGACCATGCCAGTGTGTTTCAGTGCCCTGAGGTGGGATGCTGAGTAAATTGAGGCAAATTTCATCCCTAATTTTGATGGGAAAACTTCCAAATTATTAAGGATTCATTAGTACACTTAGAGCTCCAGACTGTCCCTTAACATACTAAATACTTGAGATTGTATCATCAATATTCATCTTTGCTTTTCTACATAGTGTAGTGTTCATAAATCTATAAAATAGATGGTTTAGCTTTGCCTGTTTTTGTACTTTACATAATTTAAGATACCAGAGTCTGACGTGGTGGCACATTCCTGTAACCCCAGAAACTAGGAACACTGAGGGAGGAGGAGCACAAGGTGAGGCCAGCCTCAGCAACTTAGCGAGACCCTGTCTCGATGTACAAGAAGGGCTGGGGATGTAGTCCAATATGAAACAAAAAAAGATAATATTATTTGATGACTCACTAAGAAAAAAATGTTGGTTAAATCATGACCCAGTACTAAGAAGTCACCAATTATAAGGCATAAGAAGTTTCAGCATTGAAATTTTTTAAAAATATGCATCTTAGAATAAATGAAATACAATGCATGGGTCTTCTATAATTACATTTGTGTTTTGCTTCTTTGATTTAAGATTCTTCCAAGTTGTTCATAGTTCAAGTTCACTTAATGCATGACTACACTGCATTTTCTTTAGTTTTGTTTTGTGGTACTGGTGATTAAAACCAGGAGCACATAGATGAACATAATACCTTTATTTAATTAATTAATTTATTTATGTGGTGCTGAGGCTCAAACCCAGAGCCCCACACAGGCTAGGCAAGTACTCTACCATTGAGCCACAACCCCAGCCCTTTTTTTGAGACAGGATCTCACTTATCTTTCCCTCTATTATATATTTCAAAGAACCAAATTTCATATTCTAAATGTAGTTGAATCCATGAATGTTAACTTTATGGTCAATGTTTTCATGCCTTGCATAGTAAGTTTTATCTTCCTGGTGGCAATTAAGATGTTGTTTATTGCCTTTATTATTTATTAATTTGACAATTCATAAACATTTACTTAACTTATTATGTACCTATAATGTACTAACCACAGTCCTATGCATTTTAACACATGTGTTTTCAGCCTCATCACCTTTTAGACTCCAGGAAATTTTTTTTAAATTCCTAGAAATGGTATTGTTATATACAAAGGAGAAAATACAATTTGCCCTTTCTTCATGTTTCAAAAACCTAATTTCCATACTCTATTTCCAGGAAGACAAACTTGGGAAGGGGCATCAGTGGGTGGTTATGCATGGTAGAAAAGAGGGTACAAAGAGAAGAAAAGCCTGGAGTGACAGAAAGAATACACAGGTTTATATAGATGACTTTGTTTTCAGCATAGGTGACCAGGTGAACTGGGCTGCTGATGGAGAGGGTAGGGAGAAGAACAGAATGTGAATTCAGGACTCTTGACTGCAGGCAACAGAAACCCATGTTTTTACCCACTTCTCACCAGCTGAAGATAAAGAGGAGATGTGGTAGTGAAAAGGCTCCTAAAAGTGAAAAGAGCGGCTGGGGATGTGGCTCAAGCAGTAGCGCGCTCGCCTGGCATGCGTGCGGCCCGGGTTCGATCCTCAGTACCACATACAAACAAAGATGTTGTGTCTGCCAAAAACTAAAAAAATAAATAAATTCTCTCTCTCTCTCTCTCTCTCTAAAAAAAAGAAAAAAACTTTATAAAAAAAAGTGAAAAGAGCAGGGACTGGGGTTGTGGCTCAGTGGTAGAGCACTGGCCTAGCATGTGGGAGGCACTGGGTTCAATCCTCAGCACCACATAAAATAAGTAAGTAAAGGTATTGTGTCCAACTACAACTAAAATATTTTTAGGAAGGAAGGAAAGAAAGAAAGAAAGAAAGAAAAGACCAGGGTTGGGTTAGATTCAGGCACATGTAGGTACAGGTGTTCAAATAGTATCATGGCTTCCCTTCTGTCAATTTTCTGTTTATCATCCTCCTTCTTTCCTCCTGCATATGGCTTTCTCTCTTAGTTAAGAAAGAACTTTTACATTGTCTTTTTTTTTTTTTTTGCACCAGTGCCTTTAACTCAGGGATGTTTAACCACTGAGCCACATTCCCACCCCTTTTTATTTTTTGAGACAGGGTCTCAAAAGTTGTTGAGGCTGGCCTTGAACTTGTGATCCTCCTGCCTCAGCCTCCCAAGTCAGTACAGGCAGGCATCATCATGCCCAGACCTACTAGTTTTTTAAGGTCATAATCCCAGAGAAATAGATAAAAACAAACAAATAAACAAACATCTGTTTTGAAAGCCTGGAAGAGATTTCTAGAAAAAATTGATTGTCCTGTTCATTCACATGCCCATCCAGACCTGTGTGATGCTAGAACACTTATTCTTTTTTTTTTTTTTTTTAGAACCCTTATTCCTTACCATTGCAAAGAGCAGGCTCTTCTTTGCTGACTTACTCCATGTCATACAGAACAGCAGTTTTCTGGTTGTGCCTATCCCTAGTTATTCCATTCTGTAAAGTAGCAGTGTAATAAACTACTCCATTATGAGTGCAATTGCTACAGAAGAAGGCCTCGGTAATTTCTCTGGGCAACTGGATCACCATCAGAGCTTTAAAAAACAACAACAAAAAAATTGCACACATGATCACAATGCACAAACTAATAAATAAATTAATTGGTACTGATAAAAAATTATCAACTGCAATCTTATTAAGTCAGAGGCACATGAATACATGGAAATATCTAATCTTTACCAGAATTTGCGGCCCACTTTGAAACTGCCTGCTGTCCAGACCTGTGGCTTGAACAAGTTCTGGGCCTTGAACAAGTTCTGCAGCTAGGTTTGTTAACCTTGTCTGACCACTTTCAGTGACTCCTTTCCATCACTCTGTCTTTGCTTTCATTTCTGCCCCTTTAATCCTTGTGGCTGCTATTAACCCTTTATTGGTCACTCTATAACCTACATGTCATTGTGTAAATTATGATGTGTATCTTGACTGTTATGGATACTAGTTATTAAGATTGGAGTGGGATAAAAGAACTAATGGTTGTACTGATCATAGGTACCAAGTGAAATCAAGAGTACTCAATAAATTAAAGCTGAAGAAATTGATGTAGCTTGTGAATTCATTGTTATTCAATAAATTCTGACATTGTAGAAAGACACAAACATGTCCAGTCTGTTAATGGCATAACTCACTCATGAAAACCATCTTAGCCCTAGCCTTAAAAAACAAACAACAACAACAACAACAAAAAAACAACTGTTTTTCATTCTGTCTTCCTATTTAGTATCAAAGGGGAAAGATCCATTTTTTTTCTTCCCCTAACCTCTAGCACTAGACTTGATACTTTAAAGAAATATGTGTTAGACTGAAATAGACTAATCTAAACTTTGATAGACATGTCTGAAATACAGATGAAAAGCATACTCAGTTTCTCTCTCTTCTCCTTATTCCATAATCAACACAGAAGTTCTCTATGACCAAATGTGTGAAGGTTCCCCCACCCATCAAACAAGCAATTTTTCTGCAGCAATAGACACCAGCTTAGTGTCATCTAATTCAATTCAGTTCTGACACTAGACATTCTACCTAGAGATAGCAACAGATTCTCCGGGTAAGGGCTCAGTTGCATGGGCTGTTGCTCACTTCCGAGGCCAATTGCTAGTCCCAGGTTGTTTTAACTATGCTTCTGACCCACTACTCACCTCTTTGGGTTCAATTACTGTGTTAGAACAGCTCACAGAATTCAGAAAACACTTGTGATTTATTATAAAGGATATTGTAAAGATACAGATGAAGTCATACATATGCTGTCCAGCTATCCAGAAGCTCTCCAAACTGGTCAGCATAGGTAGGTAGCTAGAGATAAGCAGGAATGGGAGAAGGGGAAAATGAGAGATGTGCCGCTGTAAAAGGACCCTTGACCAGCAATTGACTCAGAGGACTCAATACCTATCATGAAAGCCATAAGGACATAAATCTGCCCCCCTTGTGTGGGGTGAGGCTGTGGAAGAAATCCATCTTAGGAAGGTAGGCAGACTGGTCAGAACCACCAAAGGTCCCACCACTCCCTCATAGTCCAAAAACAGAGGCCTCAACTCCCTTGTCCATAGGTATCGCCAGCTGGCGAGGCTGACGAGATGAGCTGGGTTCAAAGGAGCTGGCTGTACCAATAACTGAGAAAACTGTGAAGAAACCACACAGCACACAAACATGAGTTTTTAAGATGGAGGGCGGGTGCTGTGTGGGATCACAGGTAGAGCAAGAGAAAAGGCACATTTGCATCTCACAGCCTAGTCAGTGTGCAACGCCAGACCAGTCCCCTCCTACACTAAGATGCACATAGCTCACACACACAGCCCATGGATGTCTCGCGACACATGTGTCCAGAAGCTGTTCTGAGGATCAGTTGACTGTTACATGATCTTCCACCAGTGGCAGTCGGCCTCAAAATGCAAAACGACCCAGGTACGCAGATGCATACCCTCAATATTCACACAACACAGGCAAGCCTACAACATTCTCCAAATGGGCCAGGGCTGTGCAAGTTCCTGGGCCCGAAAAGGCCTGACTACTTGCCACTCCAAAGTTTCCCACTGAAAATTCCCACCCCATCCTAACGAAACCCCAAGGTCTAATCATTCTGCTGCACTTTTGGTGCCTAGTCAATCTGCCCCCCCACTCCACCCCACCCCCGACTTTCCCTCACCTTGCAATAATCCTGCTCCAATTACTCTCTGGGAACATGTTGTACTTCAGTGTCTACACTGGGGTAATCCTCCTAATCTTAGGTATTACAACCAAGGCCCAACTCTCAACCTTCAGTAACAAATGCTGCCCTTTGTGGGTTTTATGAAGGTGATATTAAATAGGCATGTTGACTAAATCATTGGCCTTTAGGGATCAACCTAACCTCCAATCCCAGTCCTTTCCCCAGGGGTTAGGAAGTGGGGCTGGAAGTCCCAATTTTCTAATTCTGCCTTGATCTTTCTGGTAACCAGCTCCCATCCTAGAGCTACTTACAGGCTGCCTGACATTAGTAATTCTTTAGAATACAAAAAGACACCGATCACTTTGATGATTCCAAGAAAATTATGATTCTTATGCTATGAAATGGCCATGAAGGCCAAATGTATATTTCATAACATCATAATTTGTAAACTGAGTTAATTCAGTATTTCAAAAGTGCAGCAAGTGGTACAATAAGAAAATAAAAAGTGGATGAATTAAGAGCAGAGAGAATCATGGAACCCTTATGCATAGCCTCTGTACCAAAACAGTTTTCCAGAGTTCTCCAAATGTACAAATAGATAAAAAGATAAGGTGGAACAGCAGCCAGCAGAACTTTTTGGCTTTTCTAGAAATCTTGGATAGATTTCCACATCAAAGGCAACATAACCAAAGTAATGAAGATTGTGAACAAATGACAAAGTGCTAATAATGGGGGAATAATCTTGTTTAACATTTTAATAAATTATCAAGAAACAGTGTAGACAGGAAATTTGTGGGGGTGGGGGTGTTGCTGGAGATTGAACTCAGGGGCACTTAACACTGAGCCACATCCTTAGCCCTTTTTATTTTTTATTTTGAGACAGGTTCTCACTAAGTCTCTGAGGCTAGCCTTGAACTTGTGATCCTCCTGCCTCAGCCTCCCAAGTCACTGAGATTACAGGTGTGCACCTCCGCACATGTCCCTCTACAAATATTAATGCTATCTCTTGTTTTGGAAATGGCCTGCATTCTTATTTGAATGTGCATCTGCTTTCCCGAAGAAATCTGTCTTTGTCTCTAACTGTAGGTGCTGAATTTTTTTTTCTTTTTCTTCTTTTTTCCACATAAGTCAAGGATTCCAAATGTTCTGAGACCAGAACCCCTCTCTGGGAACTCCTCCAGTGATATTATCACTGAGTTACATTGTCAGTCCTTTTTAGTTTGTTTTGGGTTAAAAATTTGTTTTGTTCCATTCTGAATTTTTAGATAGGGTCTTGCTATGTTGCCCAGGCTGGCCCTAAACTGTGATACTCCTACATCAGCCTACCATGTAGCAGGAATTACAAGTGTGCACCACAACAAAGGAGTTTTTCATTTTAGATCATGGCTAAGTACCACTTCAAGGTTTTATGCTACTGCAAATTCCACCCTATATCCTAACAAAAGCCCTAAACCTAATCATTTTGTCATATTTTAATCCCTAGTCAATTTGCCTGAATTTCTTTTCAGGGTGTATCTAACTTTCTCTTGCCTTTTCAGTTAATTCAATGAAAACAGAATAAATAAAAGGAAGTAAAAGGAGATTACAACAATCTGAAAGTCTTGTGTTAAAGTTCCTCATATGTTTCCTCCTAGGCCAGTTTTTCTCCCAGGCTTGTCACTCCCAAATTTCTAAGAAATCTACAAATTTAAAAGTTATTGTAAATTCGCTCATCTATGAAAATTGCCTCATTTTAATTAAAATACAAGAGCACTGTTATACTACACAATGTATTTTCAGATTAGATCAAACACAGGAAGGTGCATTTTAAGAAACCTACACCATAGACACATTTCAAATGTTATCTAGATAAAAGAGGCAATGTCAACCTGAAGATCCTGGAAGAGGAGACCACCATAAACCTCCTGGGATCGCCACACTCGTGCTGTTCCCAGATACCTTCTCCTGCCCACACCTAGATAACCTTCATTCTGCTCTGAGAATGTGTATCTCCACCTCTCCCTTTCTAATAAAAATGTTCCTCTTTGCTAAAATCTGACTCGTCTTTAAATTCTTTTCTGCAATGTGTCAAGAGCAGGGAAGGTCTAGGTGGAGATCTCCTCTGCCTTTGGAGAGACCACCTGGAACCCCTTTACAGTGGCATAACTTTTAGTTGATGAGGACAAAGGCCAAATAATGGAAAATAATGGTAGGTGGCTTCAATTTATAATTTAAATTATAAATTTAGAAGAAGTATAACAGTATGGGAATAGGAGGTAGGCACTCAGAACTAATCATTGGCTCCAACTAGATGGGCCTATTTCCCTTGATTTTCTCAATTTTCCATCTACTTATTGCCCATTATCTACAGCAGGGTGCATGGTTGGTAAGATTTGCCAGCTAGAGGGGAATCCTTACTACAATATACTATAATCTCCAAATCTTCAAGGATTAAAGTAGGGGAGACACATAGGATAGAAGAGGAAAGAGTGAACGAATACAAATTGGAAAGAATTGTCTTTTCAAAAAGGGATGTGGTGGATGCACACAAGGAAGAAATAACAAATCTGGAGAAAGAACAAAAAAAAAGCAATGACATTGGAAGATATCTAAAAAAATATAAGTCCTGCAACCGATTACAAAACGGATAAAATAATAAGGGATCAAGAGATGGTTTAAAACACATAACAAAACTCCACATTGTTTTTATCCCATGGAGCTTGGAGTTGCATGAAATAGAGTACACCCAATACTGAAATAATGAATTTCGCAAAACAGAAAGAATCTATTCATGAGGCAGCCAAGCATGTGGAGACTAGAGAGTACGACTTAAATCCACCTCCCCCAAATAGGATTTGGGAATATTTATTAGATCAAACTTCATCAATTGTCACTATTATAATCTACACCTCAGAGGTGTTAACTTTTAGTCAACTAAATGACTAATACTTAGTAAAAAAAAAAAATACATAGCTCAGAGTATATGAAGTGGGCTAAGTCTAGAAAAGCAAGTAACTAAGTGCGACTTAAATCTAAAGGGTTTGTTCAGGTTTTCCTCTGGTTTCAGAGGAGGTTTAAAAACAACTCAAAAGGGCTGGGGTCTTAGCTCAGTGGCAGAGCGCTTCCTAGTGCTTGCCTAGCACCTATGAGGCATTGGATTTGATCCTCAGCACCACGAAAAAATAAAGGTATTGCGTCCATCTACAACTAAAAATAATTTTTAAAAACTTAAAAGAGGCCTGCCAGCTACCCATCTTAAAGAGTGGATAGAGATGGAAAATGCAAATACTTTTAAATAAATTCCTGGAAGAATTTACAGCAGTATTGTTTAAACCTGTCAGAGGCTAGTGAGATGCAATAGGGCTCATTGGCCAGAGTCAGAAGCCTGTATGCTAGTCTTGGCTTGCTTATTTAGCTGAAAATTGGCAATAGTAACACCTGTTCCAACTACCTCAAAGGGTGGTTTTTGGCGTTCAAATGAGACCATGTATTTAACTGTTTTGAAAATTGTAAGAATGCTTCATAAATATATGGTATTTTTGTTGTTGCAGCGTTGAAATTATTGCGGACTCCCAAACAAGGGTTATCTAAGGAAGCAATTTAGCTCTCCCAAGTGGGGACTGTAAGCTTCCATGAGTCCTGTCCAGTGTTTAGTGGGATCTTGAGAGGGAAACCTCAGTGCCTTTATGATCTGGGACTGGGACCCGGGGCCCTGTACATGCTAAGTACGCGTTCTACCACGGAGTTACACCCCTGTGACTTTTTTTTTTTTATAGCCACTATACAAATTAGCAAGGTAGTGCCTGTAAAGGGACCACGCAGCCAATGCTTAAGAAACACTGCCAAGAAGCAGCCACCGAAGCGCCAAGTCTGTCAGAGTACTTTTCCACGGAATTGCAGTTCCCTGAGACAATGATGCATCATGCCCGATCACTCCAAGGATGTCGGCTGCCGAGCAGAACGTGAATTGATAGAACTGATCGTCCAGTGACGCAGTTATTATGATTTCATTCTGATACATTTAATAATGTGCCACAGTTCCCAGAAATAAGCGAGATGCTACAACGAGCTGCAAATACAGAACGATCTGTCACCCCACACCTAGGAAACAAGCAGGAATAAAGAGCTTGCACTCGGCTCCCACGGGTCCAGGCCCCACGAACGCACCTCCCCGGTGCTCCTCACCCCAGTCTCAGGCGCAGGCGCCGACGCCGCATCACGTGACCCGGCGCGCCGTCGGCGAGGGCGGGCGGGGCCCGGTGGGCTCCGCAGCGCCGCGCAGGCGCCCCAGGGCCGCGCTGAGCCGAGCCCCTCCTGCTCCCTGGAGGAGTCAAAATGGCGGCGTGGGGAACCTGGAGCAGTCCCGGAGCCTGAGCCACTGACAGGAGAGGAGAGGAGAGGGCGGCGGCGGCAGGAGGAGGATGGCCGCGGGTGCTGGCGCTGGTGCGGAAGGCGGTGCTGGGGGCGGCGGCGGCGGAGGCGACGGCAGCGGTCCCAGCAGCAGCAGCAGCGGGAGGAGCCTCCGTGGTGAGTGTCCCTGGGTCTCTGAGGCTGTGGAGCCGACGCGCTCTCCAGCGGAGCTCTGGGCGTCCAGGCGAGGAAGGGGATGTCCTTGGGCGTAGGGTCCCGGGGCTGGGCCGGGCCGCCGCGGGAGGCAGTGGAGCGCGGGGCGGGGAAGAGGGAGTCGTCCGTCTGGGGCCGCGGCTCGCCGGCGCCGGACTGGCCGGTCCCGGTGCGCTCCGAGGGGCGGGCCGGGCAGCGCGCCGCCGTCCCGGGGGCTGAGGTGCGAGGTGTGGCGCTCGGGACAGGAGGGTGGCCCGAGGTCGCGGCGGCGGCGGCGTCGGCGGCGGCCCTGTCGGCTCTGGGCTCCGGCTCTGGGCTCGGAGGGGCGGGACCCTCCGCTCCCAGGACGCGGGGAAACCGCTCCCGAGCCCCCGGCGCCGGTTTACGCGGAGCGGGGCTGCGACCTCCGGGGGTGGGAGGGAGGGCGGCGGGCCTGGGCGTGGGGAGCCCGCAGGCCTTGGGCCGGCGAGTCTCAGGGGGAGAAGTTAGGTGGTCCGGTCAGCTGTTACTGGGGGGAAAAAACTGGGACTGAGCTTTGACAGGTAGGGAAACAATACAGTGTGTCTGGTAATGAAGAGGAGGAAGGGGAATACAGAAACGGCTGGAGGGTGCCTTTTTCATTGCCAGGTCCTTTCCTGGGCTGTTTACTACCTTACTGCCACCCCCCGCCCCCACCCCGAGAACTTTCTCACCGATTTTGGAGAAACTCTGAGGAATGTTGTTTGTGCTTTGAACTACAATAGCACCCCTCCACATACCAGCACAGATAATAAGTACTGTGAAGTAGGCCTTTGGTAATTTACAGCAGTCTGTTATCTTTACCACCACACTGTTTCCTCTACTAAAACATCTAACTGTGACGAGGAAGAGGCTTTTATTTTCTTTAAGAATCACTTAGGTTTTTCGACAGAATCTTTTGTCTCTGAATAGCATCCACATTTTTTATATTGCTGAAATAAATTGTTTTCTTCCTGAAATGTGGAAGAGAGATTTGAAATCGCTTTATAAGAATCATACATTTAACAGCAGCTACGATTAGACTTTTTTGGAGTCAGAAAAACCTTTAGAGATCTGGTGTGACTCGTTTTAAAACTGGGAGTCTAGACCCAGGGAGGTGAGTGAGTTGCTTTGGGTCTTACTGCTGTGAGGAGCAAGCTCAAAACTAGGACCAAGCCCTTTAGAGAACTCTACACTGCTGAGCTCAGTCTTCATTGAATTCTTCACCACCGCTACCAATTCCAGTCCTAGGTCTTTGTGCAATAAAGTTGAAAGCAGAAAGGAGAGCTCCTGTCTCTGATTATGACCTTAAATAACTGATGAAGACCCCCTCCCCGACCTGAATCTATTAAAAATGGAGTGACATTTGGGCTTGGGATGTGGCTCAGTGATAGAGGGCTTGCCTAGCACAAAAGAGGCATAAATAAATAAATAGAGAAATTATGTCCATCTACACTTTTTAAAAAAATGGAGAGACATTTAATTTGGAGTTTTCATAGGCCCGTGACTACAAATGTAACACCGCTCCTCTTGCATGAATTCAGTAAAGCCTACAGGTCACTATTATGTCCACAAAGCCTAACTGTGTTCTGTGTCCCAACACCAGCATTTGAACAAGTTCTTTGTCTCTCTTAATTTTAGGATTTAAAATACCTGTGGTTGTTTTCCAATTTATACTGCCTGCTTTCTGTCTTTTTGGACCACAGCAATTTTATTTATAGTGTGTTACAGGCAAACCTTCAGAATTACAATAAAACCAAGTGATTCTGATTTCATATTCTAGTTGCTGAAACATATCCAAAATTACACAGGTGATTCTTGAATGTCTCCTTTGTGTTTTGCATTACATTAGCACTATGGAATGAAGGAAAGGAGTACAATAGAAAGATTTTTGTCCCCAGATTCTTGTTGGAAAGATAAGATGTACCTACGGAAATCTAGAAGACAGCCTAGTGAGTTCTGTTTATACAAAAAATGTGGGTATTCAGAGGAGAGGGAGATTGAGTGAGCCTTCAGGAGTATAAAGAACTTCCTGGAAGGATGCAAGTATAAAGCCAGCCTCAACAACTTACTGAGACCCTATTTCAAAATAAAAAATTAAAAAGAGCTGGGGATATGGCTCAGAAGTCAGTGAAGTGTCTTTGGGTTCAATCCTTGGTACCATTATTAAAAAAAAAAAGGGGGGGGGCTGGGTTGTGGTTCAGTGATAGAGTGCTTGCTTCACATTTGTGAAGCAAATGGGTTCAATTCTCAGCACTGCATATAAATAAGTGAATAAAATAAAGGTCCATCAACACTAAAAAAAAAAATTTAAAAAAAGAAGAAAGAAAAAAAACTTCCTGGAACACTTGAGACTTGAACTGACCAGTGAAAATTTATAGGGAAAAACAGGACTATAAATTGAAGATTAGTTTTGGGAGGGGAATAGAGGGAAACTAAGATGAATTTCCTTTGGAGAATGTTTCCCATAAGGACATTAGACAGTTGGAATGTTATCTGCTTGTAGAAAGGTTTGAATGCTAAATTGAGATTTGGATTTTTATTCTCTTGCGCAAGGCATAGAGAACTTTTGAAAGTTTGGAGGCCAGAAATTAATGTGATAAACAGCAAAGTGAACTTATCAATGATCTATAGGTTGAGTTAGAATGAAGAGAATGGAATGAACTGGGGAAGGCAATAGCTGGCTGTTGGGTTACCTACCTATGAGTAGATAAGATCCTAAACTAGAGTAAAGTAAGTAGGAAGGATTGTATAGCAAGTATGTGTATAGATGTGTGAATACTTACTGTGATAAAATACATATAACATAAAATTTAATCATTTAGTCACTGAAAGTTGTATAGTTCTATGCATTTTTACATTCACATCACTATGCACCCATTACTCCCATCCATCTGCAAAATCCTTTTTTTGGGGGGGGGTATGCTGGGAATTGAATCCAGGGCCCCACACATGATTAGCATGCGCTCTACCACTGAATTATACTCCCAGCCCCCGTCTGCAGGATTCTTTCCGTCGTCTTAAACTGAAATCTGAACTCGGTAAACACTTTGTTACTCCTACTCCCTGACAGCCACCATTCTACCCTCTGTCTCTGTGAATTTAGCTACTCTAGGTATCACATGTAAGTAGAATCATGAAATCATGAGTATTTATGACTGGCTTATTTAACTTAACATCACATCTTCAAGTTCCATCCATGTTGTGGCATGTATCCAAATTTCCTTTCTTGTTTCTTTTTGGTACTGGGAATTGAACCCAGGGGCACTTAACCACTGAACTATATCCTTAGCCCTTTTATATATTTTATTTACAGACATGGTCTTGCTAAATTGCTGAGGCTGGCTTTGAACTCACAATTCTTCTACCTCAGCCTCCTGAGTGCTGGGGTTATAGGTATGCGCTACCACACCCAGTTCCTCCCCTTTTAAGGATGAATGATATCTATTTTGTGTATATACTACATTTTGTTTATTTATTTGCCTGATGAGAACACTTGAATTGCTTCTGGTTTTGACTGTGTATTATGAACATGGATATAAAAAAATCTGTTCAGGACCCTGTTTTGACCGGGCTCAGTGGCACATGCCTGGAATCTCAGTGGTTTGGGAGTCTGTGGCAGGAGGATTATGAGTTCAAAGCCAGCCTCAGCATTTTAGTGAGGCCCTAAGTAACTCAGCAAGACCCTATCTCTAAATAAAATAGAAAAATGGCTGGGGATGTGGCTCAGTTTAAATGCCCCTGATTTCAGTCCCCTAGTACAAAAAAACAAACAAATGACCCTGTTTTCATATCTTTTGGGTATAATACCAGGAAAAATTTATCATTCCCACCAGCAGTGCACAAGGATTCCATTCTAGCCATATCCTGGCCAACTCTTGGGTTTATTTATTTATTTATTTATTTATTTTTTCCTTTTTGATACGCCATCTAAATGAGTGTGAAGTAGTATCTCACTATGGTTTTGATCTGCATTTCACTAATGATTAGTGTGTTGAGCATCTTTTCCTGTATTTATTACCTTTTTGTGTATCTCCTTTGGAAAAATAATTTTTTACCCATTTTTAAATCAGATTGTTTTGTTATAGGAATTCTTCGTCTTTTTTGAATATCAGTCCATTATCAGATATGGTTTGCAGATGTTTTCTTCCAATCTATGGGTTGCCTTTTCACCATCCTTTGATGTGCAAAAGTTTTTAATCTTGGTGAAGTTCTACTTCCTAGTTTTTCTTTTGTTGCTTATGCTTTTGGTATCATATCCAAGAAATCATTGCCAAATCCAATGTCATGTCATGAAGTTTTTCCTTTTGTTGTCTTTTAAGAATTTCATAGTATACATTTTTATTTAAGTCTTTTCCAATTGAATGGTCTTGGCATCCTTATTGAAAAATCTTTTGTGTTGCTCAGTTGTAGAGCGTTTGCCTAGCATGTGCTAGGCCCTGGCTCAATCTCCAGCATTAAACAAAACAAAACAAAACAAATGAAGAAAAAAGAAAGAATAACAAAAAAAAGTCTTCTTTTTTTTTTTTTTTTTATGGTGCTTGGGATCAAACCCAGGGTCTTGTGCATGAGCTATATCCTCAGCCCAACAACAAAAGTCATTTGACCATAAATGCAGGGGCTTATTTCTGGGATCTCTGTTCTGTTGCATTGATCTATAAGTCTGTCTTTATGCCAAAACCACACTTTTAATTATTGTGGTGTTATATATATATAATTTTTTTCAATAAAAGTGTGAGACCTTCACTTTGTTCTTCTTTTTCAAGATTGTTGTGCTATTTAGGAATCCCTTGATATGCCATATGAATAATTGGATAGTTTTTTTAATTATTAAAAAAAAGCTATTGGGATTTTGTTAGGAATTGCATTAAATATGTAGATTTCACTGGGTAGTATTAACATTTAAATGATATTAAATCTTCCAGTGAAGGAACACTGGATGTCGTTCCATTTATTTGTGTGTGTGGTTGTTTGGGGGGTATCTGGGATTGAACTCAGGGGTACTTGACCATTGAGCCACATCCCCAGTCCTTTTTTATATTTTATTTAGAGACAAGGTCTTGTCTTAGTACCTTGCTGTTGCTGATGCTGGCTTTGAACTCTCCATCCTCCGGCCTCAGCCTTCTGAGCCACTGGAATTATAGGTGTTCACTGTGCCTGGCTTTATATGTGTTTTTAACTTTGCCAGCTTGCTTTTCTTCCTTTTCTTTCTGCCATACTGACCCTCTACATAATTTTCATTTAAGGACATGTACTGCTAGAACAAAGTACCTTCAGGGACATTTTATGGTTTTCAGTAGAAGAGTTTTCAATCTCCTTGATTAAGTTTATTTCTTATTTTGTTATTTTTAAAATGCTGTTGTAAATAGGACTGTTTTCTTATTGTTCTTTTCAGGGTATAAGAATGCCCCTTTTTTTTTTCCTGTTGATTTTTGTATTCTTCAGCTTTGCTGAATTTGTTTATTATTTCTAACAATTTTTGTGAAATCTTACATATAAAATTATGTGTTGTATAAATAGAATTAATTTACTACTTTCTTTCTAATTCAGATGCCTTTTATTTTTTTCTTCCCCAGTTGCTCAGCCTGGATTTGCAGTACTATGTTGATTAGAAGTGTTGAAAATAGGCATTTTGGCTTGTTCCAGATAGAGGGAAATTTTTCCATTTTTTGCCATTGAGGATGATATTAGCATGAGTTGTTCCATGTATGGCATTTATTATGTTGATACTTTTCTTACATTCTGAATTTCATTGAGTGTTTTTTTTTTTAATTTATTTTTTAGTTTTCGGCGGACACAACATCTTTGTATGTGGTGCTGAGGATCGAACCCGGGTCGCATGCATGCCAGACGAGCGTGCTACTGCTTGAGCCACATCCCCAGCCCCTCATTGAGTGTTTTAAAAAATCAGTTGTGAATGCTGAAAGAGAGCTGCTGGCTTGGTGCATAAGAAAATTCTGGTGTTATTGGCAGAATGATATCTTCTTGCCTGACATTAATCAAAAAGTCACACAGATGTATGCGTGAATAACTGTAGTTCACTTTTATAATAGTATTCATCTAGTATACTATGGCACATTGGTACTCACAAAGATATTATTAATTGAGTCGAAAAGCAGAAGACGAGAAAGCTAAAAAGTGTATAGTTTATGTTTCGTTAGTGGAAAAAATGCTTATTTTTATTTTAAACCACCTTCCCTATTAACCCACTCTTGGTACAGTGGTAATAAAACAAAGTCAAACTTGTCCATTTTACATAAAAATAGTCACTTCACAAAGTGACTTTTTCTAAAACAGGTATCTTTTTTTAAAAAAAAATTAAGTTGTAGATTGATTGACATAATAATAATTGTATTTATTATTTATTTTTATGTGGTGCTAAGGATTGAACTCAGTGCCTCAGACATGCCAGGCAAGTACTCTATCACTGAGCTATAAGTGGTAGCCCCCTAAAACAGATACCTTCTTAAAAGTGAGTTTTTCCTTAAGTTGATGCAAGTAGCAGTCAATTATCAGAATGCAAAATTTCAAAGGGAGATGATTTAGAAGAAATTTTTCTAATGCTTTCTGACTCCAGATTTTTAATGAAACACATTCAGTACTTAATTTATTTTCAAAGCATTAAACAAACATTCAATGAAAGTTTTAGTTTCCTTTTTTATTTTTAAAACATTTCAGTCTATAAATTTGACATTTCAAGCTGAATCAGATATTCTTACTATCTCAATTTATATAGAAGCTTTAGAAACATAATGCTCCAACTTTTATAGATTATCTTTAAATCCATGTCATAATTTGACACATGATTATGGTTTGTTTGGTTTTGTTTTTTTTAGAGTTTTTTTGGTACTAGGGATTGAACTCAGGGTCTCTCAGCCACTGAGCCACATCCCCAGCCCTATTTTGTATTTTATTTAGAGACAGGGTCTCACTAGTAGCTTTAGCACCTCACTTTTGCTTAGACTGGCTTTGAACCTGCAATCCTCCTGCTTCAGCCTCCCGAGCTGCTGAGATTGCAGGCATGTGTCACTGTGCCCAGAAAATACTATGTCAAGGATGGAATAAATAGGAATCACTTTAACATAGAGAAATCCTTTAAGCTGCAGGGTTCAAAACCATTTTCTTTCTTGATCATTCTTGGGATTTTTTAGCTATAATTGTGATATAATAGAATACTGACCTGGGAATTAGACCTCCATGCAGATTCTACTACTTTCTATGGTTTTAGGAGCTTAAGCAAATCACTTTAAGCTATCTGAAGCCTAATTTCACCTGTTAAAAAAACAAATAGGTATAGAAAGGTCTGTCTTAGATTTTCTACCTTGGTGTTTTTTTTTGTTTTGTTTTGTTTTTGTTTTTGTTTTTGTTTTGTTCCATCCTTTTCTTCTCCAATACCCTAACCTTATTAGTCTGGACTATTTATTGAACTGAGTGAATCTTTGCAACTTGTTCTCCTACTCTCCCTCTCTGAATGTTCTTTGTATTGCTACTAGAGCCCAGTTAGAGCATGTTACTTCTCTACTTTAAAAACCTGTTATCTTTGGGGCTGGGGATGTGGCTCAAGCAGTGATGCACTTGCCTGGCATGCATGGGGCGCTGGGTTCGATCCTCAGCACCACATAAAAATAAAATAAAGATGTTGTGTCCACCGGCTGAAAAATAAATATTTTTAAAAAAATTCTCTCTCTCTCTCTCTCTCTCTCTCTCTCTCCTCTCTCTCTCTCTCTCTCTCTCTCTCTCTCTCTCTCTCTCTCCCTCCCCCTATTAAACAAAACAAAACAAAAAAAACCTGTTAACTTCCTGTTGTGTGTGGGATAAAGTCCAAACTCAAAAGTTTGTAAACGGTGTCCAATCCTAGCTTTCCCATCACTTGAGCCATACCAAACTCTTTCTTTTTCCCTGTGTTGTGGTTTTCATGTTTATCCCAGTGCT
The DNA here is from genome assembly GCF_052094955.1 of Ictidomys tridecemlineatus. Lineage (NCBI taxonomy): Eukaryota > Metazoa > Chordata > Mammalia > Rodentia > Sciuridae > Ictidomys > Ictidomys tridecemlineatus. The sequence continues at coordinate 113,263,724 of NC_135481.1, read as the reverse complement.
TGGAGTTTGCTTTGTTCTTTGTCATCAACTCTATTACTGCCTGTGTAGTATCTGTTTTCCTAATAGAAATCTGCTTTTGGTCACACACATAGGAGGTTTGGAGAAGGTGATTCATTACCAACTCCAGGGATTGATTTTGACTAGTCCAAGCCAATTAAATCAGCTCATGGCATTTCCCTGTAAACTTGTTATTTGTCATAATAATTTGAAGGGAAAAATCACCATTTCTGGGGGAAAGACTTGTTTCCCTTCTTGTTTAAGAACAAGGCAGCTTAGGGCCCCTTTTGCTCCAGACAGCTGTGAAAACAGGGAATCAGACATTCCTTGAAGATGGCAGAGAGGTAGAAGGAATCTGGTTCTTTGATAACGTTATTGAGTCACATACTATTGAGTCTGGAGTCTTCCCTACCTCGAGACTTCTCATGACAGATAAATTTCTTATTGTTTATGCCAGTTCTTTTTTAATATATATTGTAGTTGGACACAGTATACAATAAGTGTATTGTGTTTACTTATTTTTATGTGGTGCTGAGAATTGAACCCAGGGCCTTGCACATACTAGGCGAGCACACTACCACTGAGCCACAACCCCAGCCCCCCCACCGCCCACATTCATGCCAGCTCTTTGGAATTGTTTGCCATTAAATCTTCTGGAAGTTATAGTGTCTTTTATTCTTCAAAATTTAATTGTGATTCCTTTACCAATTGTGTTTCAGTCTGTTGGTATACTCTGGACCTGTCTTATAGGCCATATTATAATCTATAATAGTCAGTTGCTTGTATGTCTGATCCTTCCACGTGACTCTGTATTCTTTGAACTATAGCACATACTACAGTGTCTGGCATAATAGGTATCAGTAAGTTCATTGTTAGATTGAAATAATAACATGAAAGAGTACTGTGTAAGGAATTTTAAAATGAGCATGAGATATGTTACTGTCTTTAAAGTGGAAATGGAGAAATCAATTAAAACATGCATTGTTCTTTGCTTGCCCTTTATTTTTGTCCAGACAGTTCCTCTTAGATAAAAAAATTTGAGCTGCCTCTGGCCACTGTCCCTTATGAAAGGAGTGGTAATGAATTGTGCTATTATTGTGCTATTTTCCTCTCTTCCTCTAAGGATTTTGGGGGGGGGGGCAGATACCAGTATTGAACCCAGGGGCACTTAATCACGGAGCCACATTCCCAGCCCTTATTTTGTACTTAAATTTATTTAGACTTAGGGCCTCACTGAAGTGCTGAGGCTGTTTTTGAACTTATGATCTCAGGCCTCAGCTTCCTGAGCTACTGAATTACAGGTGTGAGCCTCTGCGCCCAGCTAGGCAAATTCTTGTATTCTAAGTGTAATGTGTCATCTTAAAAGTTGCAAATAATTTTTCTTTAGCTGTTGATGGACAATACTTTAATTTATTTTGTTTTTATGTGATGCTGAAGATTGAACCCAGTGCCTCACACATTCTAGGCACACACTGTACCACTGAACTATAACCCCAGCCCTAGATAAAATTTTTGATTGACATAATATACATATTTATGAGGTGCAATGTGATGTTTTGATTCATGTATACATTGGATAGTATGTCTTTTTCTCCCATGTTTTGAACCATATTTAGGTCTGTTTTAACTAACATTCCTTGTGAATTATTCTTTAGAGAAGAATTCTATAATATGCTTCATAAGACCTAATTATTCTTGTCTTAAACCTTCCCAAAATATTTTTTGCTTGCTTGAGACTAGACATGAGAATTTTCTTGTAGGCAAAGAGCTTTGTGGCATAACTAGATAAGTTTGTAGCAAATGTTAGTAATAGCTAATGATAGAGAAGTCTCATTATAGCCTAATTATAGTCATAGTTCTGTCACATGCTTCAGCATTAATGTCTGACAAGAGTGGAAGGATGGGAAAGGAGTTAACATTTACAGGCAGGCTGGGGATATGGCTCAAGCGGTAGCGTGCTCGCCTGGCATGCGTGCAGCCCGGGTTTGATCCTCAGCACCACATACAAAGATGTTGTGTCTGCTGAAAACTAAAAAATAAATAGTAAAAAATTTTAAAAAAACAACAAAAAAAACATTTACAGGCTTAGTGTACTTCATCATGTTTAATCAAATAAATTTCATAGTAATTTTTAAAACAATAAACTTATTTTTAAAACAAGGAAAAAGGGAATTAGAATATACATTTAGAAATTTGTTATATATTTTGGATGATTATGAAAAGATTTGTTACATATGGTTATAAACATCTACTTATTTGTTGGCTTTTTACTTTACTAAGGCACAGTTAATGCTACTCTATGTGCCTTAGTTTCCACATTTGTAAAGGGAGTAGTATTACTCTCTATTAGGTCTTCATTTGACTAAATAAGGTAATCTGCGTAAAAACATTTGATATGGCAAATGGAACACAGGTACCCAAACATTTCGTTTTTGTCCATCAACTTTACAAAATTATGCAAATGTCTTAATGCCATTCAGATTTTAGATTTTGAGGGACTGAACCAAGATCTCTGCTATATTTTACATGTGTTCTTTATGTCTATGGGCTTATTAATTCTTTTTTTCTTGTGGCCATGTTGAAAATAAATTCCAGTGCCTCATGCATGCTGGTCAGTCAGGCTACCATTAACTTATGCCCCCAGCATTATTAATTTTTAAATAACAAAAAGATTGCCACTTAATTCAAGCAATAGTATTGATTTTTAAAAAACAAAACAAACTCTCTCTAGAATCCTTCTCATGAAACACATAACTCATATCTTAGTACTGCTCTATTCCCTGCATACTGCACTCTATATGGAATTCTTTTATTTCCTTAGTGAACCAGGTTTTGTTCTGTCCTCGGGTCCTCACATAGATTTCTCTTCTGTTTGGAACATTGTTTTGGCATTCCTTCACCAAGAAAGGGGAAAAGTTCAAATTTATTATTATTGATCTTAGGTATGTCACTTTCTCAAAATCCCTAAAAAGTGGGCATTTTTATTATCAGCCACAAAGAAACTAAAATATTTTCCCAAGATCATACAATTTAGAAATGGCTGAGCCAGATCCAAACCAGGCAGTTTGGCTCTAGAGTTCTTCATCTGTACCAATCTACACTTCCTCTACCTTGTAATCACCTATTTATTGATTTGCCTCACTAGATTTTAAACACTTTTTAAAACAGAAATTAGGCCTATCCTGTTTATGCCCCCTTTTGCATAGCATATAATAGGCATTCAGAAAATATTTAGATGAATTTAAAAAAAAACTCTCAGGCTGGGGATGTGGCTCAAGTGGTAGCATGCTCACCTGGCATGCATGGGGCACTGGGTTCGATCCTCAGCACCACATAAAAATAAACTAAGGATATTATGTCCACCTAAAAAACTAAAAAAATAAATATTCAAAATAAAACCCTTATTTGAGAGCAGAAAGAGTGGTGGTTTTTGTTTGTTTTTTAGATACTGGGGATTGAACCCAGGAGCACTTAACCACTGAGCCCTATCCCCCAGCCCTTTTTTATTTTTATTTTGTAACAGGGTTCGCTAAGTTGCTGAGGCTGGCTTTGAATTTCTCCTGCCTCAGCCTCCTAAGCCATGGGATTACAAGCATGTGCCACTATGCCCTCCTTGTTTGTTTTGTTTGTAGGATCTTTTGAGAGGGTGGTTGCCCACATTGGCTCAGAACTCCTTGGCAAGCAATCCTCCTTTCTAAGCCTCTGATGTAACTAGGACTGCACCCACCTAAGAGACATAGTTTTGATTAAATTTTTGAAGAGCCTTTCACAGAATAATTCTTACTTATGACACAAAGTCAAATTTTTATGATCAGTTATTTTAGGAGAACTAATTTGAGGGTGGTGTACTAGATGAATTAGTGTGAGAGCAGAGATCAAGTTTGTTTTGTTTTGTTTATTTATTGTAATATTGAAATGATTAATGAATACTTGATCTAAGTTGTTTGCATTGGGATTGGTGAACCAGGTTGTTGTAGAGGAGAGAGTTTTGACTCTGATTGCCCAGGATGTCTTCAGCAAAAACGAGATGTTTATATAGGGAGAAATGTTTGAGTTTCCTTTTCTACCTTTATCTTTCACACATTCATAGAAAGCCTAGTGTGTATCAGGTGCTTTAAAAAGTTATCCTTTAAATTTTTGGTATGCTGAATTTGAACTTTTGGTAATACATCAGAGATTAATATCCAACTGAAGATTTAAGATTGGAGATTGGGAGAAGAGATGAGGCTGGAATTGTATATTTTCAACTAATTTTTTTAAATTTTTTTTTTTCAATGCAGGGGATCAAACACAAGGTTGTGGCAAGCATTCTATCACTGAACTTACTCCTGGCTTCAGTATTTATTCTTGTGTTAGTAATACCAATAATGTTGATTCTCAGGAAAGAGTAGAGAGAAATAGAAAAGACCACACCAAGAACAGAGCACTGGGGCAGCCTGTGTTTTGGTATGAAAGGAAAAGGAGTCGTAAATGGAAAAACCATAACATATTATGTCCTGAGAGAAGTAACTGTTTAGAGAAAAGTGATAGTTCTTAATGTCATGAAGACTTTAAAGAAGGAAAAACTGGGGAGAAACATTCAGTTTGGAAAGTTTCATTAGGGAAAGGTTTGCAAATTAACATCTCCAGCTTCATTTAAAAGGGATTAAGATGTAGGATATTGAGAAGTGAATACCAGAATGAATATATATATATATATATATATATATATATATATATATATATACACTTTTAAGAAATAGTTGGTAAAAGGAAGGAGAAGACTGTAACAATATTCGAAGATATTGAGGTAGAAAGAATACTTGTTTGACTTCAGTCTGAGTTGCTTAGGGCCTCCGTCTCCCAAGCCACTGGGATTACAGGCATGCGCCTCTGCGCTGGGCTTGACTTCAGTCTTATCAGTGAAATAGGAAATGAAGTTATCTGCTGAGGGAGGTAAATGAGCAGGAGACTGGAAAAAAGTGGAACAGTTATAAAAGGAAATTCAAAAATAGTTAAATCAGATTTTAAGATCTAATGCAATACAAAAATTAAAGCTTATGAATTTGATCAAATCTGAATTATCTATATAGACAATTTCTAAATTTTCCACAGCAAAATTATGATCCTTTTACCATCCTGAATATGAAATATCCCTTTATCTCTGCTAATTAGTTGTGTTCAGAGAAAGGAAAAAAAAATTTACTAATCTAATCATGCATTCAGCAAAGTATATTGTGCACTTACTATATGCACCACACAAAGTTCTGGCTCTGGAGATAAAACAGTGAAAAAAAATAAAACCCAAATCCGCCCTTGTATAGTTTATGGTGGAGAAAGGAAAAGAAAGAACAGAAAATAAACAAAAAGGCGGTGATTCCCAAGAAGCTGGCTCCTGGCTCAGCTTCCCACATATGATACAGTCTCACTGAGTTTTCCACGTGGACCTCAATATTGTGACCTTCTAGTCTCAGACTCCCAAGTACCTGGAACTATAGATTTCCTAAGGGTGCCGTCGTATTTGTCTTTGGATCTTCAGTATGCCAGGCATGATGGTTAGATTAAAATTGTTTACCAAGCCTATTGATGTCAATTTTGGACCATTGTAAACAGGAATCTTCTAGGAAATAGCTTCAGATACTTCCACATTCTCATTCCATTTTGTGGGGACAGGTAGGAGGTAGAAAGGACTTCTGCTTAATTATCAACATATTCACCAGTACACCTCTGTACATGAATTTTATTGCTGAATTCCTACCAAGCTTTGTCTGATTTCTTAAAGGTAGATTAGGCTTTGAAACTGCAGTATCTGAAATAGTGCTACTTACATAGAAATTGTTCATCAAAGACTGTCGATATGAAAATTGGACAGTGAAAATAGAAATCTTTCAGCAAAATAACCCCAACATACCCATTTTCACAGTTTTTTTATGGAAGTGCAGATTTGTGAGGGATTTCATAGTATGTATCCTGTACCCACATGGCCTTTTTTCTACTCATTTCCAACCACTTTCTAGCTGGGTGAACATGTCATTCTTATGTAATTACTTCTTCCTCAGTTTAAATCATGAGTAAAAGGAGATTGGATGGTACTTTGCTGCTACTGTTATTGGAGCCTGCATGCAGATATGTGCGCGACCCATATGAAGCACTCTAGGAGTGTTAGTTATTGGTTTATTATTTGTCACTATCTAATCTTGGCTTGAGAGATTTAATTAGTATACTGAAGATTTCCTAGCTTAGATAAAAAAAAATCCTTATATAAGATTGGCCTCGTTTGTCAAACTTTAATTATTGGGTATTAGTAATATTATAGTTTTGGATGTTATTTTTTCACCTTCTATTTTCTCCAGCAATTCCTTTTTTGATATTTTTACAATCATAATCTCTTCCTGAAAAGTACATAGACAGCTTGTAGGGCCTCCTTCTCAATTATTTGTAGTAAGAAATGCCATATGTTTTCATTTTGTTCCCAGATGTGTGTGTTAAAGAAAATAGTCCCACCATTTCAATAGTGCTGGGGCATCTTTTACATAAAATACAGGTTATTCAGTCAAGTCCTGAGAGAGATTCAGCTGCTGGGCAGTAGGAACCACATCAAGTGTCCTTCAGTTAATCTTTCATATGTATCCAGAGTTCTGTGGGTACATGGTGACATCACACTGAATAACAGGGCTATGGGTTGACTCAGGAATTTTACTAAATCATTTTATCCCACACCTAAAATTTTGGATCGGTATAACACTGTGAAAGTGGCTAAAATTTCTTCCTCAGTCTCCATATGAATAATAAGAATGATGGAATAAATGATTGATTGGTCAGAATGGTCAAAAAAAGAAAATAATCAAAGATAAATGTGATACATGTTAGTTTCACTCCTAGTTATATACTCAAAAGACATGAAACATGTCCATACAGTTTGTACAAAAATGTTTATAACAGCTTTATTCATAATGACAAAAGTGGAAACAATTCAAATATAATCTATCAATACATGGATGAATGAATAAAAATAAATGTGGTACATCCATACACTGGAATATTATACAACAGGTAAAATAGAAATGAAATGCTCATACATGTTCCATTTTGGCTGAACCTTAAACATTATATTTAAATGAAAGAAACTAGTCACAAAAGACCATGTGTAATATAATTCCATTTATGCCAGTGTTCAAAATATATAGAGGTATAAATTTGATTAGTAGTTTTTCTACAGTTAGGGAATTAAGGGGAAGTTGGGAGTAACTGCTAATGGTTCTGGACCTTTTTGGAGGTGATAAGTGTTCTAAAATTGGTTATGAGGCTCCATGAACATAATAAAAAGTACTGAATTGTCAAAACAGTTTTTTTTCTGTGATTTTAAAGAAGATTAAGTAAACTTAGAAGTTGAGAATAATTGAGGTCATGTGAGCTAGAAAAAAAAATTTAATAACAGCTTGTTTGTCTTAGGTTTTCAGAGGTTTGTTACCAACTGATTAAATCCATATTTCTCTTAAGATAAAATGTAATCAGGAATACATGGAGAGCTATACTCTGAGAGTCACATCTTACATTAGCACAAGAGAATGATATTTGGTTCCTTAAGAATCAACAAAGGGGGGCTGGGGTTGTAGCTTAGTGGCAGAGTGCTCGCCTAGCGCACCCAAGGCCCTGGGTTCGATCCTCAGTGCCACATAAAATAAATAAATAAATAAATAAAACAAAGGTTAAAAAAAAAATCAACAAAGAGGGCCCAGGGTTGTGGCTCAGTGGTACAGTACTTTCCTCATATGTGCAAGACACTGGGGTTTGATCCTTAGCACCATATAAAAATAAATAAAATAAAGGTATTGTGTTCATCTAGAACTAAAATAATTTTAAAAAATCAACAAAGATGCCACTCCTTGGAATTTGAGTGGTTAATTTATCAAATCAAACACACTGAAGGGATTGTGCAAGTTTTAAGTATATACATTGCAAAAATAAACAGATATTTTATTTATTGTGTCAGATATTCCTGGTGCAGGACAGTGTAAAGTGCATCTTTGCCAGCTGGTGATGGAATTCAGGGCCTCACACTTGTTAGACAGGTGCTCTACCACTGAGCTAAGGGCTTGCGATTTTTTGTTTGTTTGTTTGTTTGTTTTGTTTTTTTTTAATGGTTCTGTCATGGAATACTGCTGATAACGGTGACTGGGAATGAAGGAGGAGAGGAATGAGCTGTTTGGCTATTTGGTCGAAGGCTTTTCCAGTTGGAAGGGTAGCAATGACTAAAGCTCTGAGGTGAAAAAATGCATGGCATGTTTTAAAAAAAGAAAAGCAGGGAGAAGATTGTTTAAAGTGGAGCAAGGTAAGAGGAAAGTGATAAGGTGAGTTTAGAAGGTAATGGATAAACATAACAGAATTTTTGAAGCATATCTATTAGAAAAAAAAGGTGTATTCCAAATTTTATGTGTATTTGCAGTTCAGGGAATTGTTCATATTGCTTCAGTTTTTTTTTCCCGGGAAAGTTAATAGTTGACTATATTAAGAATGACATTTTGGGACTGGGGCTGTAGCTCAGTGGTAGAGCTCCTGTTTTGCACAGGTGAGGCATTGGGTTCCATCCTCAGCACACCACATACAAATAAAAATATATTGTGTCCATCTACAACTGAAAATATTTTTTTTTTAAAAATGACATTTTTCCATGGAAATTTAATAGTCTTTTAATTTTATCTTGAAATTGCATAACTGTTAAACTATTTGTGTTTACATTAAGAATGGAGCCAAATAAAACATTTTTGGCCAGTACTTGAGTTAAAATTTGACATATTTTTAAAAATGTGAAAAATAGAAGGCTGTTATTTGAGAGATTATTTCAGTGTACTTTTTCTGTTTGTCATTTGTGTTTAAAATTTATTATTATCTGAAAACCTCATTAGTATTTAAGAGTTTGTGGCATAGGCAAGCTCTCATCTGCAGTGTTGTCCATCTTTTAGAAGTTGAGGCTCTATAACCTTTAATACCATTCACTTATCTGCTAAGTTTCTGGCAACCTCAGCTTACATGAACATCTGCAAAGTTATGAGTAAGTAAACTTTTAAAACAATCAGGTTAAAATAATATGAATCGTGCCATGAGCAGTGGCACACACCTATAATCCCAGCAACTAGGGAGGCTGAGACAGGAAGATTGCAAATTTGAGGCCAGCTTCAGCAATTGAGCAAAGCCCTGTCTACCATAATAAGGGCAGGGGATGTGCCTCAGTGGTTTAAATGCCCCTGGTTCAATCTCGGGTACCAAAAAAAATAATAGTAATAAAATAAAGAAATAAGTATACTTGAATTTCTGAGGTATAGTTATGACAAAGCTTTTACTTTACCACTACTTGAGGATAGAGATTTCCTTATTTTGGCATAATGTTTTTTCATCTGACCCTTGTTAGTCCTTAGTGTTTTCTAGTTTGTAGTCGAAAACAGAAAGGCATTAACAAAAGCTTAGGAAAGGCAGTTTAGAAATGGTTTAGGTAGTACTCTAGAGGTCAGGCCTATTGATGACTGAAGAGAAATACCTGTTGTACAAATAGCAGGACAAAGGGCTCAGAGGACTCAAGAAGTTGAAGTGGAGGACAGGCTGAACACTGTGCATTTCTGTGTGTGAAGGATGTGAAGGATGCTACTCAAAGCATCCTTCAGGTATTTAGGAAATCTATCCATCTAATTTCCCAGAAATAGGTAATTGAGTTATACTTATATTTAGGATTTAATAAAAATATTTGAAATGGTACACTGAATTACCTAAGCAATAATAATTGTATTATAAACTCTAATTTGAGCTTTCTGTCCTGATTAAAGTGTTTACCCTCATAGTCTAATTTAGAGATTATAACACAAATTGAAAGAATTTTATCAAATATTGTCCTAACTCCTTACATATAAATTTGTTTTCTAACAAAAACGTTTACAGCAAGAAATGTGAAAGCCAGAAGTTGAAAAGGAGAAGACTGACAATATTGACTATGTAAAAAAAAAAAAAAAAATCTGGGCTGGGTATATAGCTCAGTTGGTAGAGTACTTGCCTTGCATACACAAGCCCTGGGTTCAAACCCTAGCACCACCAAAAAAAAACCCCAAAAATAAAAAAACCAACAAAAAAAAGAAAGAAAAGAAAGAAACCTAAACATTTATGACAAAAGCCATGAAGTTTTAACAAGTTAATTTGAGTAGTCTCTTTATATTTTCACATTAATATAGAAAGTGTTGCAAATCAATTAAAAGAACAGCCGAATAGGAAAAAAAATGGGCAAAAATTATAAAGCAATAAAGGGACTGGGGCTGGGATTGTGGCACAGTGGTAGAGTGCTCATCTAGAATGGGTGGGACCCCAGGTTCAATCCTCAGCATCACATTAAAAATAAATAAATAAATAAATAAATAAATAAAGGCATTGTGTTGTGTTCATCTACACCTAAAAGATAAATATTAAAAAAGGGACTAATAAATATATTGAAATTCAATTCCCCTAATAATTAATAATTAAAATAACAATGGCATCATTTCTCATCTATCAGATTGCAGAAGTTAGTAACACCCTAGTAACGCCCAGCATTTTGTACATTTTCATGAAAGGTGCCATAAGTATAAATTGCACCTTTTCTGACAGCGCATCTCAGAACTAGAAATATATATCTTTTAATCTAATTATACTTTTTGAAATTTATTCTAATGAGATTGAATGGGTAAAAATGTAACAGCATTGTAACACCGTTTATAATATTGAAAACCTGGAGGTGAACCTTTATAGATTTGGTTGTGTAAATTATGGCGTACATACATAATGCAGTTCTATGTAGACATCTTTTTTTAAAATATTTTTTTAATTGTCAGTGGGCTTTGTTTATTTATATGTGATGCTGAGACTCAAAATCAGTGCCTCACTCATGCTAGGCAAGCAATGTACCACTGAGCCACAATTCCAGCCCATAGTTTTGAAAGAGGGGCTCACCATATTGCCCAGGCTGGTCTTGAATTCCTGAGCTCAGGTGATTCTTCTACCTCAGCCTCCTGAGTGTTGAGATTACAGGTTCATGCCTTAGGATTTTTAAAGGCAAAGTAAAATTTTTTATGTGGCAGTATTCCTACAATGCTGATATGCTATGAAAGTAATTTTTTACAAAACTCTTGTTATATTTTGTTTAAAGTTATGTTAAAACCCTAGAAAAATTGAAATTAGATTGTTCAAGTTATCTTTGTGGGGAGAGTAGATTTTAGAGACTTACCTTTCTCTATATTCTTATGAGTAATTTTTAAAACTTTAAACAACAAACGTATTATTCTTCTAAATGAGGTTAGGAAAAAGATTTTGGGGTAGATGGAGAAGAGAACATTTAGCAGATATGCTCTTTGTATATTGTGATATGTTCCTGTAACCTTTAAAATTTTCTTAAGACTCAGAATAAATCCCAACTTTTCAAACTCTGTTAATAGAAGGCAAAAACATAATCGTAAATATTGACATACTAATTAAATTAAGTCTTAATATACATCTGATTACACAGTAGTTTTCAAGTTTAGTATTTAATATAGATTTTAATTTTCATGAATGAGAAAAAACATATACCACTCCTGGTTATTTACCTGAAGGAATCAAAGTGGGCATATAAAAGAGATAACCTGCGTATCCATGTTTATCGCAACACTTTAATTATGGAATCAGCCTAGATGCTCATTGATGGATGAATGCATATAGAAAATGTGATACACAATGGAATAATAGTATTCACCCAAAAAGAAAGATTATGTCATTTGCAGAAAATTATGTCATCTCCAGGATGGAACTAGAGACCATCATATTCAAGAAAGTCAGTTAGACTCAGAAAGACAAGTGTTGATGTTTTCTCATGTGGAATCTAGGAAGAGGGGATGACAATGTGAAAGTAATAGGGGAACTATCAGGAAAGAGGAAGAAGACCAGGGTTAGGGTGAAGGGGTTACAGGAGATAATAGGGAAGATGTGATCAAAGCATGTTATATGCATATATGGAAATCTCACAGTGAAACTCATTATTTGGTACAATTAATGTACACTACTGCTGATAATTACTTTAAAAACATCATTTTAGAACTCTAATAATTGAATATCTCTTTTAATGATTCTTTTATTGATTTGGGTTTTCTTACCCTCTTTAAGAAATATTATCTATAAGACTTCCTTAGTGACTATTCCTAGGTTATAACTCTTTGAAGATTTTCTTTTTCAAATAATTTTAAAAAGCTGAGAGAATGAACTTTAGACCATGCTTATTATGTTTATAGCAGATTATTTTTTCCATAACTGGGTTAGAATGCTTGGTTAGCATGTGGTGAGGCTTTACTTTCCATCAACAATACCACAGAACATTTTTTTTAAAAAAATTATAACTAGAAATACTAAGAGAACACTAACAATATATAATTTTTTTAGAAAAGTCAATCAAACATACCTCTTACTCCCAAAATTAAATTAACTCCTCACTAGAACCAAAATTCTAAACCATGTTCATCTCATGTCTCAGTGTTCTTTCCCTCATTTTTTTTAGCTTGAAAATTCTTAGTTACACCTAAAAGACTGTTGCATAGATTAGTATTAGTGTGATGTACTTTAATCTTCTTTTAAAAGTGCATTTTAATAGGGGAAAAAAGACATCATTGGGACAGCTGTTTCAAATAATAGGTTATATTAGAAAAACCCCCACAAAGGTCTGGTAGAACTCAGCTGAGAGTCTATCCTGTCCTGGGCTTTTCTTTGTTGGAATGCTTTCAATAGCTACTTTAATTTGATTAAAAAAAAAAAAGTGAATCTTAGAACATGTCTGGCTCCAAAGGTTTCTACTTCTTAAGGGGCCCTTTATTCTTTTTTTTATAAGGAGAATATTATACATTTATTTAAGTATGTATTCAGTTTGGGATATCATTTCTGAAAAGAAAATTGAATTCTAGTAACAAGGACAAAAACATTTAAATTAAAAAATATTTATCATATAAAGAAAGATTAAAGGGTTTTATTTAAACAGGAAAAGCCGAAGCCTTATTTAATTTCTGCAATTACTCAAAGGTTTTTCTCCTTCACTGCTATAGGGGAAACATGTCCCTTATTTAGGGAAGAATTTCTCAGCATTGAGTGATGAGGAATGGGAATGGGCAACCGAGGGATCTTAGAGAACTTCATTTTCCAGAGAAACATGGATTAGGCATCAAGTAGATTTATGACAGAGTCATGAATAAGATCATCTTTCCTTGTGCTTTTCAGCATTATAGATAAGTGAGAGACCAATTAAAATATATGGTTTCTAGCTGCTTCGATAAAATGAATTTGTTTTGTTCCTGTTTACACTTCTTTTGCAAAGACCAGATCAGCTCCTATATAAATCCCTTCAACATTATTGGGCCCTTTTCATGTGTCAGTGACAAGCACTATATTGAGTGATGGAAATCTGTAAAGGTTCTTCTACTTTTAATAAGCCTATAGTTTGTGTTTTTTTATTATCGGTTGTTCAGAACATTACAAAGCTCTTGACATATCATATTTCATACATTTGATTCAAGTGGGTTATGAACTCCCATTTTTACCCCGTATACAGATTGCAGAATCACATCGGTTATTACGTAGTGCCATACTAGTGTCTGTTGTATTCTGCTGCCCTTCCTATCCTTTACTATCCCCCCCCTCCCCTCCCATCTTCTCTCTCTACCCCATCTACTGTAATTCATTTCTTTTTTTTTTTTTGAAATGCCATGAGTCAACTTTAATATGTAAAAATTACAACACTCTTCTCCCAGCAATAAGCAAGTCCATTCTTCAAATGTAAATGAGGGTTTATAACATGAGGGTACAGGAAAAGTTGTTTCTGCCACAAACACAAGTAGCCAGATGGATTTGGGTAAATGCTGCTGAACACACAAGCACTGGACGAGTACACAAAGGACTGACGGCTAGGCCAGAAACAAGATGGACAGTACTGGGCCTGTGAGGCCCATACCCAACACCAGAATAGACCACTGTCCTCAAAGGCCATTGGAGACAAGATTTCCCCAGTGAACACGTTGGTTCAGTTACTCTTTCATTTATCAAGAGTTCTACACCGTTTCATTGAGCAGACTTAATTTTACAAACTTTTTGAACAAAGTTAAAAAAAAAAACAAAACCAGAATAAAGTAGGAGAGAACTATAATGTTAAAAATGGTCATTAATAAACAGATCCAGACAGTTACTGGACAGTTCTAGGTCTGAAACTGAGGCTTCCCAACTCAAGCAAGCATAGAAGTCAATGGCATACAATCTGCCTTTTTTTTTTTTTTTTATCCACCCACATCCTTAAAACAGGACAAGATGGGATAACCACAACAAGTAGTATCACTGAGGTTTTAAGTAGCAGCTAAAATGTGCCAGAACTCTCCACCCTGTCCAGAACCTTTGTTCTACTCCCTCAAAACAAAAGAAACTGTTTTCTCAATAAGGCTTTCATCTCTCCCACCACCTGGGCACAAGGCTTAATGTCACCCTCACTACTCAGACATCACTTCCACCACTTTTGCTTTCTTCTTCTTCTTCTTCTTTGTGGTGTCACTGTCCCCATCTCCAGGCTCATCCCCATGCTCTAATGCAGCTTTGGCCTTTTTGTCTTTCTTATTCTTCTTCTTTTCCTTCTTGATCAACTGGGGAGCTGCTGGAGGGTTCTCATCACTTTCACTCTCACTCTCTCGCTTCCGCTTTGGGACTTTTACAGCGTCAGAAACTACCTGTGGGGCTTTTACCACTTCAGTAACTAAAGGTGTGGTTTTTAATACTTTAGCAACCACCTCTCTTTTCCCAGAATCACTGTAGTCAGTGTACTCCTGCTTCCAGGTGGCAGGAGTGTTATCTGTGGGTTTGCCATGCTTGTCCAGAAGACCTTGCTTGATCATTAGCTTCTTCTGACTTGCCTTTGGACCCAAACCCCACTTCCGAGGGTAGGTGTCTCTCTCCATAATCACTCTCTTGATCTTTGCTACTATACCATGGTCACAGGTAGAGATCACTGTTGTTGTCATCAACGCAATAGCCATGCAGATTGCTTCCCCCTTGGTAGTGATGACCACAATCTCCTGGTTGACCTCAATGCCATCTTCATATCGGAGAACACTTGGCAGCATAATCTTGGCCCCATAGCAGATTGCATTTACTGCACTATCTTTCATAACCAATCGTTTATGGGATGTCAACAGCTTTTCCAAAGGGTAAACAACTCGCCACAGGTAACTCTTATCCTTGTGGTTATCATATAGCCACTGAGCATCAAGCACATCATGCATTGTCACCATATGGTCCTTTTCACTCATGACTCCAGAACGAACCCTCCGAAGTTCCTGCATCTGACCGCCAACTCCCAACAACAAGCCAAGGTGTACACACAGTGTCCGAATGTAGGTGCCAGCCTCACAACTCACCCAAAAGATTCCTAGTCTTCTTTCAGGATCATATTCAATCATTTTGCTCTCATACATAGTCCTCACTTGGAGTTGCCTCTTTACTGCAGCAGTAAGTGGGGGTCGCTGGAACAGGGCACCTGTCAGAGTTTCTAGGGCCTGCACTCTGTTGTGATTTCACCAAACGTGTTGCACGTTCTATGCACATGATTAAACAGCCAGTCACCTTTGGATCCAAGGTACCACTGTGTCCTGACTTCTCTACCCGAAGTATTCGTCGGATCCAGGCTACCACCTCGTGGAAAGAGGGGTTAGAGGGCTTGTCAAGATTAATAAAACCTGTCCTGATATAGTCCCCAATCTCCCTCTTCAGAGGATTTGAACCACAAGGAAGAGGTGTATAGTATGTTGTCCTTACATTTAGCTTATCGAAATTCTTTAGCAACAAGGGCCACTGAGATGTATCCAACTGAGCCACTTTGGATTCTGGTTTGATAAGAAATTCTTCAGCATGTTGTATTTCAGTTACATCATCTTCTTGTAAAGACTTCCGCTCCTTTTTCTTATGTTTCTTTGGTAAAATAACTACTTCCTCGTCCGCCATGTTCTGTAATTCATTTCTCTCCCTTGGTTTTTCCTATTCCCTTCACTTCCTCCTATATGTAATTTTGTATAACAATGAGGGTCTCCTTCCATTTCTATGCAATTTCCCTTCTCTCTCCCTTTCCCTCCCACCTCTTGTCCCTGCATGGTATTATCTCTACACCTTTATATTTACTAAGGGTTGCCCTATGGCATAATATATGGTCTATCTTTGAGAAGGATCCATGTGGTGCTGAGAAAAACGTATATCCACTTGATGATGGTTGATATATTCTTTATATGTCGGTTAAGTCTAGGTTACTGATTATGTTCTTGAGTTCTATAGTTTTTTCCTCAACTTTGGTTTGGAGGATCTGTCCAGTGGTGAGAGAGGTGTGTTGAAGTCGCCCATAATTATTGTGTTGTGGTCTATTTGATTCTTGAAATTGAGGACAGTTTGTTTTATGAACGTTGCAGCACCATTATTTGATAATTGTTATGTCTTGTTGGTGAATGGTTCCTTTTAACAGTATATAGTGTCCTTCTTTTTTTGATTAACTTAGGTTTGAAGTTGATTTTATTTGATATGAGTATGGCCACTCCTGCTTGCTTCCGAGGACCATGTGAGTGATATGATTTTTCCCAACCTTTCACCTTCAGCCTGTGAATGTCTTTTCCTATCATACGAGTCTCCTGAAGGCAGCATATTGTTGGATCTGTTTTTTTAATCCAAGTTACTAGCCTATGTCGCTTAATTGGTGAGTTTGACCCATTAGAGTTACTATTGATATTTTTTGTTTGTACTTCCAGTCATGTTTGTTTGTTTTGTTTGTTTATTTATTTATTTTAATTTGGCTTGTTTTTCCTCTTTGATTATTTTCCCCCCTTTACTGAGTTACCTCCCACTGTTGGTTTTGGATGCTGTTTTTCATTTCATCTTCTTGTAGTGTTTTGCTCAAAATGCTTTGCAGTGCTGGTTTTCTGGCTGCGAATTCTTTTAACTTTTGTTTATCGTGAGATATTTTAATTTCATTGTCAAATCTGAAGCTTAATTTTGCTGGATACAATATTCTTGGTTGGAATCCATTATCTTTTAGTGTTTGAAATACGTTGTTCCAGGATCTTCTTGCTTTCAATGTCTGTGATGAAAAATCAGCCCTTAACCTAATTGGTTTACCCCTGAATGTAATCTGCCTCCTTTCTCTTGTAGCTTTTAATAGTCTGTCTTGGAGTTGGGTCTATTACGGTTTTGTATGTTTGGGGTCCTGTAGGCTTTCAGGGTTTGGCAATCCATTCCATCTTTCATGTCTGGAAAGTTTTCTAAAATTATTTCATTCAACAGATTGCTCATTCATTTGGTTTGGACCTCTATACCTTCCTCTATCCCAATGACTCTTAAGTTTGGTTTTTTTATGACATCCCATATCTCTTGGATGTTTTGCTCTTGGTTTTTTACCAGCCTTTCTTCGTTGACTATATTCTTTTCAAGTAGATATACTTTGTCTTCATTATCTGATGTTCTGACTTCTACTTGATCTAGTCTACTTGTAATATTCTCATTTGAGTTTTTTATTTGGTTTATGGTTTCCTGCATTTCTAGGATTACTGTTTGATTCTTTTTTTAAATCTCTATCTCCTGGTAGAGTTGATTTTTTTGCTTCTTGTATCTGTTTATGTAATTCATTTTCAAAGTATTCTTTCATTGTTTGGACTTGCTGTTTAATGACTTCTTTAAGATTCCATTCCATCTGAGTCAGGTATGCCTTGAGTTCTTTATCTGATATCTCTAGGTTCTCCTGTAAATTTAAGTTATCCTGCATTGTGTGTAATCCTTTTTTCCCTTGTTTTTTCATGGTGCTCACGTTACTTTCCAACTCTGTTTGACTGCTGTGTTTCTGTTTTCTCCTATAAATTTGTTTTGGTTTTGTATAGCTTCAAGATCTCTCCTTTGTGTTGGGAGAGAATATTTAGAGCTGTTAGATTTAATTGTGATTTAAGGTAAATTCATTAGTTTCATTAAAGGCCTATAGATTTTGATGGCATATAGAGAATTGAGGTTTGAACTTAGGATTTTATGTTAAGGTTGGGAGATATGATGGTATGGAGGTTAGTATATCTTAGCTTCTTTGGGGGTTGCTCAAATGCAGGCGGATATTAACAAGAGAATAGACAGGAGTACTTGCGGGTAGTTAAGGGCTTAGGCGGACTATAGACCGACTCGTAATATTTATCTGTTTGCATTTAGTAAATTACACGTAATTGGAGTGATCATGCTTGGGAGGAAAGATAGGGAAAAGGTAAGGAAGCAAACCAAGAGACAGAGAGGGAAAGAAGAAAGAAAGAGAAAAAAATAGAAAAGAAAAAGAAGAAATGATAAAAAATAATAATAAAATAAAGTAAAATAAAAATTACGGTTAAAAAAAATGCACTGTTAGGCTTCTGTTTTCTTCACTTCCAGTAGGTGGAGTTGTGCTTTCCTGACCAAGATTTTGCCCTCGCGCTGTAGGAAACAATCTGTATGAGGCCGCTCCTTCCTCCCCCACCTGGTGTCTCTCCAACCCAGTTCACTTAGGGTTGTTCCTGGTCTCTAGTTTCCTCACTTCTCCCACCAGCTAGGCCTTCCCCAGTGTGATACCTCTTCACAGTTCAAGCTACACTCTGGGCCTGCAGTTCCCTGGATGTGGAGCACTGGTATTGGGAACCAGCCCCCTATTCTTTCCATTCCCTCCAATAGCCACTCCTCCGAGAGCTGGCGAGACAGGTTTTGTTTTCGCCGCTGGTGGGAGGGGGGAGTTGAAGGTCAGGTGCCTTTACCTTTCCCCACACCTCTATTCACGCTTACTCTGATACGCCCCCGGAAAGCCAGGGAGAGATTTTACGCGATTTCCCCGCTGTATGGGAGAAGGGCTAAAGGTCACACACCTGTTCTATCGCTGAACTTCCTGCAATGGGGTTGGATCTGTCGGAAACTGGCGATGGTGACGTCAGCTCCCCAATATGGTGGCTGCTGGCTTCCTCCGTTGGGTGTCCGGTGTGGAGGGCAGATCTGGACTGTTTCTCTCCCCCAACACAAACCCAGAACTCAGCCTGGAGCACTGTGAGGGCACAGTTGGCAGGACCCCACAGAATCCGTAGCACTGTTTCTCTGAGTTGCTGGCATGCCGGCACGCAGGCTCCAGCTACGGGCTGGGCCGCTGATCAATCAGCCTGAATCTCCAGGCCCACGGTTCACTCGCGATTGAGCCACAGTAACTAATCCTCGGGTGTTGGAAATCCTTCCTCTAGGTTTCAGTGCACCCCAATTTTGCTGGACATTCCTAACAAGATAGCTTCTGGCCATTCTAAACTCGCTAATCACCTGCGCAGTGACGCAGTACACGGGGGTGTTCAGCCTGTAGTTTGTTGAGGGGAAAATATTAGCAGCTAGTCACTGTCTAATAATCCTTTACTATATGTCAAACATTCTGATATTTTATTATTTATTTATTTAGAGTACCCAGGATTGAACTCAGGGGCACTTGACCACTGAGTGACATCCCCAGCCTTATTGTTTTTTTTGTATTTTATTTAGAGACAAGGTCTCATTGAGTTGCTTAATACCTTGCTTTTGCTGGCTTTGAACACACGATCCTCCTGCCTCAGCCTCCCTAGCCGCTGGGATTACAGGCATGCACTATTGCACTCGGCTGATATTTTAAATGCCTGATTTTATTTAATTTTTACAATAATCCTAGGATGTATGTATTAACCAACAATCCAGAGGTTTTGAGAGGCAGAAGAACTCACTCAAGGGCCCATAACTAACTTGTGGAGCCACAATTCATGAAAAATGTACCTGCATGCGTTTGACCATTACTTCACATCTCATACTATACTCCAGATAGGTGATACTCATAATAACAATAATAGAATGCTTTCAGGAGTGAGGATGAAGCAACCGATTTCAATTTGGAATCATTTGAAATTTTTGATAAAGTCATTGTTGGGAAGATAGCTAGCTGTCAGCCATAATGTGTGTTCCCCCTTTCACAGTGGAGCTATCACTTGGGAGTAGTTGCTCAGTTAGGGATGACATTTCCTGACCTTGTCCTGGATGGCTGGTTCTCATAGTCAAATCTGAGTGGAAGTGATGTAAGTCCCTTTTTTATAGAGGCAGTAAAGATGCAGATGTACCTCCACCTTTTCCTTCTTCCTGCTGGCCAGGATAACTATAAAACGGCTGGTTCAGAGGGTCTCAGTCCATAGGTTTCTGGTTGCATTCCTCTGGGCCCAAGGTAAAGCAGAACATCATGTCGGAAAGATGTGGAAGAGGAAAGTAGCTCTCAGGATATGACAATCAGGAAGCAGAGAGCTATATTCTTTATGATGGTCTTTAATACCTTAAACTGATAGTAAGTATTAAATACATATTTTGCTGATAGAACTAAGATTGAGACTGAAGTGTATAATCACTGTATAGTTTTATAAATTAGTTTATCAAAACTGGAGAGAACATGTAAAATGTACAGTAAGCTCACGAATTACTATAAGCATTAATTAAATAAAAACATATTACTTTAGCCAGACGCCTGTAATCCCATAGCTCAGGAGGCTGAGGCAGGAGGATCATGGGTTCAAAGCCATCCTCAGCAAAAGTGAGGTGCAAAGCAACTCAGTGAAACCCTATCTCTAAAAAAAAATACAAACTAAGGCTTGGGATGTGACTCAGTGGTCAAGTGCCCCTGAGTTTAATCCCTGTACCACCCCCGCCCCCCAAAAAACAAAGTTACTTTAGATACTGGGGATTGACAGGAGGAAGAAGTTAGTAATTTCAGTATTGCTCACAGTAGGAAACCAATGGATAGTAACCCCAAAAGAGAATTTGGAGTATGTGATACAAATATAGAAAAATTATCTATGGGGCCAGGAGAGACTAGTGTAGACAGGGATAGCAACTAGTCCTTTTTAAAATTTTTTATTTTAACTTGAAACCCACTTAAATATTTATATAATTAATGTAATAAAGTTAAATTGAAAATATAATAACTAAAGTCAAAGGTAGTAAATCATAAAGTGATCTATTTAGTTATATATATATAATTAGAGTTAACTAGTCCAGGTAACTTACATTCACAGTAATTTGTAAAATATTCCAAGTTGGTCATATCCCAAGGATAATTACTCAACAAGAATTTTAATTTATCACATTGTTGATGGTAGTGTTGATGCTTTTATACTTAGGCTGTTGTTTGAATATTGTGGAATAAAGTAAATGAGCAATTTATGGGCAGCATTGAGAATAGTGGGGAGGGGTGACAATATGGCGGAGGCCCATCCCAACTGTCTGACATGTGTTCCGGGACAGGGGCACTTGGTGTGGAATTCAGGGGACCAGGCCAAGAAATAGTGGTAGGAGGAATAGGTGTCTTTGTGTTCCTTTTGAGGGGCCAGGAGAGTAACAGGCCTTAAGGGCAGATAGGGTCAGGTAGACCCCCAGAGGGGGCTCCTCTCCCAGGTTAATCTCCCTCTTCCTCACCAATTGTTCTGCATGGTTCCTGGTGGCCCAATGCCCGAGGGGGGAGTGGGACTGGCTGGGGCCGGCCAAGACAACTACCGGGGCTTAGGTCCCTCTCACACACCTCTCCCTCCTCCTCCCCCTCAGCCGTCAACCAGGGCACAGCGTGTGTCAAGGTTTCCCAGACCTTTTTAGCCTGGACATCCAAGATCTCTAAACCTCGGCTTTTGAGCATGGATCTCAGCACTGTAAGAGCTGGGTCATTATGCTTAGTGTGAGATTGCCCCATGTTTTCAGGGAGACTCTTACCTTGGAACTCGCTTGGCTTGGCAGGGAGACCAGTCAAAGCAGGATCTCAGTTTATTCAGAAAACACACACAGCTAATATAATGTACAGGAGCCAATCAGGAAAAGATCAGCAGGTGGGGAGAGTTCACGTGTACACCTATCCTACAGCTGTTCAGGAGGGTGGAAAGGTTCTGAGCCTATCCTAGAGGTGGTCCAATCTTTTGTCACACCCACAGCAACACATTCTGGCTGATCGCCAGGAGCGATCTTAGCCACATGGGGCCCCCAGACCGGGAAGCGGGTAGCAAGTTAGGTTTCCTCTTTTCTGATGCAACATGCCCCACATGTTGCATGCCCTACATCAAGTTAGGTTTCCTCCTTTCTGATGCAACATGCCCCACATGTTATATCATGCGCTACATTGGTAGGGTATACTCCCTAAATTAGTGATTGGTAGATCTGGTATCCAGTCTTGGCTTGGACATTTTTCTGTTTTTGATTTAAGTCATTTTATCCTCTGCCGCGACCCCTCGCCAGCAAGGAGGACACGACACTGGATTCTTCTTTCAGCAGTTTATTCAGGCCTTTAATTATGTGTCTCTGGAAGCTTCTCTCTCTTACCTGCACCCCCCAGCCTAATAAAGCATACCAAGCCCCAATACAAAGCCGCCACGTGGATCTTTCTCATAGGGTGTTTTACAGCTACGTGCCAATTCTCCCAAAACAAGGAGTTGTTTATCACAGGCCACGGCGCTTATCAGCGCCATCTTGTAATGGCGACCAGGGTCCGCTGACACGGCTCACCACAATCCTCCACCTTAAAATGATCCAGGAATAGAGATTGATGTCTGTACTGTCTACATGGAGGACCTGGTGTGAGAAGAAAATGACTTAATGCATGAAAAAGCCCTTTGTACACTAAATACTTCTGTTTTGATATAAGATAATCCCATTATAGTCGATAAAAGAACTGTTGATTGGGAAGAATATTCTTTAAAAGAAAAAAAAAAAGATAGGTCAGTGCTTTTCTGTTTTAATGTTTTTTCTTTTTCTTTTTTTTTTAAGGTAGACTCAAAATATATGACATGTCTGTATCTGTTTTTCTTTTTTGTGGTGCTATGTAGGGATCACATCTGGGGTTTTGAACATACTAGGCAACTGCTGTACCACTAAGCTATACCTTAAGCCCCCAAATACATAACATGATATTTGCCATTTTTACCAGTTTTAAAAAGGTTCATAGTTCTGTGACATTCACACTGTTGTGCAACCATCTGTTTTCAGAACTTTTTCATCCTCCCCAAATGAAACTCCAAAAATCCCTAAACCCTGGCAATCACCATTTTACTTTCTTTTTCTATGAATTTGACTATTTGCCTTATATATATCATATCAAGTGGGATCATACAATATTTGTTATTTTGTGACTACCTTATTTCATTTAACATAATGTCCTCAAGATTTATGAGGACGTGTTTTAGTATGTGTCAAAATGTCTATCCTTCCCTCCCCCATTCCCTCCCTTTCTTTTTTTTCCCCAATACTTGGGGAGCAAATCCAGGGCCTCAAAAATACTAGGCAAGTGCTTTACCACTAATCTAGATACTCCTAGATCTCCTTTCTTTTTAAGGCTGAATAATATTCCATTATATATATAAAATACATTTTGTTTATTTATTCATCCATTATGCATACTTGATTGAGTTGCTTCCATTTTTTGCTATTATGAATAATGTTACTATGAATCTGGGTGTATAAATATTTGTTTGAGTCTCTGTTTTCACTTTCTGGGGTATTTATCCACAAGTGTACTTACTGACATGTGTATACTTACAGACATATATATAACTGTTTAATTTTTTGAGGAAGCAGTGTATTTTCAAATAATTTTTGCTTATATATTTGAAACATCTCAGCAGCCATATATGAGGCTCTTTTTACACTGTGATACAGGAGTCTTTTCCAGAAAATTATTTCCCCCCCTCCAAACACTAGTTGGATTTTTAAATCACACTCTTCCAAGAAGCTTAGATTATAAATAAAGAATATGAATCCCAAGAAACAGTTTGGGGACTAAAAAGATTAAGGAATTGTTACAAATAAATCTTATATTGCTTGCTGTGTATTTTTTAAAACTGATTTCATTCATCTATTTTTAATTTAATGCTTCCTAAGTCACTGTTCTGTGTGGTCAAGATTCAGTGTTGAATAAATGAAGTTCTAGCCCTTGTAGAGTCTACTTTGAAATGTGTTAGACAGTTGACAAGCAAACAATATATAATGTAATCTCAAATGATGAAAAATAAATGGAGGGGGCTGGGGATGTGGCTCAAGCGGTAGCGCGCTTGCCTGGCATGCGTGCGACCCGGGTTCGATCCTCAGCACCACATACCAACAAAGATGTTGTGTCCGCCGAGAACTAAAGAAATAAATATTAAAAATTCTCTCTCTCTCTCTCTCTCTCTCTCTCAAAAAAAAAAGAAAAATAAATGGAAGAAAGGATAGAGAGTGATGAATGGGAAGGATTGTTACTTTATGTGGGACAATAAATAAGAAAGGTCTCAGAGGGGTTGGCATTTTAGCAAAGACTTGAATGCAATGAGAGCAGGAACCACATGAAGAGTGCATAGAAAAGTTTTCTAGGCAAAGGAAATGTCGTAGAAACAGGGAGTGCTCTCTAAGGAGGCAGTTCGGTAACCAAATAGCCTATTTCAGCCAGTCCCCATGTGAGGAAACATGTTGGCTTAATATCACCCATTAGAAAGAAAAGCAGAGGAAAATTAAACCTAAGAAAAGGCCAGGGGTAATTTTTTTGTGTATTATGTTAAAAATTTTAGAAAACAGCATGTTCATTTGTGGGGTGGGAGATGCTGGCAAGATATTACTACTGACAAGATAATCCAATAATAATTACCACATAAAAGACATGTCCTCTTCCTGTGAGATGTTATTTTCTTGGCATGTGAACATGTGCAATAAACCCAAAAGTATATTATCTCTGTTCAGATAAGGCAGAAATGAGACAACCGGTAAAGAGAATCTTGATTTCAGGAAGTGATATCTAAAAATCCCATTTAGGGTAAGATATGTAACTCAGTGGTAGAGCACTTGCCTAGTTTGTAAGAGGTTCTAGGTTCAAAATCTCCAGAATTATAATAAATAAATCATTTTAATAGTCAAGATATTTTACTGATATTATATATGACAATAATACAGGTATTATTGGAAGACCACAGAGATCTCCAGTAGAGCTTGGAGATCACCTTTGTTTTGCTGGATGCTGTGCAGTAATGCAAAGTTATGCCAGAAATAACTTTGACCCTCAAGGAAATTATTACCATCACTTTCCAGACTCTACATCCATCTTTTTGCAAATGTTGATAGGATTATTTGGGGGGGGCGGGTGCTAGGGATTAAACCCAAGAGATGCTTTACCATTGAGTCACATTCCCAACTTTTTTTTTTTTTTTGAGATAGGTCTTGCTAAGTTACTTAGGACCTCACTAAATTACTAAGGTTGCCTCAAACGTCATCCTCATCTTCCCAAGTCACAGGTGTGTGCCACTGTGCCTAGTTATAGGATATTTTAAATCATACCCGCAGCCAGAAGTAAATAATTATAATCTGTAAAAAATGCTGCATTTTAATATAAGACCCTTATCTCTAGAAATGAAATATTAGTTTTAGGAAACTCTTGTTTGAATTTCTATGTATGTTCTGTTTGCTTTCTGGGTTCTCACACCCATTACCCCAGTTCACCCACAGATTGTTTCACCTGTATTTCTTCTTGGTTCACAGCATTGATAACCACCCAGTCATTCATGCAAGATAAAGAGAACTCAGTCATCTTTTCATCCTTTCTTTCTACCACTTGCAAATTTAGTGAGCATTCATTGTCAGCTCTGTGACAAAGATTTGATATGTATTATCTTAAATTTTTATTATAGATGCCCTAAACAGATGCAAAAATAGGGTTTTAAGATATAGACCGGGCCTGGGGATATAGCTCAGTTGGTAGAGTGCTTGTCTCACATTCACAAGGCCCTGGGTTCAATCCCTAGCACCGCCCCCCGCCCAAAAAAAAAGATGTAGACTTTCATTGCATAAACAAGCCCTAGAATATCTGTTGTAGTCTGATATCTGAATGGTAATAGCCTCTGCCAGTTCTTCTAAAAGGACATAGTAGAGGATGAATGGTGGGGATGAAGGAAAAAATGATTCTAGTTCCAATATTGCTTATGAGGGTTAGAGTTTTGTCTTTTTTTTTTTCTAATGTTTTTCCTAAGAGGCCTTGATTTCTCTGCAAGAGCATCATTTAGAGCTAGTTCCACTGGGATCACTGTATACAGATTCCTTTTTTTTTTTTTCTTTTCCTTTCCCTTCTTTTTCCTTCCCCTTTCTTTTGTACTTGGGATTGAATCCAGAACTTTGTGCATACTAGGTAAGCACTCTACCACTGGAACTACCCCCCAACCGAAGTAAAATAAAGAAAAAAAAATAAATTTTTACTTTATTTTATTCTGAAACAGAATCTCATTAAGTTGTCCAAGTTGGCCTGAAATCTGAGATCTGCCTGGCTCAGCTTCCCAAGTCCCTATGATTACAGGCATGTATCACTGTAGCTGACTATAAAATTCTTTCTAACTGTAGACTTCAGGAGAAATTTAGGAAAAGTCAGGCAACTTAGTAAGACCCTGCTCAAAATAAAAAATAAAAAGGTTTGGGGATATAGCTCAGTGGGCAAATTCTATAGGTTCAATTTTTAGCATTATGTGTAAAAACAAAAGTCTTCATTTGACATGCCAACAAAGATTCTACAATAGCAGGAACTCTGGTGGGCAGAAGATAATGAGAGTAGAGTGCCATTAATAAGCCATTATATAGAGCTTTTATTTCCTTTTCACTGAAAATTTAAAGCAGTAGGTTTTCTTTCTATACATATTTGGTCTCTTTTGGTCTCAATGTGAGAAAAAATTGAATTGAATTATCTCCACTTACTATATTCCTAATTATTAGAACTTGAATAATTCATAGGACCATGCACATGACTATTCCCTTGAATAGTTTGGAATTTCAACTGTCCCTTGAATCCAAACTATTCCCTTGAATAGTTTGGAATTTCAACTGCCATGGATGAGAGCACTTTAGGTGTCTGAATTCATGTTTCTGTTTTCTTTATTTGCTTCTTCTCCACGTGCGGGCTTACTATCAGGTTCACCCAGCATGTTTTCTTATTTTATCTCTCCAGCTCTACCAGTGGTACTCATAATAACCTGTCATGAAGAAATACACCCTTGTTTGTTTGTTTCTTTGTTTTTTATAGTTGTAGATGGACAGCATGCCTTTGTTTGTTTAGTTTTTTATGTGGTGCTAAGGATCGAACCCAGTGCCTCACACATGCGAGGCAAGCGCTCTGCCACTGAGCTACAGCCCACACCCTTCTATTTTTAACATTTGCTAGGTCAATGTCAGAAACTTTTGAATATTTTGGTTTTTAGTGGAGTTTATGAGAGGTATTTTTTTCCTTCTTTTAAATTCAGTAGCTTAAAATGTATTCATTTTTTATTATTTTTTATTCTAATTTGTTATATATTTTACAATTCATATTATACATATAGAATACATTTTTTTCATATCTCTGGTTCTATACAAAGTATATTTACACCGTTAGTGTCTTCATACTTGTACTTCAGGTAATGATGTCCATCTCATTCCACCATCTTTTTTACCCCCATGCCCCCTCCCATCCCCTCCCACACCTTTGCCCTATCTAGAGTTGGTCTGATCTTCCCATGCTCCCCCTCCCAACCCCAGTATGATCAACCTCCTCATATAAGAGAAAACATTCGGCATTTTGGTTTTTGGGATTGGCTATCCCAATGCTAGGCTTCACTTAGCATTATATTCTCAACTCCATCCATTTACCTGCAAATGCCATGAGTTTATTTTCTTTTATTGTTGAGTAACATTTCATTGTGTATGTATACCACAGTTTCTCTATCAGCTTTGTTTTGCTCTTCAGATCCTCTGTAAGCACAAGGCCAAACTCAGATTTCTTGTCACCTTCTCTTAATCATCCAGAGCTGCCTTTCTGTATTGCTAATAGTAAAAACCATTGCCCCTGATTTATTTGGTTAAATATTATATGCCTGCTTCAGAGCTAGTCTAACAAACACCATTACTCTGCTTATAGCTTTTTTTTTTTTTTTTTGCCGCTTTTGAAAAAATAATTCCTACTCCTTTCAGAGCTGCCTCAGTTTGCAGGGAGATAGCTGCTATGAGAAGACAACACAAGCTTTGATGCTGTGCATGACTGAGCCAAGGCCATTCCTGTGCTAGCTGCTATGGGCATCACTGCTCTGGCCCTGACTGCCCCACTAGGTCTCAATTACCTCTCTGGAAGACCCACCTCCTTCTTAGAGGTGGCCTTTTCTGCCCTTTTCCCATTTTGTCCCTTATTTCAGAAGGATTTTCTTAGATTGTAGGTAAGGATGAAGCATTTTGAGTGTAAGATCTGTAAAACTCGCCCCATCTTCACAGTACAGCCACATAGATACTTTACTCACAGCTATTTAGGAAATACTCTTCAGCTTTAAATGCCTAGAAACCAAACTTTTCAGAACACCACAACATGTATTTTATCCACACTAGACCTGGCAGAAGCCCAGGCCCCTTAAAAGATGGCATTTCTCTTGTAGTAAGCTGCTGCTGTGGCTTTCTAGTGGCAATCAGTATCATTTTATTTAACTCTTCAAACAGCCTGGTGAAGTAGGTAATATTAGCTCTGTTTTGGATATGAAAAAACCCAGGTCCTTTTAATACTTTTCTGAACTGTAAGAAATAATTCTGTAATAAATCTTCCACATAAGGGTTTTGCTTTAAGGATCTTGCCTTCAAGTCATACATAATCTTTTTTTTTTTTTTTAAGAGAGAGAGAGAGAGAGAGAGAGAGAGAGAATTTTTTAATATTTATTTAGTTAGTTAGTTTTTGGCAGACACAGCATCTTTGTATGTGGTGCTGAGGATCAAACCTGGACTGCATGCATGCCAGGCGAGTGCGCTATCGCTTGATCCACATCCCCAGCCCCATACATAATCTTTGTAAAACACAAATATGCTTCTCTCTGACTAATCTTTCCTTTGCTCCATTAATTCCCCTGTTGTGTTCTGAACAAAGCCATCCTTATTAAAGTGTATTCTTTCCCATTATTCAGTCAAATATTGTATGTCTGACCCAAAGCTAGACTTTGGTAGTATGGCATTGGTATGGCATTTGAGATTTTTTGATCTTTCTCCTATGTATGTTCACAACGCACTTGAACCTCTTGGGCCTTAGACGTGTTATTTATCAATATTCATGGTGATAGCTAACATGTTTTCATTCACATACTATGTGTTCTGAGGTGGATGGTAAGGATTCTAAGATTACTAAGCAGAATACCTATCCTTAGGAAACCTACAATTTAGTGGAAATATAAATAATTATGTTACAATATTAGTTGTTGATAGAGGGAAAGAGTTTCGAAAACTGGGAGTGGAACCAGCTGAAACATGAGTTACACTACTTATGTATCCTCTGTATTCTACCTTGAATGACCTCTCCTTTTAACTTGAGACACTCCTGCCAGATGGCAATGGATGGATGGGTAGCTGGATGGATGATCCAGCATAAGAAAACTGTCATCCTATCATCAAGGAACATGTATTCTAGATGTGAAAATTCAGAAAGGCACTTATTGTTTTGCTTTGATTTCAGAAGCTCTCCTTTCAATTAAATCATTTTTGCTTTATTTGAGAGAGCTTCTTTTTAGTACCAAAAGTAAAAATTAGGTGTGTACTCATTTCCCATTTCTGGAGTGCAGCTGTATTTGTCTGCTCTGTACATTTTCCCTTTAAATATTTGGGAGGAAAAAATGCAAAGATATGATTATAAATTTAATAACCAGAAAGCCAAGCCTGCTTCTGTAACTTACCTGTCCTCAAACTCAGATACCTGCCTAAGCCTTTCATGCCTCATTTTCCTAAACTTCCAGTCTCCCCTTGTGTAAAGTAATGATGATAATAAGAGACCTGTACCTTACACTGTTGGGAAAAAAAGAAGTCCTTAATTCACTTAAATTGCTTAAGAATGGTTGGCTTATAGTCAGTATTCAGTAACTGAAGAACATTATGATTATTCTTTTAATTATATATGTAGGTAAATAGATAGCTTCTCTCTCTCTCTCTCTCTCTCTCTCTCTCTCTCTCTCTCTCTCTCTCTCTCTCTCTCTCTCTTCTTTAGTTGAATACAATACCTTTATTTTTATGTGGTGCTGAGGATCGAACCCAGATGTTCTAGACGAGCGCTTTACCACTGAGCCACAACTTCAGCCCAGCTTCCCTTTATTTCTATAACAAGACAATAACATTATTTCTAGTATCCAGTTGCACCCTGTACTCATTAACCATCTCCATCCTCTCTCTATCCTCCCCTCTTCTGCACTCCTCCCAGGCTCATTATTCTACTTCTTTGAAATCAACTTTTTAAGCATCTTCCTATAAGAAAGAATATGTGATATTTGTCTTTCGGTGCCATACCTATTTCATTTAACATAATACAGTTCCATCCATGTGGCTGCAAATGACAGAATTTCATTGTTTTTTGTCGGGGGAAGATTGAACTCAGAGACCACTTGCCACTGAGCCACATCTCCAGCCCTAATTTGTATTTTATTTAGAGACAGGGTCTCACTGAGTTGTTTAGCACCTTGCTTTTTGCTGAGACTGACTTTGAACTCTCAATTCTTCTGCCTCAGCCTCCCAAGCCACAGAGATTACAGGCATGCGCCACGGTTCCCGGCCAGAATTTCATTCTTTTTACGACCCAGTCATTTTCCATTGTGCTTATACACCATATTTTCTTTATTCATCTGGTAGTAGATACCTAGGTTAATTCCATATCTTAGCTATTATGAACAGTGCTGTAGTAACATGTAAATGCAAATGACTCTGACATACTATTTTCAGTTCCTTTGAATACATACCCAGTAATGGGCTTGCTGGATCATATGTTTAATTCTATTTATAATTTTCTGAGGAACCTCCATTCTGTTTTCTACAGTGGCTTTACTAATCTACATACATACCACAATTTTTTTTTTCTTTCTTGGTACTAGTTCTAACTGGGGAATGGCAGCCACCATTCTACTGTCTATGAATGACTACTCTAGGGGAATGGCATGTAAGTGGTACAAAAATCTTAACAGTATTTGTCTTTTTGTGACTGACTTTCTTCACTTAACATAATATCCTCAGGATTTATCCAAGCAGAATCACCTTCCTTTTTAAAGACTGAATAACATGCCATTATATGTATATAGCACATTTGCTCATCATTCTCTGTTGAGAGGTACTTGGGTTGTTTCTACTTTTTAGCTTCTGTGAATAATGCTACTATGAACATGGATGTACTGATGCCTCTTCAACTTCCTGCTATATCAGTCAACCAACTGTTCACAGAGATTCCAATTTTTCTGCTGAGAGCTATCGCCAAGTAGGAATGACGCATCGAAATTTCCTTGCCAGTGTACCCCATGTTGCTTAGAGGAAGGATTCGTGGAAATGGACATTTGAAGTGACATTGCATGTATGTTTGAGAAAGGTGACCCTGCTCAAGGACCAGGGTGGATCCGGGTTTAAGGAGGATCCTACTGGATTAAGGCAGATCAGGTTTTAGGGCTTCCTGGTTTAGAACAATCTGGGTTTAGGGCGGTTCCAGGTTTAAGGTTATTCCTGCTGGGAATAGGGCTTATTCTGCTGCCTGAGGTCCTGTTGAGTTCTCGTGGAATTCAGAAAGTATTTGGGATTCAAAGCCTGGTGGAGTATGTGAATTTTGCAGGCAGAACTTGGATTTTCCCAGAATGTGTTTGTAGAGGGCCGGTGTGAGTTCGGGAATAAAGAATTGCTGTTTGAATCTACAAAGCTGTAAGTGGCTTGTGTTCTTGTGCCCAGCCAGACTGCGGCATTTTTCCACATTTTCACCAAACCTTTCATGTGTTTATAGTAGCCATCCTAATGGGTATGAAGTGGTATCTTGTTTGACCCAGGGCACTTAACCCCTGAGCTGCATTCCCAGCCCTATTGTTATATTTTATTTAGAGACAGGATCTCCCTGAGTTGCTTTAGGGCCTCACTAAGTGCCACAGTCTGGCTGGGCACAAATCACGAGCCACTCAAGCAGGAACAAACTTTATTTCCGAACACCCGCAAAAGCCACCCACGCGGCCCTCCTAGGCACACCACACACCAACCAGAACTCCCTCCACTGGAACTTCACCAACCAACGCGAATTCCCCAGGAATCCCTGCGAGAACTCCAAAGTAGTGGGTGCCCAAGGTGGACAGCAGGGGTCTATATACAATTGAATACACAGCCTATTTCAATCCAGCATCATCTTAATGGCTCGCCTCTCAACCATTACTTCTGGCAAAATGCCAGGGGCCATTCCACTTGGCTGTGGCTCTCAACATCTCCCCCCTTCTGTTTAATTAAACAACAAGCATGTGGCTTGGGAACCGTGCCTGTCTTAGGTTGTCTAATACAACATATGGTCCTTACCCGTCATTGGATGAGCTGACCTCAAGGCGTCAGCCTCCTGTCTTAGGTTGGTACCATTGCAATTGGATCTTACCCATCATTGACTACCGGTCCAGCATACAGCCATACTTGTGGATAGGCCTTTGTACCAGTGAGGGGGTGAGGTTCTTTGTCTCACCTCTGTTGGCCCCCAAATTTGGCCTTTGTACCAGTGGGGGGTGAATTTGGATCTGATGGACCTTTTAGGATATCAAATAAAGGTCCCAACTCTCCTGTTGGTATACCCAGATAAGGCCTTATCCAGTTTATGTCTCCTAATAACTTTTAAAAGTCGTTAAGTGATTTGAATTGATCTACTCGTATTTGAATTTTTGGTGGACGGACCATGGTTGAGGATAATAGAACTCCTAAATAATTAATTGGAAAATTTAGTTGTACTCTATCTATTGCTATCTCTAGATTATAATTTTTTAATAAGTTTGTTAAGTGTGGCATAACATTCTAGCAATGTGATTTTATCTTTGTGTGCTAATAATACATCGTCCATATAGTGAAATATTTGTAGTTCAGGATTTTGATTTCTAAGTGGCTGGATTGCTTTGTTAACATAAATTTGACACATTGTTGGGCTGTTAGCCATCCCTTGAGGCAGTACTTTCCATTCATATCTCTGATCAGGACCTTCATGATTCATTGCAGGGATAGTAAATGCAAAATGTGGACTATCCTCAGGATGAATTGGAATTGAAAAAAACAATCTTTAATATTTATAGCTAAAACATACCAGGTTTTTGGCAAAGCAGACAATTGGGGAATCCCTGATTGAGCAGGTCTCATAATAACCATCTCTTTATTAATGGCTCTTAAATCTTGTAATAATCTCCATTTACCAGTTTTTTTTTTTAATGACAAAAATGGGAGTATTATGGGGAGATATGGAAGGTTGTATATGTCCCTCTGCTAATTGTTGTTTGACCAGGTCATGGGCTGCTTGTATCTTTTCTTTAGTCAGGGGCTAGAGGAACCTATACTGGCCTTTCTGATTTCCAAGTAATTTTTATTGTCTCAGTGACCCCTCCTGAAAACCTAATCCATGTCTGTCTGTTCCTTGATCTATTTGTATTGGTGCTGCTATACCTTGTTCTTGTTCTCCTAATCTTTTTCCTTTCCTAAAACCTTGTCTAGTCCTAATAGTGGGCGCATTTGGATTGATGTTATTTGTTAATATCAAACCTAATTGATCTAGGACATCTCGTCTGCATAAATTTATAGGAAGATGATCTAATACATATGGCGTATAGGTCCTTCACATCCTTCAGGATCCTTCCAATCTAATACCATTGCACTTCTATGGGGATTAGTTGCCCCTCCTAGGCCTCGAATCCTTTGAGTGGCTTGTTGTAACGTCCAATGTTTTGGCCATTCTTGACGAGAGATGATGCTAAGGTCTGCACCTGTATCCAGTAGCCCATTAAATTCATGTCCTTGAATATTTAGTTTTAGCATGGGGCGAGAATCTAAATTTAAAGAAAGCATAGCCCAATCTACACCTATGGAGCCTAATCCCCTGGAACCTCTTTCTATAGTACGGCTGGAAAATGTATCATGTTGGCTGGGTATTATTAATAACTGTGCTATTCTATCTCCTGGTGAAATTACTGATATACCCCTTGGAGAAAAGGCTATAATTTTTATTTCACCTTCATAATCAGAATCAGTTACCCCAGGACTTATCATAAGTCCTTTTAGAGTAGAAGAACTGCGTCCCAATAATAAGCCTACTGTTCCTTTGGGAAGAGGTCCTTTTACCCCTGTGGGAATGATTTGAACTCCCATCTCTGAAGTTAGTACTGCTTTGGCAGAGGCGCAGATGTCCAGCCCTGCACTCCCTCTAGTTTGTCTGATGAGAGATCTAATGGATAATGTGTCCTGGGCACTACCCTGATGGTGTTGCTGGGTTCCTCCAATGCCCCGTATATTTGTGGTCGGGGCCCCGGAGCATTGGGCCCCCCAGTCTGTTTTTTGGCAGTGGAGCCTGATGCCTTTCTCCATGATATCCTGGGTAAACACCTGGTCCTTGTCCGTTTTTTGATAACAGAGTACCCTCTATGGTGGTTTGAGAACGGCATTCATTAGCCCAATGTCTCCCTCTACAGCATCATGGGCAAATACCCAGTATTCTACCCTTTTGATACTTAGTTTTGTTAAACCCTCCTCCTATGGGGCAACTCCTTTTAAAATGTCCTGTTTGTTCACAATTGTAGCATGTTTTTGGCCTGGCATCTAAAGCCTATTGTACCTCAGCTGCCAAGACTTGCCCTTATTCATTAATGTCTCTACATAATTTAATATATGTGTTTAAATCTTCATGTTTCCATGGTCTAATGGCCTCCTTGCACCATCAATTTGCTTGCTCAAAGGCTAGCTGTTAATTAATGGCATTGCTTGTTCTGTATCCCCAAAAACTCTGGTAGCTGTTTGAATAAGCCTATCTACAAATTCAGCGTAAGGTTCATTAGCTCCTTGTATTACCTTAGATAACTGACCTTGTAAATCTCCATGTCCTTGTAAAGTCTTCCATGCCCTAACCGCATCTGCAGCAATTTGTGAGTATATGGCAGGATCATATGCAATTTGTTGCTTCTGACCCTCATAAGGTCCCTTTCCTAACAACATATCTAGATTTCTCTGAGGATAACCGGCTGCTGCTTTCGCCTAGCTGTCTCCATGCAAAATTCCTCATTGGCAACCTTCCATAACAGGTATTGTCCTCCATTTAGCACAGCTTTACACATGCTAGCCCAGTCTGCTGGTGTCATGTTCAAGTTGGTAATGGATTCGACCATGCTTACAGTGAAGGGTGCTTGGGGACCATAGGTTGTTACAGCCTCTTTTAACTGCTTCATGGTTTTGAAATCTAAAGCACAGTGAATTCGCTGGCCTCCTGTCTGCTCAAATACAGGGCATGCTAATCTTTGAAGTCCTGTCTCAGGATCCCATCTATCAACTACGGGGGTTTGGGCCCCCCCAGCATATGTTGTCTCCATAGGTGGAGCTGTTGGTTGGACACTTACGCCCTCTGGTGATAGAAAGTAGCAGCCTCCTGTTGAAACTTTTCCCCTGATAGCCCTTCCTCCTTTAAATTTTCTTCCTCTGTCTGACTAGCTTGAGAGACCTTCTCTTTTACTTGATCTAAAATGTCTTCTACCAGTCTGAACTGAAGGCTTTGGACTAGGCAAACAAAATCGTATCATCATCCACAATGGCAATGTGCCAACTGACAGAGTTCCTGGGTTTTTCTTTTCCTTCTCCCTTAAATCTTCACCATGATGGTCCCATTGTGATATATTCAACAACTCTTTAAAAAGCCATGGGCTGCATTTTTGTATTTATCAACGTATGCCCTAACTGTTCTTGATTTTACTGGGGTGCCTCCTTCCTCTAACAATTTACTTAACAATCATTTGGTTTGTTTTTTGCTAATTTCTGACCCAATATTTCTGCTAGAAGGATAAAGCAACTCAACAAGATAATACAAAACAAAACCGAAACAGAATGAAACAAAAACGGAACAAAAAAATCATTGTATCAATTTTTCTATTTTCGTGATATGTGTAGCCATGGTTTATCTCTATCTCTTCCTCAGGACCAAACAACTTCAAACCCTGAGCCAACCATTTTCCCCAGTTTGCCTGAGAAAGTTCTAGGGATAGGCAGCTTGAAACAAAAACAAATCAAAACAAGAACACATTGTTTTTTGAAATGGTCACCCATTCTCTCGCCTTCCCTCAGGGGCGAGCAATTTCACTTACTTCCAAGCTTCAGGCGTTCCCCGTATGGGCCACCAAATGCTCTTAGGTCAGCTATTGGTTCCAAATTTATGCTAATCAGGTCTTGGAAAGTACCAATGCTATTGATTGGCCCTTGAGTCTGAGCTTTCAGGTCTGCCTCTTCTGTTTTCTTTCCACTCAGGGAAACAGAAAGTTGAGGTCTGTGGATCATGGATGCTTGGTTTTGTGGGCTACCATGTTTTGTGGACCAGGAATCCGCACTGGCCCAGACCAAGTTGCTGCTGTGTGACACATCAGAGTGTTTTGGCTCACCTCTGTTCTGGCTAGCTGGGCCTAAGGCCTGCACTGGCACAATGAGCTTTGCACGGCCACAGCCCATGCTTGCCACCCCATACTCCAGCCCACCAGGTCTGTTGCTCCAGGACAAAGGCTTGGCTTCATTATGAGAAGAATATAGGAAGTCATTTTTTTTTAACTTTGATTTTTGGGTTTCCTTTTTTAATATAGTTTTATTTCTAACTCATCTGGCAATGTGAGATTTAGCTACAAGCAACCATTCTACTTTGCTTGGTCACAGCTGGGCTACACATGTGCTGGCTTCCCATCTGATTTGTATGCCTTTTCACTCACATTCATTCTAGTTTGAATGATACATTCATTATACGGTGACCTTAGATTTCACGCAAGTGAAAACTAACAAACTGTAGTTTTGAATTATGAATTACTTTTAATATTTGCATTTGCTCCACATTCTTATCCTATGCATAATAATCAAAGGGGAAATATGTTTAAAATACAAGGTCCAAGTGCTATTTCTTTTTTCTGTACACTAACATTTAGTATGGAAATAACCCCCATCCCCATCTTTATTTCCTAAGTTTTAGGAACTCTTTTTCAGCTTCCCTATTTTATAGATGGGGAAACTGAGGTTCATCAAGTTAAGTGACTATTTCTACATACCTTGTAAATCAGTGACAGAGAACTTAGTCTGATACTTTAATTCCCACTATTCTCTCTACTATATAAAGCAGTAAAAGCGATGCAATTTTTCCAAAGTGTTTTATGTAAGTTTATTCCTTTGGTTTTAGTCAAGGAACAGGATTCCTGTAGATCACGTACCCTTCATACTTTTAAGGTGCTAAAGAGTCTTGAGGTAAAGAGCCCTATCTGACTTTGTTTAACACTGCTTTTTTCAGAGTTTGGGAAAACTCTTTGGAAAATACTGACCCAGGATTTTATTTTGTTTTGTTTTTGTTGTTGTTGTCTGTCTTGGAGGATGGGGAGGAAAGAAGGAGTTAGGGTGTACATATGTGTACATGTTTCAATTTCTCATAGGATTTTTATTCTTGCTGTTGCATTCTACGTGATTTTTTCTGTTGGGTTTGCTGCAATTGCTGAAGCATGTCATTATCTGATTGGGATTGGTCATGCATAGGATTAATAAAGGGAGCTCCCTAGGATGGTGATTTTGGAAAAAGGATATATCAGCTTCTGGTGCCATTTGCATCCTTTGAGCCTCTCTTGTCCTGTAAGCCCTTCCTTTCCTTTCCTTTTATTTTATTTTACTTTGCTTTGTTTTGCTTTCCTTTTCCTTTCCTGTTACATCATTCAAAGATTGGGTTTCATTCTGTTGTCTGTAGGAAACAAACCAGACTTGCCTGGAAAGAAAAAATCTAGAGAGATGAAAATGTTATTAATTCTCATTTCTATCATCTAAATGCATCAGATTAGATTAAAAAATAAATAACATTCTGCTCCATTTGCAATAGATATTTGGTTACCTGAGAAGCAGTGAAATTATTCCCTGGGGATTTTGAGAGGAAACATGGATTTGGAACTGGAACTGCTCAGTCAATCAGAGTTACCCCCAGGATTTGGAACTGGAGGATACAAGGTGGATTTAAGGGTTATAGCTGACAAATCCACCCCCATTTCTATATCTTTGTAAAGCCTGTGTTTATTTTAGTATTCATGCTTCCATAGGGGATGTGAATGTCACCCAAATCAGTTTGTCCTAAAGTGAAGGAGGAGCTACTACCACAAAGAGAGCTACCACAAATTTGTCCCTAAATTTTCCAAAGACCCTTTCATTTCAATCCACCTCTCCAGGTGAAACCCCCAGCTCTTCCCATACTACTTTTCAGAATGGTGAATAGCCAAGCATCCTTAGCTCAGCTTCTACTCTCCTAATGCTTGTTATGTGCTTTTGTTTCTCCGTTGCTAGGCTGGCTTTGAACCTGTGATTCTTCTGCCTCAGCTTCCTGAGCTGCTGAGATTATGGATGTGCATCATTGCACCTGGCCAAAAAGCCATTTTAAAATATATAAATATATATATATATATGTATATTTTTTTCAGTTGTAGTTGGACAACAATACCTTTATTTTATTTATTTTTATGTGGTGCTGAGAATTGAACCCAGTGCCTCACATGTGCTAGGCCAGAGCTCTATCACTGAGCCCCAACCCCAGCCCCACCCCACCCCCCTTTTTTTCAATGGTGCTGAGGATTAAACCCAGGGCCTTGTGCATGCAAGGCAATCACTCTACCAACTGAGCTATATCCCTAGCCCTCCAAAAAGCCATTTTTGATGTGGTTTAAATCCCAGACAGACCAATGTAGTAGTGTCTTGACTCCTTACAAATTATTCAGAATTCTCAGTTGAAAATAATTCTCATATGTGTGCATGCACATATTTTGTGGAACTAAGAGTAATCAAGTCTGTTCACTTCCCTGGACCCTCCTTACATTTCTTCATCTGGAAGCAGCGCTCATTCTTCCTGAGTTTTAGCAAACTTTGTGCCATTGGCAGGCTTTGTGTTCTTAATGAATTTGCTGTATAGTCAATAGAAATTAAGAAAGCAAGACTAACAAAAATGAAGCAATAGAGAACTCCAAGAATGTGTACAGGAAGTAAAAAGCAGCCCACCACAGGAGTGACATCATGAATTTGTTTATTCAGAAACTTCTTTGACCCATAATTTTCATATCTACCATTACTACTAAATTTTTTAGCTATTTTTTTCTCCTTCATTTTGGTAAAGGCTTTTTATTTTGCATAATTTTTTTATTCTGGGTTTTTCTTAACATATTTCATACATTTTGAAAAAGTTTTGTCTGTGCTATTTTTGCTTTAAATGTAAATTTTTAATGAGTAAGATTAGGATCTGACCTGTATGCAAAGCACACATTTGGTTTCTAGAACCCTATTTTATTTGAAAGAGTGCCTAAAAATACCTGATAAAATCTTTTTTTTTTTTTTTCTGGTACCATAGATTGAATCTAGGGGTACTTACCACTGAGCCACATTCCCAGTCCTTTTTTATATTTTATTTTGAGACAGTGTCTCTGTTAGTTACTTAGGGCATCGCTAAATTGCTGAGACTGGCTTTGATTTTGTGATCCTCCTGCCTCAGCCTCCTGAGCTTCTGGATTACAGGCACATGCCACAGTGCCTAGCTTGAATCATCTGAGTTTTCTTTAGGGCTCAACTTGAAAACTAGGATTTATCAGAGTTTAAGTTTGAACTGAAATTGATGGTCTCAATTTCTATTTTGCAACATTCAAAATTAATTACCCAGGGGAAAAAAAGGCATCAACTTTTTCTACATTTCTATTATTCAGGGATGAAAAGCTGTGACACTCATCACCAGACTTTTTAAAAATTATCTCTTTTCAAACAGACTTTGCTGGAAGAATTAATTTATATATGTAGTGCTGGTGATCAAACCCAGAACCTCACAAATGCAAGCACCTTACCACAGAGCTACATCCTAAATCCTATGGGGTGTTTCTTGTTTGTCTTATACCACTTAATATTTAAAATAGTATAATAAATTGTTTCGCTT
This sequence comes from Ictidomys tridecemlineatus, assembly GCF_052094955.1. Lineage (NCBI taxonomy): Eukaryota > Metazoa > Chordata > Mammalia > Rodentia > Sciuridae > Ictidomys > Ictidomys tridecemlineatus. The sequence goes on along the minus strand of NC_135481.1, from coordinate 113,223,763 downwards.
TCTTGCTGTACAGTTCGTTTGAAATGCACTGTAATGTCTCATCCCATAGCCATTCAGATTTCCCATAATATAAACTGAAGCAAAATGTAGGGGGGATTGTATTCCCATAGATAGGCAGGTAAGTTTCAATAGGAAATTTATTCATAAATGATTTAGTGGAGTTAATTACCATACTGCTACTTTACATTATCTACATCTAGTTACTCGGAAGTTTCCTGGTCTTTTCCTGAATACTATAAGTAGAGGTCTACATACTTAGGTAAATAAATTTATACATACACAAGTGTTCACACACACACACACACACACACATATCTATGTGCATGTGTATAATAGAATACAAATGTTAATAATGATTTTTTAAAATGTTAATTTCCCCTACCCCCATACTGGGATTTAACCTCAGGGGCACTATACCATTGAGTTGTACCCCAGCCCTTTAAAAAAATGTTTTGATTTTTGAGACAGTATCTCCCTAAGTTGCTGAAACTGACCTCAAACTTGAAATCCTCCTGCTTTGCCTCCCAAGTTGCTGGGATTACAGTCATGCACCATTTTACCCAGCTTAAATGTGTATTCTTTAGGTTATGCTATATCAATAATGAGGATCACAATACATTTCAAGAATCTGGACACAATTTTGTTTTCCAGTGATTATATGTATTTATTTGTTAACAACTTGTTAAAATACTTTGTTTTCATTTGGAGTCTGGATTAGCTGCCTGCTTGCTGATTATTTTCCCAACAGTTTCAATAATAGGTTTTAAGTTATTTTTATTCTTCTTAAATCATTATCCCTTTGAGTCAGATAAATTTTATATAGCCATATGGTATAAAGGTTTAGGTGTGTTCTTGTTAACCCTGTGGTCTCTCTTAAAGAGTTTCTTCTCTTTTAGCATGTATCCCCTGCTAGCAGCTCTGAGAGTTGAGATTCTGTGATTCAGAATTCAATCTGTAATTGCTAAAATTATCTCTTGCTTAGATGCCCTATCATGCTAATCACAATATCAGATAATAGTAGTATTTTTATTTTCAGGCTTTATGAGGAGTATAGGTTAAAATTTTTTTTTCTTATATGTCACTCCATTTATAATAGCTTCTCTCAAAATTAAACTCTACTTAGCTGAAACATATTTAGCTTTGTCCACCTTTACTTCCCCCTCTTTTAGTAAAATGTCCAATTACACAGATGAAAGATCAATTTAAGCAATTTTATCTTAAAGTAGAAAAACAACAAACCAATCTTTTAATTATCCATCTTTGTATGTCTAGTACTGGTATTGACCTATTAAGTGTTTGTAAATTTCATAGAATATTAGATTATGATTACTGGTGATTGCCTCTAAGCATTTTTATAAAAATTAAAAAATACTTTTCCCTGCATTTTCAAATACTCTTCCTATATAACTGTAATTTAAATTGGTCTGATATGTTTCTTGTTTGCTCTCTTAGAAAGTACCTAATTGATACATTTTATGGTTCAAAATTGTAGCTAGCACAGTCATAATTCAAGGTTAATGGTTCCTTTACATTTTCTGAAAATTTTATGTGTGAACTTGACAGCATATCATTATTTGCAATAAAAGCAGTTTTCAGTAAACTTGCCTTGTTTCTGTGTGACTTTAGATACATTTGAAAAAATAAATAAAATTATTTTTGTTTCATATCAAGAAATGGATGAAAAGAGGCTGCTGGATCCAGGGTTGAAAGTGCATAAAGGCCATTGGGATTATACTCTGAAGAACCAGCAGATGGAATGCCTGAGTGACTGAAGAAAATGGGTGCTAATGCATCTAACTATCCTCACTCGTGCTCCCCGAGGGTAGGGGGAAACTCACAGGCCCAGCAGACTTTTATAGGTAAATTTTAATTTTTCTAACTATATTTTCTTTTGCAACTATAAGTAGAATTGTGTTTTCAGTGGTCTTTGAGGATAAAAAGAGAATTGAGGTATGGGAAAGTTATTGTGTAGATCATAATTCTACAGCATTTAGATTCCCCCAAACATATTAATCTGATTTGTGTGAGTTTTATTATAAATAATCTGCTTATAGCGCAACTGACCTTTTCTTTGGTTATCTTAACCAAAATTGCCAATTACTTACCTAGACAAACTAGTAATCTCCATTTGTGTGTCCTGGTCTATTTACTTTCCCTATTCAAGTGCAGCCTTGGTGTAGTTAAGAAAAAGAAGTATTTTGCAATTATATACAAGTGATATTCTTAATTTACAGTTCTACTTATGTTTCATTTCCTAAAAATTCATAATTAAGATCCATGATATCAGCCTTTGATTGCCAGAGAAGCAAAGGCATTTTTAAAAAATTTGGACTGATTCATTCTATTTGTCTCTATTACTTTTTAATATAAAAATTATTATAATTTTAATATAAAAATTGTTTGAAATTTTTATGTTCCCTTATAAAAATAAAAGATTTATTTGAGTGGTCCAGAAGTGTCTATAACATTTTTGAGCATTCAAACAGGTTATGTGAAAATGAATGTTAAAATAAAAAGAAACAAATTATCATGTATTTAATTTTCTTCTTAGGGACATCATCCTATTCTCAACAAGGCTATGGTTGTGAATCAAAATTGTATAGCCTTGAACATGGCCATGAGAAACCACAAGACAAAAAAAAGAGAACCTCTGGCCTTGCCACCCTCAAAAAGAAGTTTATTAAGCGACGAAAATCTAATAGGTCTGCTGATCATGCCAAGCAGATGCGAGAACTCCTCTCTGGATGGGATGTAAGAGATGTCAATGCATTAGTGGAGGAATATGAGGGAACTTCAGCCTTAAAGGAGCTTTCTCTACAAGCCAGTTTGGCTAGACCAGAAGCCCGGACATTGCAGAAAGATATGGCTGATCTTTATGAGTACAAGTATTGTACTGATGTAGACTTAATATTTCAAGAAACTTGTTTTCCTGTTCATCGTGCCATTTTGGCAGCAAGGTGTCCATTTTTTAAAACACTGCTTTCTTCCTCACCCGAGTATGGGGCAGAGATAATAATGGACATCAATACAGCTGGTATTGATATGCCCATGTTTTCTGCTTTGTTACACTACCTTTATACGGGTGAGTTTGGAATGGAGGACTCGAGGTTTCAAAATGTCGATATCCTTGTTCAGCTTAGTGAAGAATTTGGAACACCGAATTCCCTTGATGTAGATATGCGTGGACTTTTTGATTACATGTGTTATTATGATGTCGTCCTTAGTTTTTCTTCAGACTCTGAGTTGGTTGAAGCTTTTGGAGGAAATCAGAACTGCTTGGATGAAGAGCTCAAAGCCCACAAGGCTATTATTTCTGCACGGTCCCCATTTTTTCGAAATTTATTACAAAGAAGGATACGGACTGGAGAAGAAATCACAGACCGAACTTTGAGGACTCCCACAAGAATTATATTAGACGAGTCTATTATACCAAAAAAATATGCTAAAGTAATACTACACTGTATGTACACTGATGTGGTTGACCTCTCCGTTTTGCACTGTAGCCCCTCTGTGGGGAGTCTAAGTGAAGTTCAGGCTCTCGTTGCAGGGAAGCCAAACATGACCAGGGCAGAAGAAGCCATGGAACTTTACCACATAGCACTATTCTTGGAATTTAACATGCTTGCACAAGGTATGAAATCCTGATTTTTAATTTTTATTTCTAAAATTACTTCCAAATTGTACATACAACCAATTTCTTTCTATGGTTTCAATGTTTGGTATGTTCAGGGTCAATTTTGAGCCTACAATTATGACATCAGTGACAGATGAAGGGTCAGTATTAATGTGGTTCTTTATTTAATATTAAAATCAGGCATTCAGTAATAGTGACTAAGAGCATTTGATGCGATTTGAGGCTCTTTGTTTCCTAATGTAATATTTAGGAATATGTAATTTAGATTTAGGAATATGTAATTACCCACCTGTACTCTGTCTGGTATTTATATTTTTTTGCTTTCTTGATTCTTAAAATTTGGAATTAGAATAAGTTCAATATAAAATGAAAACAACAACATTTGGATATAAATTTATTTGAATCAATTGGGGTTTCTATTTTAAATTTTCAAATATTTAATATCTTATTTTTAGGCTTAATTTGTATATAAAACAACAGCCTATAACACAGAACTGAACTCATTTGCCTTTTTCAGTTACTTTTAAACTAAAAAATTTAAATTAGGAGAATACTTTTTTATGTTATAAGCGAATGGAAACATGAAAGTTAAATTAAAAGAAATATATTGGAGCTGGGGGTGTAGCTTGGTGATAGAGCATGTGCTTAGCATGCTCAGTACTTTATGTATGATCCATAGCACCAAAAGGAAAAAGTAAGGGGGTTGTGGTTGTGGCTCAGCAGTAGAACGCTCACCTAGCACATGGGAGGCCCTGGGTTCGATCCTCAGCAGCACATTAAAATAAAGGTATTGTGTTCAACTACAACTAAAAAATAAATATTTAAAAAGAAGGAAATGATCAAAGTATGTATCTGTTGGTAAATGTTAGAATCCTAACATTTCAGAGATGGAAAGAGATCTTCAGTGCTGGGTACAGTGGTGCACACCTGTATTCCAGCATTGCAGGAGGCTCAGGCAGGATTGCAGATTTGAGGACAGCCTGGGCAACTTGACCAGTGAAACCCTGTATCAAAGTTTTAATAAAGGCATGGGGATGTAGCTCATTGGTAGAGTACCAGAGGTTTAATCCCCTGTACTGCAGGTTGGGGGTGGAGAGGATTTTTATGGGAGAGCAAAAGGAGTTTACCAACTTATGCAAAGAGAGAGTACACACTTAGCATGTTCAAGACCCCTAGGTTTCATTTCCAACACCCCAAAAAAGGGAAAGAAAGGAATACATATGAATCAATTAATAGGGCTTTGAGAAATTAAAAAATAAAAGTCCCAGTTAAATAACAGGCCAGTCATAAGATGGGAAGAATAGTTCAGAAGGCACCAATAAAAATAAATACAAAAATGCTCTGGTTTCTTTTATGTAAACAATCTTTTTAAATATTTTATTTCACCATTATCTTTTTAGTAATAGTTTATTCTTTTTTGCCACAATGAAAATGTCATTTAAATACATTTTTACTAATTCAAAATAAGAATTATTATGTTAGTAAGACAAGAAAAATGTTTTTGGAAGAAATCTAGCAGTTGACCTACCATTTCTTTGTTGTATATAATCAAATTTGTCGGAGGTTTTGAATGAGAGCCGGATGCAGTGATGCATACCCGTAATCCCAGTGACTCAGAAGGCTGAAGCAGGAGAATGGCAAGTTCAAAGTCAACCTCAGCAACTTAGCAAAGCCCTAAGCAATTTAACGAGATCCTGTCTCAAAATCAAAAATAAAGATACTGTGTGTCCATCTACAACTCAATAAATATTAAAAATAATAATAATAATACGGGCTGGGGTTGTGGCTCAGTGGTGAAGTGCTTGCCTAGCACATGCAAAGTCCTGGGTTTAATCCTTATCACTACATAAAAATAAATAAATAAAATAAAGGTATTGTGTCTAACTACAAATAAAAAAATTAATAATAATAATAATAATAGGGCTGGGATGTAGTGATAAATTGCTTTGGGGTTAAATCCCAGTACCAAAACAATAAATAAAAGAAGAAGAACTGAATAAAGAGTAAAATTGTAAGCCAGTTTTGGATCTTTGAATGATACTGATTACTTATCTTTTCGTAAATGAGAGGGGTTTTTTGGCTTTTTGTTTTGTTTGTCATTTAGCTAGAAATTGTATTTTATATGTTATATGAAATAAATCTTGTATTAATCTAGTTACTCTAAACAAAAACAATATTATACCTGCTTCTGTTTCCTTCCATTATTCAAAATACAGTTTGGAGCTTTTTTTAGTCTGCTGTTTTGTTGTGTTCCATGTGGGATATATCTTTCCCCCATACCTATGATAATATTCAATTAGAGTTTATAATGCACCATAACTTTGCTTAACTTTTACCTCATTTCCATGGGATGTAGACTATTTGGTCATTTGGGGAGTGATTTTTATACCATAAAACTTAAGATCTCAGGTTCTAGAACCAGACAGGCTGGGTTTGAATCCTTTTCCATCATGTCTTAACTTTTTTGTCCTTAAACAAATTGCACAACCTCTCTAAAGCCATTTTCTCATTTTTAAAAACAATAATATTAATAATAAACTGCAAGCTTTATGAGGATTAAAGGAAATGATGAATGGTGCCTGATAAATTCAATAATTGTTAGCTGCCAAGTGATAATCAGTATGGCAACATAAATCTTTCAGTACCACTTTGTCTTGTCTTTTCTTTCTTTCTTTCTTTCTTTCTTTCTTTCTTTCTTTCTTTCTTTCTTTCTTTCTTTCTTTCTTTCTTTCTTCAGTGCTAAGCATTGAACACAGGGCCTTTTATGTGCTAAGCAAATACTACCTCTGGCCCTTTTTTTCTAAAAATACATTTATTAATCAAACACATGCTAAGCATATTTCATAGATTTTTACTAGGCAATTTTTTATTTTAAGATTTTCTTATAATTTTATCACTGTAGGATGTTGGTATGTACCTCTTATCATTGCATTTAGAAAACTATTGTTAAGTATCAGGTTGCTTATCACTCTGCAATCAGCTTCTCAACAAGGATTCTGTAATCTGAACCTATAATATGCTGAGACATTTATTGTGTATAATGAATTACTGTCTTTCTCATGCATCTAGCATGGTACTAGTTATATACCATCTTGCAGAGAATTGAGGAGTCATTTTGTTCTTGTTTTGTGATTCAAATGAACAAGGCTCATTTATAAAGATGAAAGGAGTTATAGAGATGGATGATGATGATGATGTTTGCACATCTGACTGTATTGAATACCACTGAACTAAACACTTATAACATTAAATTTACCACTCTATTTTTATGTATTTTACCATAATTTAATTATTTAATTTTGGTACTAGGGATTGAACCCAGAGGCCCTCTACCACTGAGCCACATCCCTAGTCATCTTTTTAAATTTTTTAACAGAGTCTCAGTAAGTTGCTCAGGGTCTCACTAACTGGCCTTGAGATTGTCATCCTCCTGCTTCAGCCTCCTAAATTACTGGGATTATAAATGGGTGCTACTATGCCTGGCTTACCACAATTTTAAGAATTGAAAAATAAAAATAAAGCCCAGTTTGAAAAGGATACACATTCTAATAAGGGGTCTGGGACCCTGAGACTACCTACACTCTTCAAGGTAGACAAAGAAACTTAAGAGCAATTATTTAAAACAAGCAGTAGAGGCAGACAACCAGGGTGATTTGGCAAGGAAGTAAAAGAGAAACTTGTTGCCCTACACAGACTGCTTTTTATGCAGTGGCATTAGGCAAGAGCAGCCAGGAAGCAATCTCAAGTAGGTAGGAGGGCCTCAACTATAGCTGTATGCCTGGCATTTTAGGACCAGATTTAACTTCACTTGATTTCCATGTATATGTCACAAATTGAACTTGAATTTATTTTTGTTTCCCTCAAAGCCCTGTTATTCTTCTAAAGGAATAAAAAAATATATAATTTCTCCAGGAAAGGGGCATCTGGAAGAAAATAGCAGTTGGATAAAGGGTTATTGAAAATTTTAGAAGATAAAAAGTAAATAGAGAAATAATGACTAGCATAACAGAGACAGGGGCCTGTAATTTTAGACCTAAGGGGGGCTACTCCAGAGAAGGGAGGCTATTCATCCTCAGAACTCTGGAATGACCTAGACCAGTTGGTACTAAGTACTCTGGAAAGAAGAGAGAAGCAAAGTGAATAACTAAAGATAGGGTTTCAGATTTAAGTCTCAGTATGGAGTGTTTGGGCCCTTTCCTGCGCCCTGGAATTCATCTTTGTATTATGCTATTAGAAAGGGATGCAGTTTTGCAATGCTCTATATATTGAGCTGAGTATCCTCTTTTTTTTGGTACCAGGGATTGAACTCAGGGGCACTTGACCACTGAGCCACATCTCTAGCCCTATTTTGTATTTTATTTAGAGACAGGGTCTCACTGAGTTGCTTAGCACCTCTAGTTTGCTGAAGCTGGCATTGAACTTGTGATCTTCCTGCCTCAGCCTCCTGAGCCGCTCTGATTATAGCCTCCCAAGCCACTGGGATTGCATGTGTGCACCACCACACCTGGCGAGTATCCTATATTAAACAAGCCATTCTCCCTTAATTTGTGCTACCCTTAAAGTTCCTGTGTGTACATAAATTCTATATATAGGTCAGTACTCATTCTTTTGTTTTGTTCCAATAATCCATTTGCCTTTTTGTATTAATAACACTCTAACCAAGTGATAAACCCTTTTCTTCTCCCTCACTTACCCTATCAATTGCCCTCTCCAACCAATCATAAAAACAGACCTGAAATTCCCTAAAATTTTCCAAACTTTGTAAAGAAATTGAGCTAGAGAGATTCTCAATTTGGAAATACCTGTAGAGGAGTATTGGAATGAGCCACAGGATTGAAATTGGGAATTATGTGAAAGCCTACAATCTAGATGGTAAGATCACCTACTCCTTTCCCCTGCTCTAGTACTAGCCAGCAAAGTATAAGAAGGAATTGGAGCTCTGGAATGATGAACAGCCCAAAAGTATAGACACTTATAGATACTGATGTTTTGGATTTCCACAATGAGATTAGACTCATTGCACATTGAAAACTCCAGTTTGCTTCCATTTGTTGTACAAGTAAGACTACAATCAGCAATCCTTCCTACACAGCAACGTTTCCAGTTATTTATTGTTTACTTGAACTTATATATATGAAAACCTGTCCAAGGTCACTAGACATTTGAGGAAAGCTAACTAATTGAGACAGATCAGAAGAAAAATAACAAATTAATAGCAGAGACAGAATGGAGAAGAAAATTTCCATGGAATTAAAATTGTCCAAAAAACAACATTTAATGGAATCAGTGAGTCATATGTGGGATGATATAAAAGAAAAAACATGGCTCAGGGTATAGTACAGTAGAGCACTTGCCTACTGTACCCAAAGCCATTGGTTTCATCCCCAGCACTGCAAAATAAATATTGAATTTAAAAAACAAAAAAGCAAAAACAGGAGCTCTTGGAAATAGCAGAATGAAAAGTAAAATTAACTGTAGAAAGTAGCTAATAACAAAGATGGTCAAAAAGGGTGATTATGTAAGAAAACTAGAGTATTTATCTGGAAGATCTGACATTTTAGAAAATAGTAATTTTAGAATTTTATATACCAGAGAAGAACAAAGAAAAGATGATGTCTAATAAGTAATGTAAGAATTATGGCCCAAACTTAAAGGAATTTCCATATGAAAAAGTTCCTTCCTTTTCAGAATACTAAGCCAAAAGAGATGATTCTAAAATTATAATAAGGGGAAAAAATAGGTCTTATAATAGAGAAATAGGAATCAGATGGTTTTAAACTTTATTGTAGCAGCTACTGAATACTACAATACACAGGTGTAGTGCCTTCAAAGAGCTGACGGAAAATTCTATATTTAGCTAAATCACCAATCAAGTGTAAGACTAAATGAGGACATTTTCAGTCGTGCCTCAAAAAATCTATCTCCCCTGCTTCCATACTGAAGAAGCTACTGAGGATGTGTTCCACCAAAGAAAAGAGAGATATGAGATCCAGAAAACTGGGGTCCAGCACAGGAGAGAAGCAAAGGGAAACCTTGGTATGAGCTGAGTAGTTGCTCTAGTGAAAGTCCAATCCAGACTGGACTAGGAGGGTGAAAAGCTTCAGGAAGGAGGTGTCTGGGAGGAAATCTGAAACTCACATGTTTCAGCATTTAAGTAGCACTGAAAGAGATTTTATGGATCTTTTGCATTCATGAAGAATTAGCATTAAATTCATAGACAAGCAAATGGTTAAGAGAAAATATCTCTAAGTAATTTAAAATTGCATGTGAAAGAAAATATAATTCTAGTATATAGCTTTAGAGCAATAAGCAATATTTAATCATGAACACAGAATAGTACTTTAGTAAAACTTATAATATGGAGGTAATATCAGAAGAAAAAGCCAAGGAACTGGCAGTAGTTGCCTCTGGGGAGGAAGACTAAGAGTAGAAGAGATACTGTAGATTTTCTTAGAATTTTAACAACCCACAGGCATACGTACTACTAACCTCAGAACAAAATAGCTCAGAATTATCAACATTTACATGAATATTTCAGTGCTGGACATTTTAAAGAGGGGAATGTTTTTAGAGTGTTTAGTGCTATTAGACTTAAAGAATATACAAATTTGATTCAGAATTAATTTTTTACTGAAGAAAAAAGATGTGACATCAGTGCCTTTTATAGACCCAGAGAGACCTAGAGAAGGCCACAGTCCTAAAGGACTGAAGAATTTATCATATCTATGAGGATTGTTAACAAATGAGATCATGCTTATAATCTTAGTTTACACAGGGCTTTTTCTTTTTTGGTCATTCTGACAGTATTGTGGGGCTCAGAGATTAACAACTAGTCTTTTCCCAGGCTTGTAAGGGATCAAGTTGTGACTCGAACCAGTTATGGTTCCAGTCTGAGGCCAGGAATTTGGGCATGGTTAGAGAAAGGGGCATTTGAGGACAGATCGCAGGGTTGAGGGTGGAAAGCCGTGGTCTCATCATAGAAATGAAATAGCAGACTACAGTAATGCTTGAACATCAACTTGGAAGACTCAGTCCTGAGCCCAATTTTTCACTGAACTGTTTGGGGTGTGAGTAATGTAGGCCTTGGGAGGAGATTTAAAAAACTACGAGGACAGGAACCTGTGTGGGTCACCACTCAGGCTGCTCCAGAACAGTTAGAGGACAGAGGGTTTTGTTCTGTTCTTTGCCATTCTCTTTTCTATTTGTGTATGAGTCATTGACTTGTTTGGCTGCCCAGCATTAGAACCTTCTTCCTAGTTTTGGAGAATTCTTCATGGTATAGGTCTTAATAGATGGCAGAGCCCACTTCCCAGTGGAAAAGTCTAAAGGGCCAAAGATTTGCTTCCTAGTTCTCTGTGAATAGGGCTTCAACTTGTCAACTAGGTTTTTTGAAATAAGATCTAATGACAAAAAGCAGACTATTATAGAGAATTATTTCTGGAAACAGAATGGGGCATCAACATCTAGTGGAAAAAGAAGTCACATCACAGCTGTGATGTGGTGCTGACATTCACTGTCAGGCAGAGCAGGAGTCCTTGTGGCCAGGGTGCCATGGTGACTCATTGGCCACACCTGGCTTCCATTTGGTGGAGTCCATACCTGGCAGCCCTCTGTCTATCTTATTTAGTGGACCTCAGTTCCAGCTTTCCCAGCAATGTTGTGAAGGTTTTTGTGGGTGTTTTTTATTTTTCTTTGTGTGTATGTGTGCTCGAGCTACACAAAAAACCTGATTGATAGCAATGCTTCTATATAAAATTCCAAAATAAATGACTAGATTGGAAGAACCTTGCAAGAACTAGGTGATTGATCACTTTGACAATGACCTTAGCACACTCTGTTTTCACAATGTCAAAACTATTTACCAATGAGGGTAACCTCTTATTGTTTTACAGGTTTTTGAGAAAAATGCCACACTTTAGAAGAACTGTAGATTTTCTTAGAACTTTAACAACCCACAGGCATAAGTACTACCTACCTCAGAACAAAATAGCTCAGAATTATCAACATCTACATGAATATTTCAGTGCTGGACATTTTACAGAAGACTTTAAACTTTTTCTCTGGATCAAAAATGCATTTTTAATCTTTGGAAGATGAAATTTATTTATAACTTTCATTCCAAAATGGACTTCATATTGCATTTGCCATATTTTTAATCATGAACATGATTACATTTTATTGAATTAAAAATCTGACAGAGAAGCAACTGAACAAAATGACCTAATTTTTCTTTAGCAATTTGGTCAACTTCCAAGAGTGTGTGACTTGAAATAAATGCAAACTAGCAGACTCACTGTCCCCACTCACCCACCCATTACTCCCTCTTCTCCTCCTCTCCATTGTTCCAGTGTTGACATTCTTTCTTCTGTTGCAGTTCAGTGGATTTGGCAGTTCATTTTACTTCTGTTTGTAATTGTTTCCTCTTCAGCAGATTAGTCTGAATGCACTTCCTAGAGAATAATGGAACTAAGCTAAAAACCATTATCAACAGATCAGAGTAGTAAATGCTGGTTTCAGTTAAACATACAAGAGATTAAAATTAATTTCAGCTTCATGAATGACAGTTAAGGGACTCTGAGATTATATATCTGTAATCATAATGAAATAACATTTTAAAACAATTTCTACTTAAAGTCTGAGTTTTAAAGCATAGTACTTGATTGCATATTTTATTTTCAAACAAATTATTTTTTATAAACTCTCCCTCTGGGCTTTGTTTTTCTTTTTCCTGGAGTAGATTTGCCTATTATTGCTAAATCTTCAAATTCTATCTAAACCTTTTAAGACCAAACTGACATGCTACTCACATACCTTGTTTCATCCTAGTCATTCCAAGTTAAAGATATTTTCTACTTCCTGACAACTTTCCAAACATTTATTTTTCTTAGTTTTTTTCATTTTCTAACTTGTTTGCAATTACATATGCACCTGCTTCATTTACTCTGTCACCTAGTGTATCATTATGTTGTGTAATAAGAGTTGGTCATCTTTGAATCACCCAAGATCTTGCACAGAGCTTTGCTCTTACTAGACTCATATTTTGAATTATTTTTTAATACCTATGAAAACTGAGTAACCTTTTTACAAAAGAGAAAAAGGGGGACTTGAGAGTGTGGTTCAGTGGTGAAATGCTTTCCTAGTATGCACAAGACCTGGATTCGATACCCATTACTGCAAAAAAGGCAAGGGGTGTGTGTGTGTGTGTAATGCTTAGCCCTAGAAGTTGCAAACAAAATGAAAACACTTTAATTCCAATCCAGGAGATAAATTTGAAGTATTTAGAGACATAAATTTAAATATAGTCTAATCAATGTGTAACTGCCTTCTAACTGAGAATTTTAAGTTACATTTCAAATAAAATTGTCTCATCAGCTGTTTACTTGTTGTCCATTGATATGAAGTAGAATATCAGTTGAATTTTAAATGTCACTGTTTTGTTTGTTTTTGTTTGGATTGAATCCAGGACTTTGTGCATGCAAGGCAAGCATGCTACCAACAGAGCTATATACTCAGCCCACCGCTGTTCATATTCGAAGCCAAGATAGTTTAATCCAAGGGCAACCATAACCTTTTGCACTAGTTTACAATTTAGATTAAATAATTAATCATGCATCTAAAATTCAGAAATAAAAATGTATTTACAGTGATTATGACAATGATTTATATTCACAATAAGTAATATAACTCAGCATTAAAGTAACTTGGAAATTCTTACTCTAAATTATCTTTACTTGTTTAATTTATAATGGGAAAATAAAATTGTAAGAAGTCGCCATATTTGTTTCCTGTCTGTTGAAATGGAATGTTCATTCACCTCTGTTTATAAACATAAAAGAATACATATAAATAAATAGTATGGCTTTTTATATGACTTTTTAAATGTAAATGTATATCTTGTGTCTTATAGCCATAACAAGAAGTGTTTCTAAAATACGTACAGTTCATTTGTAGTAGAATCTGTTGTGTTTCTTCTTTTTTTGGTACCGGCGATTGAACTCGGGGGTACTCAACCACTGAGCCAGATCTCCAGCCTTATTTTGTATTTTATTTAGAAACAGGATCTCATTGAGTTGTTTAGGGCCTCGCTTTCGCTGAGGCTGGCTTTGAACTCAAGATCCTGCTGCCTCAGCCTCCCAAGCTGCTGGGATTACAGGTGTACACCACTACGCATGTCTGTGTTTCTTATTTTTATTTAAAATTATGTGGAATTTAGTTAGAAGTCTTTTCTCAACAGTAAGCAAACCTTTTCTCTGTGATAATGAAATTCCAAGGATTGCTAGAAGGAAAAGGTAAAATAGCAGGAGATTTATAAATTTTTGATACCACATTTTATTTTGAATATTTGAGAAACTGTCCTTCATTATACCTTGCACATATCACTATTTATATATAACTTTCAAATTAAAGTACAATAGTTAATTAACATTGGTTGATCAGAACTTTTGATGTCAGCCTTAAAATAAGACATAGAGTAAGCTAATTTTTATATTTAAGGTTCCCATTTATTGAACATCATTGTTATGTTATTCCAGGGAAAAGAGAAATGAAACAAATAGGTTTTGAATTCCAGGATGCACTTAGCTTCATGACAGGCACTTCACATATGTTGTTTCATTTCCTCTTCATTGCCCTGAGAAGCTTCAAAAATGGGTTTTCCATTTGTACAGGTTCTGAGATAAATAATAGTGCTCCTATACAACGGTATTTTGTAAACATGAGCTTTGAATTAGACCTGTGTTCCAATCCTGGCTCTGCCACACACTAACCATATAAACTCCATCTAGGCTTCTCAATTTGAGCTAGTTTCCTTATAGATGTGCAGGCACTGACCACTGTTGTGGCTCACAGTGGGAGGGCCTTCTCACATGTGTTTTAAAAACTGACTTGTGTTAACAGTTCTGTAGGAGAAAGAATTGTTTTCTTTGCACATATTTGACAACACAGTTCCAAGTATAAAAGTTCACCAGATTCAGACTCTTTAAACATTCAGCCTCAGCACTTACATGATTATAGTTGTGAGGAACATTCCAATTTTGATGGAAAAACATCATAAAAAATGGTCCATAGAGCATTCCCAAGGTAGCATAGGTATTATTTGGTATAAACTCCCACTCTACTTTGATGCACTTAGAGCCCCCTTTTCTCTTAGAAACACTCAGAGAAATGGCCTAATTGTCACCTTTCTTAAAGTCAGTTTATTTTGTAACTTGCCATTGTCAAATTTTGACTACTCTTAGGCCTTCCAGTGCAGGGGTCAAAAACTAATGGGAGTCCAAGATGCAGGTTATTTGATGTTAAATAAAATAAGATTGGGGGAGTATACAAGTGACTAAGGTAGGAAAATGACAGAAGGAGGGGCTGGAGTTGTGGCTCAGTGGCAGAGCACTTGCCTAGCATGTGTGAGGCCCTGGGTTCTATCCTCAGCACCACATAAAAATACAATAAAGCTGTTGTATCCAACTACAACTAAAAAAATAAATATTTGATTAAGAAAAAAGACAATGACTGAAGAAGGAAGACGCTATGGGCTTTTCAAACCCAGAATTATGGTACAAAGTTGAAGTTTCAGCTTTAAAATCAAATTCTGCTGTTATCCCCTAAAATATCCAAAGGATTCTGACCAAATGTAAGCAGTCTGTCTACTTTTGGCTTTGGAAGTGCTTAGAAGAAAGTATTTAAGACTCTAGATGAGTAATGATCTTACTTAACTATTACTGTGGGAAAGGCACTGGGCTGAACTTTTTTTTTTTTAAGGGATATTTTATTTGGTCTTTATAGTGACCTGTGTGGTAACTGCTGTCTTCTTCCCATTTTAGAGATGAGGAAGCAATTGCCTACATTGTTTTCTCCCCAAGGCTACTTCTGTTGACCAAAAGATGGACTTGAAAGCAAAAATAACTAAATACCTACATGCACTCAGGATCTGAGCTTCCACATACAACTTGTACTTTGAAAGGCTTTAGATTATATGTTTTATAACATTTATAAATAAACCATCCTCAACAGCTCTATGCCAAAACTTTAAATTTGAGTTAATTCATTTCAACAGCAATTTGTGCTTATTGTTGAAAAAGTGAGAAATGATAACAGAAGTATGATGTAAAGTGTATTTTCATCCATGACCACTGCTTTCCCCGGACTCTTATCAATGATGCTCTGAACAGGGGTTTCCTTACAGATCTTTGTGTGTGCACGTGAGTACGTGTTTCACATACATATCTTGTTTTATAAATAGCATCACAATATACATATTACTCTGTCTTCTCTTGTTCATATTTAATAAATCTTGGAGAATTTTTTTGTTGGTACATTTAGAGCTTTTGGTTTTGTTTTGGTACCGTGGATTGAACCCAGGGACGCTTTGCCAGTGAGCTACATCTCCAGCTCTTTTTATTTTTTATTTTGAAGCAGGGCCTCACTAAGTTGCTTAGATTCTTACTGAGTTGATGAAGTTGTCTTTAAATTTTTCAATCCTCCTACCTCAACCTCTCAAGTTACAGAGATTACAGGTGTGTGTTATGCCCAGCTAGAGTTTATTTTTAATAACTATATTAAGTTACTTTCTAAAAATTATAAGCAATAAATGCACTAGTGGCTGGATTCAGGCAGTAATGCAGAATATTTCACAACTCCTAATCTCCCTTCCAGTGATAAGTACTGTTAACAATTCTACCTTTTTATCATTGTCTCCAAAGGACTGCTAAAACATTGAGTGACTATAAACTGTCCAGAAACTACATGATTTTACAATTTTTCATATATTTCAGGGTAATGACTATCAGGCTCTATTATTAAAATGATGTGGGTTAGTATGTCCCCAAAAGGGGGATGATTTTGTTTTATTAAAAGACTTGAAGTTCTATTGTAGTTCTTTGCACTAAAACATTTTTATTCACCTCATACTTAGTATTGACGTATATATAAAACTGCTGATAATGTTTTACATCTCATAGTATTTAAAGGTAAATGTCTGCATATCTGAAAGTGGCAATAGAAAACCAAAAATATGTAATGACAAATCCTATCTTTTTTTGTGAGGGAGGGGTACTGGGGATTGAACTCAAGAGCACTTAACCACTGAGCCACTTCCCCAGCCCTTTTTTCATATTTTATTTTGAGACAAGGTCTCACTGAGTTGCTTAGGGCCTCAGCCTCCCAAGCTGCTGGGACTATAGGAATGCACCACTGGGCCCAGAAAATCCCATCATTATTTATAACTACAGTGCACCAATAAAAAATCTGGAGAGGGAAAAAAATACATTTATACATTTAGATGTTTTTGTTTGTCTTTGTTTCTAAACATATTTCTCTTCAGCCTCAATAGAATTAGGCCTTTACTAAAGTGATTTTTTTTTAAGATTTAACCTTTATTTTTTTTTTTTTATGTAGGACTGAGGATTAAACCCAGTTCCTCACCTATACTAGGCAAGCACTCTACCATTGAGCTACAGCCCCATCCCATGATTTGGTTTTAATATTAGGTTTCTACTCAGTTTTCCTTACTAATTGAAGTTTACTTCAAAGAGCAATGCTGGATTTTGAAACTGATCCATTACAATGATTCTATAAAGTACATGAATATCACATTGTTTTTCTAAATCTATTAACATTTGAGCTTATATTTACTTATGAAAGGTTTAGAAATTTTCTTAAGCTAAACTATGACTAAATAGTTTTGTTATCCTTATACCTCATTTTTTAGTAAATTGATAGTTTTTTTTTAATATAAACCTAAAGTCTTCACTGGTGTGAATACTACTCCTAAGCTATTTTTTAGATGAATTGGATTAAATAGAAGTAAATGAGACTGGGAGTATAGTTAGAGGTGGAGCGCTTGCCTAGGACACAAAAGGCCCTGGATTCCATCCCCAGCACTGCCAAAAAGTAGGGGGTGGCTTGAGGGGGGAGATGGATGCAATGTTGTAAGTCTTATTATCATAACAGGCCTATAAACTTGAAGAAGGAGCTGTTGCGTGAATTTTCAAGCAAATAAAGGTAACAATGGGACATTATTGAAGCAGAAAATATATAGCCTGTCAATTCATACAGGCCCCTTGGCATAGAATTACATTATGAATTCCTGTATCTTATTTATTCTGCAAACACTTACTTAGCTCTTACTCTGTGCTAGGCCCTGAGGTTAAAGTAATGGGTACAATAGTCCAGTGGCAAGTACCAGCCAGCAATTATAGCAGAAGTGCCCTAATGAAACAGGGTCCTAGATTCTAGGAGAGCACCTAGGAGGAAGAGGAGTCCCAGACCCAGTATGGAGAGTAGGGATTGGAGAACATCTTCAGAAACTTCCCAGAGAAGCAAGACCTGGAGAAAGAATAGGATTTAAGTAAAGATTGGAGGTAAAAGGAGCAAGTCAGGCAGAAGGAACAGCAGCTATGAAGGCCTGAAGAGGAAAGCACTTTGGGCTGGGGAAAAAAAAAAATGAGGTTGCAAAGATAAAGAGGGGTGGGTAAGAAGTGAGGCTACAGAGGCAAACAGGGCTAGATGATATAAAGAACTTGGTGTGCCATGGTGAAATCATAAAGCCTCATCCTCCCGTGCATGGTGGTGCATGCCTATAATCTTAGCTATTCAGGAAGCTGAGGCAGAGGATTGAAAGTTTGAGGTCAACCTAGTCAACTTAGTGAGACCCTGTCTCAAAATAAAATTTTAAAAGAACTAGAGATGTAGCTCAGTGGTAGGGCACTTACCTAGGTTGTGCAGGCCCATGTTCAATCCTATCTACAGCAAGCTGTGTAGCCTGATCACATTTGCATTTTCCGAAAGCTCTTTTGGCTACCAGCTTTAGAAACTGTAAGAAAGGTTCTAGAAATCATGGGTTTTAAAAAGTGCACACAGGGCTGGGGTTGTGGCTCAGAGGTAGACCGCTCACCTAGCATGCGAGAGCACTAGGTTCGATCCTCAGAACCACATAAAAATAAACTAAAGATATTGTGTTCACCTCTAACTAAAAAATAATTATTTTTTTCAAAAAAAGGTGCATAAAATTCTGTAAGCAGATTAAAATCTATAAATTATAGGTCACTTTTTTTTTCCTTTTTGTTTGGAATCACACTCAAGGCCTTGCTTGTGCCAGACAGGTGCTCTACTCCTGAGCTACATGTCCAGCCCCTGCTAATTCTTTAAAAAGTTTTATACTATATTCATTTATTCAGAAGAATTTATTGAGTATCTGTTCCTTGCCAGCCACTGTGTTAAGCTATTCTCTTTAGATATTATCCCACACATGAGCAGAGGTTCTATAACCTAGTTTACAGCTAGGAAGCGTGTGAGTGCCCTTTCTGACTCTGGAGCTGCTCTCATTTGGGATTAGAGGGAATGTGTCTCCAAGAGACACATTGTTGTAAAGTCAGCACATGATCATGTAAGAGGTGACTGACCAGGAGATGTCCAGAAGTTTTCTGAAAAGCATAATCATGCCTCTACCCCACTAAGTTCTAGACTTTTTCCTTTTTTATTATAATAGAAATAAGACTACTAATTTACTATTTGTCACTAGTGGAATGGTGGTTTAAGAATAGTGATCATGCTACAGTTATCTTTATACCCAAGGTAAACTACCATCTTCTGTTTTTAGATACATAGGTATAAATCTACTGAGCTTTTCACATACTGAGTAGAGTTTGTTGTGTGTGTGTGTTTTTTTTTAATTTAGTACTTTGACAAATCTGCAACAGAGAAGTATATAATACATTTAGGTTGTTAATATTTCCGTTCCCTTTATGGATCTTTAATTAGCTCTGCTCTTAGGAGACTATACTCCCTTCCTACCGTCATATTCCCCACAAATCCTGTGCTTGCTCTTGAATTAGAACATACCAGTATTGTTGATGTCCTTAAATGCCATTTATATAATATTTCCCTTAAATTAAACATTAGTAAGTGCCATGTATGTATTATAAAATGCTCAAAATAACCAAATGAGATACACAGTATCATCCACATTTTTCAGGTGAGCAAATAGGTGAAAACATCACATATCTCACAGATAAAAGAAATTAGAATTGAGTCTCTGGTCAATTCTAGTGTAGTGGTGTATCCTGTATTTAAGAATGTGTTCATTTTCAGGGTATTCAGGTCTCCTATAGATCCTAGTTTCACATTTCTCTCCTACACACACACACACACACACACACACACACACACACACCCCTTAACCCCACCCAATCCCACCCTCTTCTCCCCCATATAGCAAAGGATTTTTACATGCTGTCTACATACAGAGAACTTATGCCCTCATGAGTACCTTTCCCATTCATATGCTGCTCTCCCCCAGAGCACTCACTATAAACACTTAAAATGTCCTGCTTTATAAACACTAATTTATAAAGTAAAACAGAGGAATATCATTAAGTATCTTAAGGTTTGTTAAACTTGAGAGAGAGAAAGACTGTGTGTGTGTGTGTGTGTGTGTGTGTGTATTTATTTCTGTTTCATGGTCTAAAGAGAAATTTTGACTCCTGTCAGTTTCCTGTGTGTTTTACCCTCTTCCTTTTCTGAGTTACCAAAGTTTTTCTCCAGAAGTTTTTAGCATCTTTTCCATCTTTGTCTACTTTTCTCTCTTATAGGGCTTGGCAACATATATAGGAATAAAGAATATAGCACTCAGTGCATATATTCATATTCTCTCTCTCTCTCTCTCTCTCTCTCTCTCTCTCTCTCTCTCTCTCTCACACACACACACACACACACACACACACACACACACACACACACACCATGAATGTCAGTGATTGCCTCCTTCCTGTAAAAGGAAGTAATGTTCTCAGGATACAGAACCTTCTCATTTCCTTTCCAACATTTGCTTGGGTTTTGTGGTCAGTGGTTGATTTTACTGAGTGGTAAGGGAAGGAATTCTTGGCAACTTCCATAGCATGGTGGTGGTGGTTACTTTTTGGAATAGGTAATATCTTCACATAGGACAGAATTCCAAAAAAGTGAAGGTTCTTGCCCTTTCAACCTTGTCTCCCAGCCACTCAGTTCCTCTACAGAGACAGTGTCACTAGTTTCTTGTATATCCATCCAGATGGGCAATCCAGGGAGTGTACATGACTTTTAAACCACATTAAAGGGGAACACAAAATGTATAGGTGATAGCTACAATATGACCAATTATTTCTGGCATTTAGTTAATGCAAGAAAATCTCATAAGATTATAATAGGACCAGACCTTGGAAGATGCACTTCCGTGTGGCTAAATGTTACATTTTTTTGGCCAAATTATATTATTATAAGAATATCCAATATGTAACAAATCCCACCTTTATGTACAACTGTAATACACCAATAAAAAGTATGGAGTGGGAGAAACAAGTCCAGTAATTGCCGAATGCTAGGATATTAGCACCTGAAGATACTTCAGTTTCTTCCTTCCTTCCTTCCTTCCTTCCCTCCCTCCCTCCCTCCCTCCCTCCCTCCCTCCCTCCTTCCTTCCTTCCTTCCTTCCTTCCTTTTGCAGTGCTGAGAATTGAACCTAAGGCCTTACAAAGGCTAGGAAAGTGCTTTACCACTGAGCCACATCCCCAGTCCCTGAAGACACTTTAGAATTCAATTCACCTACTCTGTGGTCAAGTTCTGAAGTCCAGAGACATTGACTTGACCCTAACCCACAGCTAGAGGGTAGCAGGTTGGTTTTAGCGCAACTAAATGTTACGTTTTAAGACAATACCTTGATCATGCCTCTCTACCCAAAGGAACAATAAAATTATGAGTATTAGCTACATGAGTATGAGCAATAAAACCCAGAAAAACCCAGTTTAACTCCCCACCATACTCTGATGCATACCTAAAATGTTGATAGCATTCTTACCTCTTTAGAGAAGTAAAATTAGATATTCTGCCGGGAGGAACAAAAATAGATGAAAGACACGGGGGTGCTTAAGGGCAGAATAAGTGATAAGGCTTGTCTGACTATGTATTGCTTAGGTGGTCATAAATGTACTGGAACAGGTAGACAAAGAGGAGGCCTTCAGTGGTCCCTGTGTTCTGGAATTCAGACTGTTATGTAATCCCCTCTTCCTATGTGTAATCTGTGATCAAAGGCAAAAACTATGGGATGTCATTCCTATGATTAGATTATCTTATAGAACTCCATCTCAAAGCCAACTGGTGCTAGAAACTCTTCCCCAGCTCGGTGAGATCTCATCTTTGGTGAGATGGCCTGATGAGAAAACGACAAGGTGAGAATTGGGCTTAGTCTACTGCCATAGAGAAAGAAGTCTGCCAACAGTCTGAATTAATTTGGAGAGGCGAATTCTTTATATATATATAATTTTAGTTGTTGATAGACCTTTATTTTATTCATTTATTTATGTGTGGTGCTGAGAATCAAAACCAGTACACATGTGAGGCAAGCACTGTACCACTGAGCCACAACCCCAGCCCCTGGAGGCATATTCTTTCCCAGTTGAGCCTTTAGGTGACATGCAAGCCCAGTTGACACCTTCATTGCACATGAACAAAACCCTGACTGAAGAGCCAGCAGCTCGCCATGCCCAGGCTCCTCCTGACCCACACAGAAAGTACAGGATGATAAAAGTGTTGTTTTAACTAACTAAGTTTATGGTAATTTTTACTCTGATAATATTTTCATAGGTCAGATCAGTTAATACCAATAATTTTTTATG
Organism: Ictidomys tridecemlineatus; assembly: GCF_052094955.1. Taxonomy (NCBI): domain Eukaryota; kingdom Metazoa; phylum Chordata; class Mammalia; order Rodentia; family Sciuridae; genus Ictidomys; species Ictidomys tridecemlineatus. The sequence goes on along the minus strand of NC_135481.1, from coordinate 113,201,488 downwards.
GATTAATTAAATAATTAGAAGAAAACAAATTTATTGAAGCCTTATACAAGTACTTTGATTTTGAAGAGAAAATTTTATTTTTTTTCTGGGAGAGTGGGTTCAAACTATTTGAAACACTCCAGGTGACAGATTTATAATGGTGGAATGTAGACAACTAGAATTGGTGAAGAGAACTATATTTTATTATAAATATTCTTCTTCAACAAACCATTTTTTGAAACTGCATATTCTGCGGTCACTTGAACAGCTGCTACATGCATGCACGCTCGCACGTACGCACGCACATTCTTCCTTTGCCTGGAATACCCATTTCTTCCCATTTCTTTAAAAAGGTGTATTTTCAATGTCGCCTCAACTGAAAAGCTATAGTCACCACAGCCTTTTGTCTATCCCTCTTATGGCTTTATGCATAGAGGTGAAATCACTTACTTTCTTTTCTGCTTCTCCTAGAATTTTGTTAGCTTCCTGAGATCAAGAACAGTATTGTTTGTATCCTTGTATCTCCTGCATCTAATATAGAATCTGGCACATGGTTCAATAAAGATTTTTAAATAAAAGTCTAGAAAATTAACCTGAAATCTAGAGCTAAATGGACCATTAGTTTGAGCAAAACCCAGAGTAAAATGACTTTCTTATTGACCATTGTCAGGAGTAGGGATTTTTTATCTGTTCTATGTTAGTCTAGCTTTCCTTCTGAAAGTGAAATCTATAAGGATATCCATGTAGATAGTTAATTTGGGGAAATTCTTCCAGAGAATGGGAATGGAAGACTGGGAAGAATGAAATTAAATGAGAGAACCAATTCAGTTTTGCTCTGGACAACTGAGCTTTACCTACTGGAACCCTCTGAGGAGCCACATGGAATGTGCTTCAGAGTTGTCCACATGAGGAAAGCTAAAGCAATTATTCCCCCAGCCTCTGTGGAAAGTGTTTCTCATGGGGTGTTTATTTCCTTGCATCTCATGGTTTTCATATGTATAGGTGCCTAGTCAATTCCTAGGAGTGCTTATTCAAGGTATCAGAATTTCCACACCTGAATATAGGAGGTACAAAAGTACAGTTGAGGCAAGGTCTTTTATGATACTGGCTTTGAAACTGGCTTGCTATGGGTGAAAAGCAGAGAAGACATGAGGTAAGCAGGAAATGCCCAATTCATTCTGCTTGAGTCACTCAAATCAGTTTGTGTACTCCATTAATCAAACTCATGTGGCCAGTCACAGCACAGCCAGAGACTTGCTTCAAGGAAATGGTGGAATTAGCCACATTCCAGCTGCCACATCTAGCTGGAAGCTCTAACTCATGATCTTACAACTATCAGAATTCAGTCAGGGAAGCTGAGCAACTACAACATATGGAATAAGGATTTGAAGCTTATACAGTTGCCAGAGAAGCTGAGGAAGTAAAGATCTGAAAGAGAGAGTGGCAAAGGACCAAATGAGTTGTATACGTAAGAAGCCACACATGTCCAGCCTCCAAATTGGGACTGGGGAAAAGGACTCATGGAGATTGGCTGTTGTGTCAGTGGTACTGTATCCATGCATCTAGTTGTGGGCATGAGGATGGACTTGGGTGGGACATCTGGATGCAGAGAAGAAGCAAGGACAAGCCCAAATCCACTAGCACTTCTGTGACATGTGTCACCTAGCCATAGTAACTTTTAGAAGGTAATAGCTGCTGTCTTTCTTCTGCCTTCTAAGTCTCACATATTTCTTTTTATATTTTATATTTTTATATTTTATATATTTTTATTTTTTATATTATTTTATATTTTATATTTTTTTATCCCTACAGGGATAGAGATTGTGAAAAATTATTCAGGTTAAAGCCAGTTGGAATACTATAAATCAGACTGATCACTCTATTGTCCCCCTTTACCAATACTTCAACACATCTGGGTAGTCTACCAGGTAAGGTAACCCAGATTTTTATCCCAAGGGTGTCCGAGCTCTTGTTTCGTCATTAACACTTGCTACAGTTGCTGAGTCTTTGTTATCAGGCAAAGAAGCACCAGAAGATGCCCCTGAGTATCCCTTGGGTTCTGAATGAGCTCCTTCTTACTGCAGCACACTCAAGATGCACAACCACAAGTTGGCCTTCCAGTACATAGATGGTCTTAGAATTCTTTGAGTGTCTGTACTCCTACCTTCCAACACAGAAACTGTATTTTCTTACTCAGACAGCTATAAACCTCATCTGGATTGTTGGTTTGGATGTAGTGGGAAGAAGCAGGAGCAGATCTTGAAGAAGATAGGCATGATCTTTTCAGGGTCTCCAGACAAAAATATGCTGTTGTTTTCCAGCTAAGAGTTGGAGGAAGCTCCTTTTCCTAGACCAGAAAATTTGGGCAAATCTTCGGATGTAACAACATTTCAGGTCACTGACTCAAACATCCCCATTCTGGGTTTCTGTGTCCAAATATTCCTATCAGGACCCAGGTTTTATCATAGAAGACTTAGTGAGGCTTTCATTCAAATCTTTGTAGCTCTGATGTCCTGCAAATTAAATCTTGAGCGTGAGTTGTGGCAGTGCACCGTGTAGTGGCAGGAATAGGGTTTCTTTAAATACTGACCTCAAGGTCAGTATCCACCCTTCTCCCAGATGTTACAATCTGAGGAAGGCAGTTTAAAACATTGAGGCACAGGTTGGCTTGTCTTCCAACCCATATGTCTTGACTCGCATTTTCTGCCTTAGATCTGGAATTCTTAGCTCCGTTTGTAATAGGTAAGTAGGGATGATGTGGTGATAATGGCATTTTAGAAAATGTAAACCTTTCAGCCATGTAGATTGGAATATCAGAGGGAAGGAGAAAGTAGGAAAGCTTTTCAAGAATTGATGTGTGAGGTGCTGAGAATTTGAAAAGAGGTGGTGTTTGTGCCAGTACGTATAGACATGTCTTAGAGGTAGAATTAAAGAGGCTAATCAAAGAGTATTTTGAAGGAAGAATCAGTGGAACACATTGATTATATATAAAGGTCAAAGGAAGATGGGTAGGACAGTAGAAATTTAAGGTTTCTGTCCTAGAGAAAGGTACAGTGTTCACCATAATCCTCTGCACAGTAATGGATTGTTTTAGCCTGCATATGAAGAACTAAGTCTTTTGATCCAGCACAGGGTGGTAAGAGTGAATCAAGAGTTAGTAATGCAGCTGTCTAAATTAAAAGCCTCTCTTTCTCTTGCTTTCTGCCACCCTCAATTCCTTCTTGCCTCAAGTCCCACAATCAGTCACCATATAGGTTAGCAGGGAAGAATCGAAACAACTTTTCTTCAAGCTTGTTTGTACTTTTAATCATATTTCTAATCTGGTGCCATTAAAGGGTCACCATGCCTAAGGCCAAGTCTAGGGCCAGCCTTGTCCAAACTTATAATATTCTTTTATGTTGGTTGTTGAACTGTCATCTCCCTCCTACAGTCCCTCCCTCTCTTCTGTCATTCTCTTCCCAACCAACCCCAGTATGAAACTCTGAATCTGGAAGCTGCTTATATATTTCCTGATGGCCACAAGGCAAGGTGAGGTTTCCCTCTGGCATTGGTTAAACAAGTAAGATGTTATACCTAGGAATAACCACAAGTGAGAGTGAAGAGCAATGACAGATCCTGACAGTGTGCCCAGAGAGCTGTCAACATTGAGTCTTATATTTAGTTACCAGAGGAACATAAACAGAACAATTTTTTTACACTTTTTTAAATTTTTTTTTTTAGTTGACAAACCTTTATTTTATTCATTTATTTATATGGGTGCTAAGAATTGATCCCAGTGCCTCACATGCAAGACAAGTTCTCACCACTGAGCCACAACCCCAGCCCCAGAGAACAATTTTGATAATAAAAACAGAAAACAATTCTGTTTAACATGCAGGATCTTTTGAAAAGGGGCATTTTTGCCCACATTAAAGAACAGAAAGCATGCTGGCAAGAGAATAGAAGAAAAGGTTAAACAATTAGGAGATGGATCTATAAAATGTGGTTATCACCCAAGCAAAAGAATTATAGAGGGCTAGGGTTGTGGCTCAGCCATAGAGCACTTGCCTAGCACGTGCAAGGCCCTGGGTTTAATCCTCAGCACCACATAAAACTAACTAAATAAAATAAATAAATTAAATAAAGGTATTATGTCCAGCTACAACTAAAAAATATTTTTTAAAAATTATAGAAAGATGACTTCACATAATAAGTAAGCCAAGCTTACAACAGTATGGTTGCAAATCTACCTAAACAGAATGTGTTGGTCCCTTTTTCCATCTATCAGATTTCTTGGCTACGCATGCAGTTTATTTTATTATAAGAAAAATATCTTTTTAAAAATTTTTTTAGTTGTAGATGGACACAACACCTTTATTTTATTTTTATGTGGTGCTGAGGATCGAACCCAGTGCCTTCCACATGTGAGGCAAGCACTCTACCACTGAGCTACAACCTCAACCCTATTATAAGAAAATTATTAATAAAAGCTTTTGACTTCATTCAGAAAGTTTTATGGGTTTTTGAGTCTGCCATCACTATGCAGCAAAACACTTGAGAACCTCAGTGATGTGTAACAAAAAAAATGTTTAAATAATGTGTGCTTCAGTTTGCAGCAGCTGGGGCTACTGTGGTGGCCACTGTGGGCAGCAGGGGTCCTTTGTTCCCAGTGCCACTTGTTATCCTCTTTGGACCAATAAGCTAGTAACCACAGTGTCTTTACATGACAGAAGACAAACCCCAGCTCAGGAGACTAAGGCAAGAGGATTGTGAGTTCAAAGATAGCCTCAGCAACTTCAAGGCGCTAAGCAAGACCCTGTCTTTAAATAAAATATAAAATAGGGCTGGGGACATGGCTCAGTGGTCAAGTGTCCCTGAGTTCAGTCCCGGGAACCAAAACAAAAAGAAGCAGCAGCAGCAGGAGGAGGAGGAACTCTTATGAGGGCAATTCTGTTCAAAGTATGTCCACGGTGAGATAAGTGCAGAGTATCCATATAGAAAATATTCAAGCAATTTGACATTGCCACAACATTCAAGTAGTATATTTGTTGTATTTTATAAAAATATTGGATCCATGACAGATTGGAAGTTTATCCAATATTCTATCTTATTCTAGTTTATCATATATTTTATCTTAGCAATTCTCAAACTATCCTTGACCAGAGATAGTTTGAGAATTGCTAAGATAGAAAATATGATGTTCTGATCAGTAGAAATAAATACCTGGACTTGCACATATATGGTCATTCTCATCTAGGCACTGGGCTTAGATTTGTACAGTTTTGTTTTGTTTTTGTTTTAGTTTTTTTAAGAGAGAGGAGAGAGAGAATTTTTAACATTTTTTTTAGTTTTTTCAGCCGACACATCTTTGTATGTGGTGCTGAGGATCGAAACTGGGCTGCATGCATGCCAGATGAGCTCACTACCACTTGAGCCACATCCCCAGCCCAGATTTGTACAGTATCTTGTCACCAAAAATTTGTCTTTGGGCTAGGAATACAACTAGGTGTTGCAGTGCTTGCCTAACATATCTGAGGCCCTGGATTTATTAAGTTGTTGATGGACCTTTATTTATTTATATGTAGTGCTGAGAATCAAACTCAGTCCCTCACACATGCTAGGCAAGCGCTCTACCACCGAGCTACAACCCAGCCCAACTGTTGGCATCTTGTTTTCTAGCCTTCCCTTGCCAGCCTCCCCTCTGCCTTGCTATTATCTGCATATTTTCAATCCAGTGTTTTTCACTTTGATAAAAAGTATATTATTGCTAATTTAGATACTTTACCAAATGTTAATTTTGACAATATAAGATAATTCTCTCTTTTAAGCTAGGTGGGCCTGCAGAACAGGCAAGGGCCAGATCATCAAGAGATACATAGTTTAGGTTTTTTCTTGAAGTCATTTGCAAGCGATTGAATAATTTGTTACAGAGGCATACATAATTTGCATTTTAAAGGATCATTCTGGCAGCAGTAGAGAACAGATTCAAAGGGACAAGACTAGAGATGGTTTTCTTTTTTTTTTTTTTTAGGGTGTTTCAATTGTATAATTGTATAGGGAGAAAATATGGAATTTTGAAAACAGTGATAGAAATTGAATAGAGATTCTGTGGAGGGGATGGATTTAAAAGTATAATGAACAGCACTTGGTGATAAATTTAATAAGGGCTTCAGGAGAAGGAATCAATAATAGTACTCAGATCTCTGGCTTTGATGACTGGGTAGAAGTGATTCCACTAAAATGCATTAAGAAAGGGAGGAGGCTAGATTTCCCAGAGGAAATGAACTGACTCCTATACTTGAACTGTTTGTGGAACATCCATCTGGAATTGTCCAGGAATGACTAAAGGCATCAAGAGAGCACCCTGGGTTGGAGCAGTAGCTGGGAAGTCATAGGGGTGCAATGGGAGTGAAGGCTGTAGAGATGGACGACATCACCAGGAGAATGAGCAAGAAAAGGAGCTGTGTGTCAATATCCCTCTGCCCCAGTGTGCATCCGAATGAGCATCAAGGGTGCAATTCATTTGGACTTGTGACAACCTTGTGAGGTGGGAGATACTATCGCATTGTTAGAGATGAGAAAATGTCAGGCTCAAAGAGTTAAGTGATCTGTCCAAGTGTCAGAGCTGGAATTTTTTTCAAGTCCAATCTGTCTTGATTTCAAAGCCCATTTTTTCCTGCCATATCCTGCTTCTTTGTAAACTCAGAAATTTAAATATATGATCCACATTATCTTCGATTCTTTTTCTTCACCTCTGCCAATATCCTGGTTTAGTAGGATTCTGATACATGCTTTCCTCCTACCTACCCCCACCCCAAGCACTGGGTTGAACCCAGGGTCTCATGCATGCTAGGCAAGTGCTCTTTGCCACTGAGTTACATCCCTAGCCCCACATTCTTTCCTCTGATATCCCCCTACTTCATTCCCAAGCACATCTATAAGATTGCCTTTCCTATCAGGTTAACTTACCCTGCTGACTTCTATTCCATCAATTGCTTTAAACATCAGCCCAACAGAAGTTGTCCCCTGGCTGGAAGAGATCTGCTCTAGCTTGACATTCAGGGATTTCCATAAAATCATGAAGACTGTTCAGAACTTTTTTGTATTTCCCACTTATCAGCACTTATTCATGCCTTTTGGTTTCATTTTCATGTAGATCTCATTGTGACCTCAGTGTTTCTTATAAAGGTATTAATATTCAGATTAAATAAATGAATCTTTGTTCTCTTACCATATTCCAAAACATGATTCTGTCTTTGTGATGAAAGCAGCTTGGATGTCCTCTGACCGTAGTTCTTACCCAGTGTTAAGTATGTCCCTAATGTGATGAGCCAGACTCTGCTGCTACTATTCTAGAAAAAAAATTTTTTTGAGGGGAGTGGGGTAGAGAAATTTATAATAGTTAAAAATTTCATGTTATTGAACCAAAATTCTCCTTTAACACCATTTGTTTCCCAGGACCTGCCTTTGGAACAGCCAATGTCATTTATTTCTCTTCTACCTCATGAGGACTGATCAGATGTTTAAAAACTGCTCTTCCATCTCTACTCAGGTTTCTCTTACATAAACCAAATACCCTGTTCATTTGAAGCTTTTCTCCTGTGACAGGTCTCAAGCTCTCTTCTAGAAATCTTGTGGTTTGACCAATGCCCATCCAAAATACAGGGCCCAAAACAGCACAGGAGAATAGGGTTACATGAGTCTCTATCGAGGTCTTGATGCTTGTACTTTAAAGGCCTAAAATTGCTTCAGCTTTATGGCAGCTGTTACCTTTTGCATTCATGCAACTAAAATACCCATATATTATTTTATGTGGGTGTATTTAGGGTAGCTTGCCTCTCATCTACTATACAGTTGATCTTCAATTTTAAGTGTAGAACTTTCTAGTCTTCCTAATTACATGTCAACTTCATTTTGGCCAGTCTTTATATTATAGCCAGTTATGTTTCTGCTTTGTACAGTGTCATTAACTGTGTTTCCCAGTTTTAGGGTCATCTGGAGATTTAGATGCTTACTTTCATATCTTCATTCAAATTCTTGATAAACATAGCAAGGACAGAGACTTCCACTGTACCCTCCAAGTTAAGTGGTGCTGCTTCTGAATGGTTTTGTTAACCACGGTTTTGTCATCACCTCATATCTGCAAGGATCTCATTTGTATGTCCACTACAGCTTTATTTGACACCCACCACGTGCAGGAAGATGCTCAGACACACTGAAGACAGCAGTCCCTGTCTTGTGGTGCTAACAAACTAGCAGCATTATGAAATATTAACAAGTGCTTTGTGGAAACCACATTATACAATTATCTATGATATTTTTCCTTATCTGGTACCATAGCAGACAAGGGAAGGGAAGCATTACTTTTTTTTTTTTAATATTTTTTAGTTGTCAGTGGACTTTTATTTTATTGATTTATATGTGGTACTGAGAATTGAACCCAGTGCCTCACATATGCCAGGCAGTTGCTCTACCACTGAGCCAAACCCCAGCCCCTGAGGCGTTACTTTTTGTAGATGCCTTATTGGCTGCCACTGATCTTGTTTTATGGTCTTAGAGATAGCTTTGAATTTTGAAAGTCTGGAGTTATTGATACCCTTTCTTTGGGCTTTATCTTTTAAAACTCTAAGGTAATTGGAGAACAGTCTGTGTAACTGTATTTTTTTCATTGTTGGTGATGATGTTTAAATGCCTTTTTTTTTTTTCTTTATTGAGACAGGGTATCTCTAAGTTGCTTAGGGCTTCATTAAGTTGATGAATCTGACTTTGAACTTGCAATCCTCCTGCCTCTGCCTCCTGAGCTGGGATTACAGTTGTGCACCACTGCACACAGCATTTCTTTCTTTCTTTTCTTTTCTTTTTTTTTTTTTTTTTTTTGCACATTAATCAGAATCATATTTTATTTTATAGTAAACCTAGTGAAGAAAGAGTTTCTGCCCAACTTCAACTATTTTCCTTTCCACAATGTCACTCAGATTTTACTTATACTTATCTTTATATTATCTTTTTCTAAGGAAAATAACTGACTATCCTCAGATTTCTTCCTTGAGCTTTTAAAATGCCAGAAGTTACTTCTTCTAGGATCCTAGCCCTTTTTACTTAAGCCACTTATTTCTTTTTGAAAGAACTAGGCCAGATGAATATAGAACTTTTGATATTTTGTCTGTTTTTGGAGAGATTATGAGGACAGTACAAAGAACAAATATTCCTTGTCTTCTCATTAGGTAGGGATGCTCTGTCCATCAGTTGTCACCCATATCCTTCCTTTGGCCAGTTCCCACAACTGTATCATTTCTTCCTAGTCTTCTTTCTCTTTGGTCCAGTGCTTTCCATAATACTGTCTTATTCAAATTATTGGATTTGCATATAGATATTTATTTTCTTGAACAACTGGGAGGATTCTCTGCCTTTTTCTACAGCCCGTTCGCTCTCTCTGTAGGGCAGTATATTTCCTAAAGATGTCATAATCTATTGCTATCCCATCCCACCATGTCTTGGTGATTTCCATGAGATTTTTATCTCCTTGAGTTCTTTTTTACTATTGCTACTTTTAAGCCTAACACACTGATGTTCAATAAGTAATATTTATGATTAATCTCAAGAAGTGTTTGCCTTCTCTTTTAGGCTGTGAGGATATCATTGCTGAGAGCATCTCATTAGATACCTTAATTGCCATCCTCAAGTGGAGCTCACATCCATATGGCTCTAAGTGGGTGCACCGGCAAGCTTTGCATTTCCTCTGTGAGGAATTGTCCCAGGTCATGACTTCGGATGTTTTTTATGAACTCAGCAAAGACCATCTGCTTACTGCTATCCAGTCTGACTATCTACAGGTAATCATTAACACCCCTCTCAAATTCATTGTCATTCATATGTGCACCAAGAAATACATCTGTATTCTGCTGTTCTTCTGTCTGGGGTAGAGTAGGGGGAGAGAAACAGGCTGTGATCAAATCACCTAGGAATGCCCTTTTCATATTTGTACAACACAGGCTTCTGCCTCACTGGCTCCTCATGCACACTGCTACTGTGACTTGACATTATGAACAAAACCAGGACTTAACCAACTACACCAAAAGAAGTGAGGCAGTAGGCAAGGTCAGAAGCATATTCCAACAGCAATTTTCTTGGCTTCCACTAAAGTGGATTCCCTATAATAGTATCTTACTTTCAGCCGTCTCAGATATTTAGATTGTAGGCAGTAGTTTAAGCAGAACAAAATACAAATAATATTCACTTTCTCATCTGCTTAACTGATTATAAAAACTCAGTACATGTGTTCTGCCAAAGTATACTAATGTTTTCAACTATTCATTTTTAGTAAAAAATAGTTTTTAGTATCTTGTATCTTTGACTATATGTTAATCTTATTTGGTGATTTAAAGTCATAGAAGATTTTAAGTATTGCAAGAACTATTCAGGTAAAGTATATCCAACTAAATTTGCTGGGTTTTTGTTGTTGTTGTTGTTGTTTTGCATTGATTGTGTGAATTTCATGCTAAAACTAAACAACAGTTTTAACGCTGCAAACACAAACTCATTGAGACAATTCCTATGTCTTTGTACTAGAAGAATTATACAGTGCTACCCATCATCTCAATCATAAAATGCAGCGAAAAGTTCAATAATATACTCGACATCAGTGCTTTCCTTCAATATTGATCTGATTGCAGTACAAATGTTGTCACACTTGGACTTGATGTGTGGAAGGCTTTTGTTTACCAGCCTTCTCTCGCTGTGCTGATCAAGCCTGGATACTTTGTGTTTAGGGGAGTTAGAGTTTGTCAGTTCTTTCAAATTATTGACTCTTGGAGCTTTGCATTCTGTTTTAGCAATGTAAACTTGATGAGCAGTTTAGATTTGCTCTATGATTTTAAATAAGGTACAAAGAAATGAGGGGTACATTGCCACTTCCCAGGTTGCGCTTCGAGACTCTTACCAACCAATAAAATGCTTTATGGAGATTGCAGTTTCCTCTGCCACAAATTGCTACATGTGTATTTCCCATCCTTGAAGGAGATAGTATAAACTCTATCACTGTACTTTTACTTTCAAAAATAAGGTAATTGTATACAAACCATATGGTAAGATAAAATAAATAGGGAAGAACAGGCAAAGGCAAAAAAAAATGTGGAAATAAAAATGTCGCTGGAGCCAAGAGTTTTTACTGGATAAATATCTATAATGTGGTTTTGCATATTTGTTGTTGATGGACAACAGATTTAACTCTAAAATTTCTAACAGCTGACAGAAAGAGGGAAACAATGGTAAGTTGCAACAACCTAGGAAAAGTTATCAGTGAAGTTGACCCTTTATCTAACTTCACTAAAATAAATACAAACCACTTTTATTGCAGGCAAGTGAACAAGATATCCTTAAATATCTGATTAAATGGGGAGAGCATCAGTTGATGAAAAGAATAGCAGACAGAGGTAAGTTCAGAAAATTAGTTTGTGCTAATCAGCATGTATAACTTTTTACAGTCAGAAAAGTAGAGTATAGGCTGTTAAAGTTTCATTTTGCAACTTTAAAATGTAACTTGGGGCTGGGGATGTGACTCAAGCGGTAACGTGCTTGCCTGGCATGCACGGGGCGCTGGTTTCGATCCTCAGCATCACAGAAAAATAAAGATGTTGTGTCCACTGAAAACTGAAAAATAAATATTAAAAAATTCTCTCTTCTCTCTTTAAAAAAAAAGTAACTTTATTATGTGTCTGTGCTTAATATGTGTTTAGTAATTCATGGAAATATTAGAATGAAAAGTTTCATGTAATGATTGAAGTGTTATAAAGGTGTAATGTTGCCACTTATGGTGTCGCATGCCTGAAATCGCTCTGCTTAGGAGGCTGAAGCATGAGGATGGCAAGTTTGACACCAACCATGGCAACTTTCTGAGACTCTGTCTCAAAATAAAAAATAAAAGACCTCAGGGCATAGCTCAGTGGTAGTACACCCCTAGGTTCAGTCCCTAGTACCATACACACATACACACACACACACACACACACACACACACACACATTATTGATTAAAATGTAGTATTCATAGATGCACAGTAATATGTATGTCTAAAAGTCACTGAATTGCATGCTTTAAAATATTTAAAATCAATTTTATTTTAAAATGTTATGGAAGGTAAAAGAATATATATTTGAGAGACCTCTAGCTGGAGTGTTACATAAGTAAGGGTAACATCATCATACATAGGGAAATGGAAATGGGCTTTTGACTTTGGCAACTTAGGATTCTATAGCAGTCTTTTATTTGTTAGCCACTCACCAGTTCCTCTCACCTCATACTGTGTTGTTTTTCTCTATATAATGAACCCAACTAAAAGATTTTAAATTGGAAAAATTAAATAGATTTCCCTTTCCTATCACTTTAAAATAGATTTGTTTACTTATTTGTTGTGGTACTGGAGATTAAAATCAGGGACATTCTACCACTGGGCTATGCCCCAGCCCTTTTTATTTTTTATTTTGAGCCAGGAGTCTTGCTAAGTTGCTGAGGCTGGTCTCAAACTTGTGGTCCTCCTGCCTCAGAATCTCAAATCACTGGGATTACAGGTATGCACCACCTCGCCCAACTCAGTAGATGTATTTTGATATGATTTATAATACATTCTAATTTGTAACCATAAAGTGCACCTATTTAAAATGTTCAAGTAAGTGATTTTTAGCACGTTTACATAGTTGTTCTGTCACATTTTTAAATAACATAAAAATTTTGTGCTAATTCAAACCTTCTTAATAGGGTCCCTTAAACATGCTATTACACAAGTACTAGGAAACAAAACCAGTCCTCCTATTGTATTTTTCCTAATTTATTTTTCTGTGGCCTACAAAAGCCTTTAGCCTTCTTCAGATTTGAAATTCAAAATATAAAAACCACTACAGTTAATTCAGAAAGCTTTTCAAATGTCTATTATTATTTGCAGATTCTGTATTAGTGAATTTATCTACTTGATAAAATGCATTTGTAACCTCAAAAATTCATATTTATGGCACTTTCAAGATTAACGCACCAGCACAGAGCTGTAGAAGTTTTAGAAGTCCACCGAGGACTGTTTCCAGCTAAGTCCAACAAGGCAGCAACATCTCACCTTATTCAGATTTACTATAATCAAGGGTTCTTTTCACAATCTACTTAGTGCCCTTTTTCACATTTTTGTGTTATATTTTTATGTTTTTATTAGTGTTCACACTGTTTGAAGTTGCCCCCAATTATAGTGCTAAAGAGTTGTCTTAGTGTTGGCTGTGATGCACCTTCTGGAGAAAATACAGTGATTAGTGCTATAAAATTAAGAAAAGCTTCCGTCAGCATTCATGAGTTACAGCACTATTGGCCATGAGTTCAGTGTTATGAATGAATAATATAAAACAAAGAATCTTTAAACAGAAACACATAAAACAAAGTTATGTCTTAATCAGTTGAAAAAAATGTTGTGCCCAGAGGTGAATAGGAACCTAACCTATGCTTCCCCTAGGAGGACCACTTCAGTATTTGCTTGTCCATTGTTTTTGTCATTATCACATCTATCACAAATTTTTAACTATCACAAATTACAATAATGGGTTGTGTAAAACTCTGCATAATTCTTAGAGGTCATAGGTGTGTTTACTAATGTAAGGCTGGTAATGATGAAAAGTCATATTTGGGGGGGGGCAATAATAAGCTTCCTCAAAGGATAAAATTTCCCTTCAAAGGTTTTCAGATTGGATTGGAATAGAGCATCCTGCAGGGATAAGAGGGAAGCTAAGTAAACTATACCTTTATTTCAGAGTCACTTCTACAAAGGGTTTTTTCCTCACCCATTAGATATTTGGGAAGTTCCTGTAAGATTTTATATGAAAACACGATGCCGTGTCTTTTTTTTTTTTAAATAATACCTTTATGTAAGTATGAAGCTAAATCACAGCAAGCAAAAGGGGAAATACTTTCCCACAGACTTACAATTTTATTTTGAGTGACTCCAGAAACAGCTTAGCTTTTCAAAACATCATACACACATACCCCACAATTTAAGAAAGATATCAGTTTGTTTATAGAATATTTAGAAATTTCTAGCATTTACATTTATGAATGATAAAGATCTTATTCAGTGTTGATTTTTTTAAGGAATTAGAGGAACCCCTTAGATTAAAAGCATGAATAAATATTTCTAAAATTATGGGTTTTTTTCTTCCCATCTCTATCATAAGCACATAAATGGTTTAGATCTTCTTTCACCAATAAAGAAACCTTTATTCTCTGCTCTAAACAGTGGACATACATCACATCAAAGATCGAAGGGTCCACTTACATGCAATAACATTCCTTTGTTACTGAAATTTAGATTTTCATAAAAATCTTAAAATTAGAATGTACGTTAGGTTTTATTCCCTTGGGTACTAAGTGATTAGTGCTATAAAATTACTATTTAAAAATATATAACCTGATGAACATATTGAAAACCTACCCCCCAAAAAAATATATATATAAAATATATATGAATATATATGTATAAAAACTGATCACAAAATTGAGATCAGATTGATGTTAATAGATTGTCATCTTTTCTCCTTTGAGTTGGTATACAAAGAAGAATCCTTTATCAAGACAGAACAGTCCCAAAAGAATATTATTGTTCCATGGACATGATGCTTTCTTTTTATCCAAGCACATGTTTATTAAACAAGCTCCTTATGTTGAAAAATAATTGATTTACAGCCCTTCTAAAGCAGATGTACTTAAGTAGTGGTACTTAGAGCATATGTACTGTAGAAGGAAAGCAAGCCTGTCTGAAAATTTGCATTTGGTTGTAGACTTCTCATTTTCTGTCTCATAGAACCAAACTTATTGAGTGGTACTGCTCACAGTGTGAACAAAAGGGGTGTAAAAAGACGAGACCTGGACATCGAAGAGCTTAGAGAGATCCTTTCTTCTCTCTTACCTTTTGTGCGAATTGAACACATCTTACCTATAAACAGTGAAGTCTTAAGTGATGCAGTAAGTGTCTTATTCATTTTTCCCTTTCATGGAAAGAAAAATGCCAGACTTGCTTTAATCACTGGGAACAATCTCTTCTAATAAAGTATCGGTAAATTTCATGAGGACAGAAGCAAATGTCTGTTTTGAACAACATTATGCCCCCAGTGTCTGTCACATAATACAAATGAATATTTGGTGGATGAGAGTTGAGTGGCTAACTAGGTGGTGCTTTTGCTAGACCCTTAAATTTCTAGAGGAGTTAAATCAGTCATATATCAGTGTATCACATGTATCCTTATTAAAAAAGGAAGAGGTAAAAATTGCCTCTGGAGTCTCTTTAAGAACAGCAATAAGTCAGAGAACAGAAGGGAAATTGGTTCAGTATTCAAGGTGTATTAGTCTTCTGAGACCCTCTCAGCCAGTTAAAATTAATGGAGCTGATTGTGTTACATTTATGTATTTTTTAAGCTGATAGAATTGCGTGAATGAATGGATGGGGAAAAGAAATATTATAAATATACTTCATGAACTGATTTATAAAGTTTAATGTTTATAAACATAATTGTATTATTTTTGATTGTCATAATTTAAGTATTTAGGGATATAATATGTTTTGATACATGTGTACTTTATATAATTATCAAATCTGAGTAATTAGCATACCCATCATTCTAACCATTATCATTTCTTTGTGGTGAGAACATTCAGAATTTCCCCTCTTCTACCTTTTTGAAATATATAATAAAGTTATTTTTAACTGTAGTCGCCCTACTATACAAAAGAACACTAGAATTTATTACTTCTAACTGTAATATTGTACCCATCAACCAATCCACCTAGCCCTTTCCCAGCCTTTCATAACGATTATTCTACTCTCAACTTTTGTGGGGTCAGCTTTTCTTAAATTTCCCATGAGTGAGACCATGCAGAGTTTGTCCTTCTGTGTCCAACTTACTTCACTTAATATAATGCCCTTCAGGTTTATCTATGTTGCAAATGGTAGGCTCTCCTTTATAAGTCTGAATAATATTAAACATTTTCAGGTTTATCTGTGTTGCAAATGGTAGGCTCCTTTTTTAAGTCTGAATAATGTTCCATTATATTTTTTTAAACATTTATTTATTTATGTATCTTTAGTTTTTTAGGCAGACACATTATTTTGATTTTATGTGGTGCTGAGGATTGAACCCAGTGTCTCATGCATGCTAGGCGAGCACTCTACCACTGAGTCACAACCCCAGCCCCAATTCCATTATATTTTTATACCACATTTTTTTTATGCATTCGTCTGTTGATGAACATTTAGGTAGAATCTACATTTTGCCTCTTGTAACTAGTGCTAAAATGAACATGGGAATGCAAATGTCCTTTAGACACTGATTTCACTGGATATATACCTGGTAGTAGGGTTGCTGGAATGTATAACGGTTCAATTTTTTCTTCTTTGAGGAACTACTATGCTATTTTCCTTACTGGTTATACTTTAATTTGCATTTCCACCAATAACCTGCAAAGGTTTCCTTTTTTTCCACTTTCTTGCTGACACTTATTATCTTCTCTGATAATAGCCATTCTAACTAGCCATTGTGGTTTTAACTCACCTTTCCCTGATTTTGAGCATTTTTTCATATACCTATTAGTCATTTGAATGTCGTCTGCTTTTTTACACAGGGGTACTTGACCACTGAGCCACATCCCCAGACCTTTTTTTAATTTTATTTTTTTTTTATTTTGAGACAAGGTCTTACTAAGTTGCCCAGGACTTCACTAAGTTGCTGAGGCTGGCTTTGAACTTGCGATCTTCCCATCTTAGTCTTCCAAGTTGCTGGGATTACAGGTGTGCACCATGTGCCCAGCAGTAGGTCATCTTTTGAGAAATTTCTATTAGAGTTCTTTTGCCTATTCTTCAGTCAAGTTATTTGGGCTTTTTTGCTATTGAGTTGAATTCCTGTATATTTTGAATTCCTTATCAGACATAGTTTGCAAAGATTTTCTCCTACTCTGTAAGATGTTTCTTTACTCTGTTGATTGTATAGAGTTTAGTTTTATATAATTTCATTTGTCTAGTTTTGCTTATGTTACCCATGTATGGGAGTCTTATCTAAAAAGTCCTTACCTACATCAATGTCATGGAGTTTTTTCCCTATGTTTTCTTCTAGTAGGTTCATAGTTCAGCTTTTACCTTTAAGACATTAATCTATTTTTAATTGATTTTTATATAGTGTGAGATATAGGCCTAATTTCATTTTTCTGCATGTGGATATTTAGTTTTCCCAAGCACCATTTATTGAAGAAACTGTTAACAAACCAGGCTTCTTTTGCCCACCAAACAGTATATCCATCACTGAGATAAAAGTTTTGCAAAAGTCAAAAAGTTTATTTGCAAGGTGGCCAAGCATGATGGGAAAGACCCAAGTCTCAAATCCTCCTCCCTAAGGATAAGGGTTTCTTGGATGTTCGCGGGATAAAGACGTAGAGTGATTTCAGATGTGGGGAAAAGTGATTGGAAGTGAAATAATTGTAATCTATGTAATCAGACTTTGTGGCTTTTCATGGGACACATGTTCAGAAAGTGGTGGCACTAGCATGATCTAAGAGTAGAGGTTTTGACCTCCTGATATCAAAAGGTCACCCACTGGACACTTGGGTGGGCCCAAAGAGTCAGTGATTTCTTTTTTTTTTTTTTCTATTCACATAATGAACATTTATTTTTTTTTTATTGGTTGTTCAAAACATTACAGAGCTCTTGACATATCATATTTCATACATTAGATTCAAGTGGGTTATGAACTCCCATTTTTACCCCAAATACAGATTGCAGAATCACGTCGGTTACACATCCACATTTTTACATAATGCCATATTAGTAACTGTTGTATTCTGCTACCTTTCCTATCCTCTACTATCCCCCCTCCCCTCCCCTCCGATCTTCATCAACTGTAATTCATTTCTCTCCTTGTTTATTTTCCCATTCCCCTCACAACCTCTTATATGTAATTTTGTATAACAATGAGGATCTCCCTCCATTTCCATGCAGTTTCCCTTTTGTCTCCCTTTCCCTCCCACCTCATGTCTCTGTTTAATGTTAATCTTTTTCTCCTGCTCTTCCTCCCTGCTCTATTCTTAGTTGCTCTCATTATATCAAAGAAGACATTTGGCATTTGTTTTTTAGGGATTGGCTAGCTTCACTTAGCATAATCTGCTCTAGTGCCATCCATTTCCCTGCAAATTCCATGATTTTATCATTTTTTAGTGCTGCGTAATACTCCATGGTGTATAAATGCCACATTTTTTTTTTTATCCATTCATCTATTGAAGGGCATCTGGGTTGGTTCCATAATCGAGCTATTGTGAATTGTGCTGCTATGAACATCGATGTGGCAGTATCCCTGTAGTGCGCTCTTTTAAGGTCTTCAGGGAATAGTCCGAGAAGGGAAATAGCTGGGTCAAATGGTGGTTCCATTCCCAGCTTTCCAAGAAATCTCCATACTGCTTTCCAAATTGGCCGCACCAATTTGCAGTCCCACCAGCAATGTACAAGTGCACCCTTTTCCCCACATCCTCGCCAGCACTTGTTGTTGTTTGACTTCATAATGGCTGCCAATCTTACTGGAGTGAGATGGTATCTTAGGGTGGTTTTGATTTGCGTTTCTCTGGCTGCTAGAGATGGTGAGCATTTTTTCATGTACTTGTTGATTGATTGTATGTCCTCCTCTGAGAAGTGTCTGTTCAGGTCCTTGGCCGAATTGTTGATTTGGTTATTTGTTATCTTATTGTCTAATTTTTTGAATTCTTTGTATACTCTGGATATTAGGGCTCTATCTGAAGTGTGAGGAGTAAAAATTTGTTCCCATGATGTAGGCTCCCTATTTACCTCTCTTATTGTTTCTCTTGCTGAGAAAAAACTCTTCAGTTTAAGTAAGTCCCATTTGTTGATTCTTGTTATTAACTCTTGTGCTATGGGTGTCCTATTAAGGAATTTGGAGCGCGACCCCACAATATGTAGATCGGAGCCAATTTTTTCTTCTATCAGACGCAGAGTCTCTGATTTTTTTTTTAAATATTTTATTTACATTTTTTAGTTTTCAGCAGACACAACATCTTTGTATGTGGTGCTGAGGATCGAACCCGGTTCGCACACATGCCAGGTGAGCGCGCTACTGCTTGAGCCACATCCCCAGCCCCAGAGTCTCTGATTTGATATCAAGCTCCTTGATCCATTTTGAGTTAACTTTTGTGCATGGCGAGAGAAGGAGATTCAGTTTTATTTTGTTGCATATGGATTTCCAGTTTTCCCAACACCATTTGTTGAAGATGCTATCCTTCCTCCATTGCATGTTTTTAGCCCCTTTATCAAATATAAGATAGTTGTAACTTTATAGATTAGTCTCTGTGTCCTCTATTCTGTACCATTGGTCCACCCGCCTGTTTTGGTACCAGTACCATGCTGTTTTTGTTATTATTGCTCTGTAATATAGTTTCAAATCTGGTATCGCTATACCGCCTGATTCACACTTCCTGCTTAGAATTGCTTTTGCTATTCTGGGTCTTTTATTTTTCCATATGAATTTCATGATTGCTTTCTCTATTTCTACAAGAAATGCCGTTGGGATTTTGATTGGCATTGCATTAAACCTATAGAGAACTTTTAGTAATATCGCCATTTTGATGATGTTAGTTCTGCCTATCCATGAACAGGGTATATTTTTCCATCTTCTAAGATCTTCTTCTACTTCTCTTTTTAGGGTTCTGTAGTTTTCATTGTATAAATCTTTCATCTCTTTTGTTAGGTTGATTCCCAAGTTTTTTTTTTTTTTTGGTTTTTTTTTGTTTTTTGTTTTTTGTTTTTTGTTTTTTTTGAGGATATTGTGAATGGAGTGTTTTTCCTCATTTCCGTTTCAGAAGTTTTGTCGCTGATATACAGAAATGCCTTTGATTTATGCGTGTTGATTTTATATCCTGCCTCTTTGCTGAATTCATTTATTAGTTCTAGTAGTTTTTTTGTAGACCCTTTTGGGTCTTCTAGGTATAGAATCATGTCTTCTGCAAATAGTGATAATTTAAGTTCTTCTTTTCCTATTTTTATGCCTTTAATTTCTTTCGTCTGTCTAATTGCTCTGGCCAGTGTTTCGAGAACTATGTTGAACAGAAGTGGTGAGAGAGGGCATCCCTGTCTTGTTCCAGATTTTAGAGGGAATGCCTTCAATTTTTCTCCATTCAGAATGATGCTAGCCTGAGGCTTAGCATAGATAGCTTTTACAATATCGAGGTAAGTTCCTGTTATCCCTAGTTTTTCTAATGTTTTGAACATAAAGGGATGCTGTACCTTGTCGAATGCTTTTTCTTTGTCTATTGAGATGATCATATGGTTCTTGTCTTTAAGTCTATTGATGTGGTGAATAACATTTATTGATTTCCATATATTGAACCATCCTTGCATCCCAGGGATGAATCCTATTTGATCATGGTGCACAATTTTTTTGATGTGTTTTTGTATCAGATTTGCCAGAATTTTATTGAGGATTTTTGCATCTAGGTTCATTAGAGATAGTGGTCTGTAGTTTTCTTTCTTTGAGGTGTCTTTGTCTGGTTTCGGAATCAGGGTGATGTTGGCCTCATAGAATGAATTTGGAAGAGCTCCCTCTTTTTCTATTTCCTGAAATAACTTAAGTACTGGTATTAATTCTTCTTTAAAGGTTTTGTAAAACTCCACTGTATACCCATCTGGTCCTGGGCTTTTCTTGGTTGATAGTCTTTTGATTGCTTCTTCTATTTCATCCATTGATATTGGTCTGTTCAAATTGTGTGTAACCTCCTGACTCAGTCTGGGCAAATCATATGACTTAAGAAATTTATTGATGTCTTCACTATCTTCTATTTTATTGGAATATATAGGTTTTCAAAATAATTTCTAATTGTCTTCTGTATTTCTGTAGCATCTGTTGTGATATTGCCTTTTTTATCCCATATGTTAGTAATTTGAGTTCTCTCTCTTCTTCTCTTCATTAGCATGGCTAAGGGTCTGTCAATCTTATTTATTTTTTCAAAGAACCAACTTTTAGTTTTTTTAATTTTTTTAATAGTTTCTTTTGTTTCAATTTCGTTGATTTCTGCTCTGATTTTAATTATTTCTTGCCTTCTGCTACATTTGCTGTTGTTTTGCTCTTCCTTTTCTAGGACTTTGAGATGAAGTGTGAGCTCATTTATTTGTTATTTTTTCTTTTTTTTCTTTTTTTGAGGAATGACCTCCAGGCGATGAATTTCCCTCTTAAAACTGCTTTCATTGAGTCCCATAGATTCCGATATGTTGTGTCTGTATTTTCATTTATCTCTGAGAATTTTTTGATTTCCTCCTTTATGTCTTCTGTAACCCATTGATCATTCAGTAACATATTGTTCATTTTCCATGTGATGTAGGATTTTTCCTTCCTCCTTTTATCATTGATTTCCAGTTTCATTCCATTATGATCAGATAAAATGCATGGTATTATCTCCACCCCTTTATATTTACTGAGGGTTGCCTTATGGCATAATATATGGTCTGTTTTTGAGAAGAATCCATGTGCTGCTGAGAAAAAAGTATATCTACTTGATGATGGTTGATATATTCTCTGTATGTCAGTTAAGTCTAGGTTATTGATTGTGGTATTCAGTTCTATAGTTTCTTTATTCAACTTTTGTTTGCAGGATCTGTCCAATGGTAAGAGAGGTGTGTTGACGTCACCCATAATTATTGTGTTGTGGTCTATTTGATTCTTGAACTTGAGGAGAATTTGTTTTATGAACGTCGCAGCACCATTATTTGGTGCATAAATATTGATAATTGTTATGTCTTGTTGGTGAATGGTTCCTTTTAACAATATATTATGTCCTTCCTTATCCCTTTTGAATAACTTAGTCTTGAAGTTGATTTTATTTGATATGAGGATGGCCACCCCTGCTTGCTTACAAGGACCCTGTGCGTGGTATATTGTTTCCCTTTCACCTTCAGCCTGTGTATGTCTTTTGCAATCAGATGTGTCTCCTCGAGGCAGCATATTGTTGGGTTTGTTTTTTTAATCCATGTTACCAGCCTATGTCGCTTTATTGGAGAGTTTAAGCCATTAACGTTTAGAGTTACTATTGATATTTGTTTTGTACTTCCAGCCATGTTTGATTATTTATCTTTTTTTTTTTAATTTAGTTTGTTTCTCCAGGATTAGTTTTCCCCGTCTTTACTGAGGCACTTCCCACTGATGGTTTTGGTTATTGTTTTTCATTTCTTCCTCATGTAGTGTTTTGCTCAAGATGCTTTGCAATGCTGGTTTTCTGGCTGCAAATTCTTTTCACTTTTGTTTATCATGAAATATTTTTATTTCGTTGTCATACCTGAAGCTTAATTTTGCTGGATACAGAATTCTTGGTTGGCATCCATTGTCTTTCAGTGTTTGAAATACGTTGTTCCAGGATTTTCTCACTTTCAGCGTCTGTGATAAAAAAATTCGTTGTTAACCTTATTGGTTTACCCCTAAATGTAATCTGCCTCCTTTCTCTTGTAGCTTTTAATATTTTCTCTTTGTTCTGTATATTGTATATCTTCATAACAATGTGTCTTGGCGTTGGTCTACTGTGATTTTGTATGCTCGGTGTCCTGTATGCATCTACAATTTGTATATTCGTTTCCTTTTTTATTTCTGGAAAGCTTTCTGAAATTATTTCATTCAGCAGGTTACTCATTCCCTTGGTTTGAATCTCTATACCTTCCTCTATCCCGATGACTCGTAAGTTTGGTTTTTTTATGTTATCCCATATCTCTTGGATGTTTTTCTCGTGATTTTTTACCAGCCTTTCTGAGTTGGCTAGACTCTTTTCAAGATGATATATTTTGTCTTCATTATCTGACGTTCTGGCTTCTACTTGCTCCACTCTGTTAGTGATACTCTCATTTGAGTTCTTAATTTGGTTTATAGTTTCCTTCATTTCTAGAATTATTGTTTGATTTTTTTATAGTCTCTATCTCCTGATAAAGATGCCTAACTTCTTCTTTTATCTGTTTATGTAATTCATTTTCAATGTATTCTTTCACTCTTTGAATTTGCTGTCTCGTATCCTCTTTAAGGTTCCATTCCATCTGTCTAAGGTATTCCTTGAGTTCTTTATTTGACCATTTTTCTGATGACTCTAGGTCCTCCTGAATATTTAGGCTGTCCTGCATTGTTTGTACTCCTTTTCGTCCTTGCTTTTTCATGCTGTTCATGTTACTTCTTGTTCTGTTTGACTGCTGAGTTACTGTTTACTCCTATAAATTTATTTGATGCTTGGGAGGAAAGGTATTAGAAGGGAAGGGAAGAAGTCACTAAAGAGAATGAGAGTAAGCAGGTAGAATTCAAGGAAGGGGAAATAAGAAAATTGAGAAGAAATGAAAAGACAAAAGAAAAAAATAGAAAAGAAAAAAAAATTTTTAAATAATTAAAAAATTTAAATTTAAAAAAAATTTTAAAAAAGAATTTAAAAAGCAACAAAAAATGAAAATGAAAAAAACAACCCAAATTTTTAAAAAAATTAATAAATGCAGTCTTAGAGTTTGATTAAGTTCTCTTCCAGTAGGTGGAACTGTGCCCACTGGGCCAAGCTTCTCCTCTCAATACACAGGAACCAATCACTGTGCAGCAGCTCCTCCTCCCAGACTGGGCGGGTCTCCAATCCTGAGTGCCTAGGGCCTTCTCTTGTGTCTGGTCACTTCCCCACTTTTCCTCAAGCCAGGCCCCGCTCACCGGTGATGCTCACCACAATACTGGCTACACGCCAGGTCTGCTGCTCCCGGGAGCCCTGTTTTCATGAATGACTGGGCACACTCTCCCTGTTTGCCATTCCCTCAGACCCTAAGTTTGTAGAGCTTGGGGCTGAGAACCCTGAGTGAATTTTGCTTGCCCTCCGGTAGCCATGCCCCCGGTAGCTGGTGCCAGAGACCTCAATTGTCAGCACTGGTGGGAGCGGTAGCCAAGAGTTCCGAGCCACTCCTGATTCCCTCGGTCTGGCTATCGTGCTCACGGGAGAGCTGGGAGGGGCCCTTAAGGTTTCCCCGCTGTGTGGAGAGGGAAGGCTAGGGGGTTACACACCTGTCAATGAAGTTATCTCCTCCGCCGCAGTCTGGTGACGTCAGTTCTCTGCCATGGTGGTATCCCATGCAAATGGCAACAGTTCGTTCCCTTTGCCGGGTGACCAATGCAACGGGTGGGTCCTGACTGGCTCTCCCAAGCCCCGTTTCAATCCTGTGGCCACTGCCTATGGAGGCTCGGTTGGCATTTACCTCTGTAGGATCAGAAGGGCCAACCAGTTGTTTCAGTGGGGTCGTTTAGTGCTGAGTCACAGCAGTTTGTCTGCGAGAAGCAGGCGAACGTGAGCTTGAATTCAGCCGATCCGGGCTTGGTGTGTGTTGTGAGAGGCCCAGATTGTTCACCCCAGATCCACATCAGCTCATCATTGCCTAGTGATCCTGAGCAAACAGAATTTAGATGGATTACGACTCCCTATGCCCGTGCAGCTGAAGAGGTCAGAGACTTGATCTCTCCACGCCCGCCGCCATGTTGGATCTCTCCAAGAGTCAGTGATTTCAAAGTGGCCTTCAAGTTCCTGCAAAGTAATTAGATAGTCATTATCATCATAACTCCTATATCAAGGTATATCTACAGCAGAACTAGTGAGAGACAATAATAACATTGTTCAAATGCATGACTGCCAAAATTAAAAATAAATCTATTTTTAAAGCCAACTGAAATGAAGTAACTAAAAGCATGGGAAGCTAGAGGGTTTATTCTGGTCCTCAACTCTCTTACCCTTCCCTACCATAGGTTTTAAGACTCTTCTATGCCCTGCATATGTTCTTGTACCTTTATCAAAAAATCTGTAAGTGCATTCATCTGTTGTCTCTGCTTATGCCAGGACCATGCTGTTTTGATCACTATAGCTTTGTGGTATATTTTGAAATTAAGGTAGTATGAGGCTTCCTCCAACTTTATTTTTTGTTGTTGTTTTTTGTTGTTGTTGTTTTAACTTAATATTGCTTTGGTCATTTGAGTCTTTTGTGGTTCCATGTGAATTTTTTGGATTATTCTATTTCTGTAAAAAATGGCATTGGTATTGTGATAAGGCTTTCATTTACTCTAGATTGTTTTGGATAATATGGGCATTTAATGTTCTTCTAATTCATGAGCATAGGATATTCTTTTCAGTCATTTTTTTCAGTTTCTTTCATCAATGTTTTATAGTTTTCAATATAGAGATCTGTTACTTCTTGATTAAATTTATTATTCAGTACTTATCTATATTTTGTAGTGACTATAAATGGAATTATTTTCTTCTTTTTCATATACCTCCCTATTATGCATGGGTATGCTACTGAATTTGATGTGTTGATTTTCTAGTTTTGTATTTGCTAAATCTGTTTATTAGATCTAATGGTTTTTTCATGGAGCCTTTAAGGTTTTCTGTATATAAGATCATGTCATCTGTAAACAGGGACATTTAACTTCTTCCTTTCCAGCTTGGATTCCTTTCCTTCTCTTGCCTGATTGCTGCAGCCAGGATCTCCAGTGCTATATTGAACAGGAGTGACAAGAATGGGCATCTTTGTCTTGTTCCAGAGCTTTCAGGTTTCAGTGTGAAATTAGCTATGGGTTTATAATATTATTATGGCCTTTATTGTGTTAAGGAATGTTCCTTATCTACCTAATTTATTGAGTTCTTATCATGAAAGGATGTTGAATTTTGTCAAATGTCTTTTTCTGCATAAATGGCTTTTGTCCTTCATTCTGTTGATATGATATATCACATCTATTAATTTGCTTTTATGGAACCATCTTTGCATCCCTGGAATGAATTCGACTTGATTATGATAGATGATCATTTTGATGTGTTGGATTCTGTTTGCTGGTATTTTGTTAAGATTTTTGTGTTTATGATTGTCAGGAATATTGGTCTATAGTTTTTTTTTTTCATTTTTAATCATTTATTTATTTATTTTAATATGTTATTTGACAGCTATTTATTCATTTTTTTAGACAAGCTCAGTTCTTTTTTTTTTTTAGTTGCTCATTACAATGATCTTGACATATCATACATTTGATAAGTTTTCTTTTTTATGTCTTTATCTGGTTTTGATACCAGGATGATGTTGGCTTCATAGAATTAAGTTTGAGAGTGTTACTTCCTCTTTAATTTCTTGGAATAGTTTCATAAAATTTGGTATTAGTTCTTTAAATGTTTTGTAGAATTCAGCAGTGAAGTCATCAAGTCCTGGGTTTTTCTTTGATGAAAAACCTTATTACTGTTATAGTTCCCTCAGTTATTGGTCTATTTGGGTTTTCTGCTTCTTCATGATTCAGTCTTAGTAGGGTTGTATGTGTCCAGGAATTCATCCATTTCTACTAGATTATCTACTTTGTTGGCATGAATTATTTATAATATCATTTTATGATTGTTTGTATTTCTGTGATATTAGTTATAATGTCTCCTTTTGTCTGGTTTTATTTATTTGAGTTTCCTCTCTTTCTTAATCTAGCTAAATTATTATTAACCTTATATTTTTTAAAAAATCAACTTTTGAGCCAGGCAGTGTCATAATGCCTATAATTCCAGGTCTTGAGGAAGCTGAAACAGGAGGATTGCAAATTTGAAACCAGCCTATGCATTAGTAAAACCTTGTCTCAAAAATTTTAAAAAGGGCTGGGAATGTGGCTCAGTAGCAGAATGCTTGCCTAGCAAGATAGAATGTGGCTCAGTGGTTAAGCGCCCTTGGGTTCAATCCTTGGTACAAAAAAAAGGCCAAAAGATCACATATCAACATAATTATAATATTGAGTTTTTTGTTTTGTCTTTTTTAAATACCATATAATGTTGTTTTGGTGATTAGAAATAATTTTAATGTTAGGCTGGGGATATAGCTCAGTTGGTAGAGTGTTGTCTCACATGCACAAGGTCCTGGGTTCAATCCCCAGCACCACAAAAATAATCATAATCATAGTAATTTTAATGCATTAATTAGGTATTATATTTAACAAGAGTAATGGAGAAACAACTTTTGTCAAACAGCTGGAACTCAAACCAAACTGAACCCTGTCTTTAATAGTTCCCTTAGGAGTTTGTTAAAAAATATATATGCCTTGTAAAACTAAAACGAACAAATAAAAAAAATTTTTAAAGAAAAGAAAATATATATGCCTTACTCTTAATTCCATGCTTAACATGTAAGTCCCCTGTAAAGTTTGGTAATAATGGCTGCTAACCTTCACACTTATCTTAGTAGATGCCAAGCACCCTGCCAGGTGCTTTTGTCTGCATATTACCTTTGTTTTCAATTTTACTTTTATGGTACTAGAGATGGGATCCAGGGCCTCCAGGATATATATATATATATATGCTAAGTATATACACTCTACTACCAAGCCACATCCCAGACCTTGTGTTACTTTTGTTTAATACTTACCACCACCTCAGGAACTAAACATTCTCCTAGTATCACTGAGGAAACAGCAAGGCCACCACATTCAATTAGTGGTGTAGCACCCCACTTCCCAGAGCGTTTAAGCTAAAATAAGATCTCCATGGTTGCATGAGTATTAAAAGGGGAATGGGGCTTGAGCCAGATTGCCTTCTTGAAAGCCCACTGTGCTAGATTGCTGGTGGCCTTGTGCTATAGATACATGCCAAGTCAGCAATCTTAGTTTGTCTTGGGGTAAGAGATAATTGAGCAAGGTATAAAGAATCAGTTTTTCATTAAGAGTTCTACTACTCCATCAGTTGGGCATGGTGGCAGACCTGTAATCTCAGCAACTAAGTGAGGCCCTAAGCAATTCAGTGAGACCCTCTCTCAAAATAAAAAATAAATAAATAAAAAGGGCTGGGGATGTGGCTCAGTGGTAAAGCACCCCTGGGTTTAATTCCTGGTACCAAAAAAAAAAAAAAAAGATTTCTACTACTACTCCAACTTATTACATTTTAATTAATATTATCTTTTTTTTAATCATTCCTCTATTTAGAAAAAAATGAAAGTATAGGCCCTTTTATTATTACTAAACTTTTGAGGTATTTCTAAATTTCATGTTTCTAAATCTTTATTTAAATATGAAGGTTTGTATGTTTTGATTTATAGATGTAAACATTTTAATCTTGATGATATTGTACCACTACACAGATCTGTAGTCTATTTTTTTTTTATTTTATAAGATGAAAAGAGGCTTGATTAGTACTCCTCCATCAGATATGCTTCCTACAACAGAAGGTGGAAAGTCAAATGCCTGGTTGCGGCAAAAAAATGCTGGCATATACGTTCGTCCTCGGCTGTTCTCTCCCTATGTGGAAGAAGCAAAGGTACTAAAACCATTTGAAGATATTAGAGAACTTTATTAGAAACCATATGCACAGATATTTATTGTAGAATTATGTAAATATTTGATGTAATAGCCTAAATATCCAGTAATAGGGAACATGAAAGTAAATTCTATTTCAACTACTCAACAGAGTAGGTTTTTGAAATGTTTTAAAACAAATCATTGGGGGGGAGGGGGATAGTAGAGGATAGGAAAGGTAGCAGAATACATCAGTCACTAGTATGGCATTATGTAAAAATGTGAATGTGTAACCTATGTGATTCTGCAATCTGTATTTGGGGTAAAAATGGGAGTTCATAACTCACTTGAAACTACTGTTCGAAGTATGATATGTCAAGAGCTTTGTAATGTTGTGAACAACCAATAAAAAAAAATCATAATACATTTTACATTTTTCTCATCTTACTTGCCTTGTGAATTGTTAATTGCCTTGCAGATTATCAGTTTACTGAAATAGAGGAAATGTTCTGAAATTAAATTGCAAGCATTTTATCTTCATAAACTAAAGAAATGCATAATTTTTGTCGTTCTATAATAGCTGACTATTGAGTTTTGAGTTTAGTTTTAGAGTAAATATACAAACTTATTATAATTTCAAACCTATGAAATAAACAGTTGGCATTATTTATTCTGTAATGTAAAGAACTCCCCAAGAAATTATAATGTGAAAATGAAACTGTAATTTTTGTTAAATATATTCACATGTAAATACTTAAGAGTAGCTTGTGAGGAACTAACAGTCAAAAATCATCAGTAAGCATTCTGAAGTAACAGACAAAATAATGTATTTAGGGACAGAATTACATTGCCTTAAAATTTTATTTATTTTTATTTCCAGACTTCCTAGCTTTAAGATAAATGAAAGGAGTTTATGAGAACTCTGTTTTATTGACTAGGTTGATAATATTCTTCATATTAAATGGTTGACATTCTAAATAGATCTAAAACAGGAAGAAAGCAGAATGGTCAGATCTGGTCTTTGTGCTTGAAGTGCTCATGCAGCTGAGCCTTCACAGGCCACGTCTGGTGAGAAACTATACCAATCCCCCATTTCCTCTGCCCCAAGATGGGGTGGCTCAGCAGAAGGTCCTCTAGAATTGCCCTGTTCTCAGATGGCTGTGGAAGAAGGAATTCCCCCATTGGAAATGTTTATATAACACTTCATTTTTGCCGTTCTGTAGTTGGGTGAGATAGATGCATCTGAAACTACTTTAACAAAATTGGTCCCATTAATCAATCTTTACTATTTCATATTTTGAACATTTTTCAATGTGATACTTAGCACATGTATACATGTTCTTTTCATTATAATAATTTTGTGTATTATTTATTTTTGATTAATTTTGTATGCTTCCATCAGATTTCAAATACTTCTAATTAAAAATAAGCCTTTCCAATGATTATATCTATTCAAAAATTCTCCTGGGCTGGGGTTGTGCTCAGTGGTAGAGCTCTCGCCTAGCACGTGTGAGGCCCTGGTTCAATCCTCAGCACCACATAAAATAAAATAAAGATATTGTGTCCATCTACAACTAAAAAAAATAAAATAAAATAAAATTTTCCAGAAAGGGTCTTTAATTAAAGAGGAATGGGTATTTTCTTCTTCTACCACCTATTTCAGAC
Organism: Ictidomys tridecemlineatus; assembly: GCF_052094955.1. Classification (NCBI taxonomy): domain Eukaryota; kingdom Metazoa; phylum Chordata; class Mammalia; order Rodentia; family Sciuridae; genus Ictidomys; species Ictidomys tridecemlineatus. Next base: position 113,171,570 of record NC_135481.1, on the reverse strand, counting down.
TTTACATAAGTGAGAAAACAATTAATGAATCCCCCTTTTCTTTCATTTATTTATTTGTTTGTTTATTTTTGGTTGTGGATAGGCGCAATGTCTTTATTTATTTATTTTTATGTGGTGCTGAGGATCGAACCCAGTGCCTCCCATGTGCGAGGCAGGCGCTCTACCACTGAACTACAACCTCTGCCCCTTCTGTGATGGAGATGATAATCTTACTCCAACTGTGATTTAACACAAAGAATGGATTGACTGACTGTTCATCCTGAATTCTCATTTCAGTCAGTGCTAGATGAGATGATGGTGGAACAAACAGACCTTGTGCGTTTGCGAATGGTGAGAATGTCCAACGTGCCAGACACGCTTTACATGGTCAGTAATGCCATGCCACAGTGTTGCCACATGATCAGCCATCAGCAGATGAGCAGCAGCCAATCAAGCCCACCTTCTGTTGTAGCCAATGAAATTCCAGGTAAGGCAATGCCTTTGGTGAGGCATTTATATTGAAATGAATAATCTTATCCATTTTTTTGTAATTGCTGATGTTTGAACCCCTAAATGTATGCTAATTGTTTCCACATTTCAGTACCCTTTATGCATTTATTCTCCTAGTTTTGTTTTATATTTTATCTTAAGTTAATAAGTGTGTGTAGGTTTTTGCACACACACCCCTACCTTTGTGACAGCCTTTTGGAAACTTTCTTGTGTTTCTAGACATTGCCACATGTGCTCTATGCAGCAGAATTGCCCTTGTTTAGAGAAATTCAGTTTTTTCATCACTGCAGGGCAGTTTGCACATGTGGACTTAATATCTTTTTTTTTTTTTTTTTTTGAGAGAGAGAGTGAGAGAGGAGAGAGAGAGAGAATTTTTTTTAATATTTATTTTTTAGTTCTCGGCGGACACAACATCTTTGTTGGTATGTGGTGCTGAGGATCGAACCTGGGCCGCACGCATGCCAAGCGAGTGCGCTACCGCTTGAGCCACATCCCCAGCCCTGGACTTAATATCTTTGAATCTGCTTCTGTCTCCCAAAGATGTGATCACCATTATTTTCCTAGAGGTCCAGTTTGCCATGATCTCCTCTATAATGTTCCTCTATAATTTGTTTTGAGGTTTTTTTTGGGGGGGAACTGGGGGTCGAACCCAGGACTTTGCAAATGCTTTGCCACTGAGCTGCATCCCAGCCCCCCAAAACATCTGAATATTAATTACTTCATGTTGACTTTTAACAGTAGTCTCTAGTATCAGTTTCTAAGATAAAATAAACACTAGTAATCTGGTGGTCAGAAATTTGTAGCTCTTGCCAATTGCTTTTGCAAGATGCATAGTAAAAACCAGCAGCCAGACATGGTAGCACACGCCAATTACTTAGAGACTAAAGTGGGAAGATTACTTGAGCCCAGGAGTTTGAGACCAAGCCTGGGCAACCTATCAGAACCCTGTGTCAAAAATTAAATAAATAAAATCTGGCAAACAATGTGCAATGGAAATAGCACCATTCATTTCTGCGTCCATATACCTGTTTCAGTTAAGAAGAAATAAAAAGCATAATGGCAGAACTTCTCACTGAATACATACATTTTATTTCACAACTAGTGTTTTTCATCAATTGTTGCCTTAGTAGATTTGGCTATTGTATATTTGCCTAAGGCATACATTGGATAACAGTAATAAGATAAATATTTCTTCAATTGGGTTTTGTTGATTTTGAAGCTTTGGTAGTAGCACTGTTTTTCAGGCTTGAATTAATGCTATTGAATATCAGCATAATTTCATCCTAGAACTTAAATCAGAAAATCCCAAAGACACCCATAAGTAAGTATTCTCAAGAAAACAAGACTTGCCTGTGGCTTAGTTAACAAGGCATGCCCCATTTTAGTGTCACCCAGTTTCTCCCATCCTTGCCCATCGCACTCAAAAGACAAGGCTGTAGCTTGTTGGAGAGGACTTACAGGCTCACAGACTGGCTCTTTCACTTTGTGGGACTCTGGCATTCTGTGATTTCTTCCAAAACATCAATTTTCTCATCTATGAAATGAAGATAATGTTTCCTCCTAGTGTTGTGGGGATTTAATGAAGCTCCATGAATAATATGCTTAAGCATTTGCTTGGCAGAAAATTAGCATTCACCAAACTCTGGCTCTCCTTCCCCCAAAAAATAACGTTCAGTCAACACTGTGGTCAGTTCATATCACAAATGTTTACAGACTTCATTGCCTCTCTCCAACCTATGACCACGGCATAGCTCAGGTTCCTAACTGCTGTTCCTGCCTCTTCTCTTACTTCTGTCCTTTACCCCAGGGGTCAGCACACTTTTTCTGTAAAGGACCAGATAATAGATATTTCAGACTTTTTGAACTATGCAATCTCTATTACACCAACTAACTCCCAAATAACCACGGTGGTTTCTAAACAAATGGTAAGGCTGTGTGCCAATAAAACTTTACTTAGAAAAGCAGGTGGCAGGCGGCCAGTTTGCCTCCCCTGCTTCACATAACATCTGCCTGTACTCACCACGTCACAGCTCTCATTCTGTCATCCCCTGCACAAGCAGCTCCCTGCTATACACAGGATACAACTCATTCAGATCTACCCCACTCATATTTCCAGCCTCCTTTCTCAGTTCTTCCTACTTACCTGCTGACCCCAGACTCTGCCAGTGAGCCTCCTCCTTGTGTTTTGCTATTTTTCATTTGATACCATGTACATGCCTAGACTTCCTTGCTCAGAAAGCTTCACGCTGCTTTCTTTACATGCCTGATTTTCCATCATCTTCAAGGCTATGTTGGGGTTCCCCCTTGTCTAAGAAGCCTTTCCCACCTGCCTTCCATCTGGGCTGGGTGCCCGTTTTTTTCCAGTCTTCCAGTGTTCTTGTTTATTTTTCTCCATGAACTTTTCTGACCCTGTACTGTACTTATGGACAGAGATCACATCTTTCCTTCTGTGCACCCCAATACCAATCCTTGGTGCATAGTCAGCTTTTTTTTTTTTAATATTTATTTTTCAGTTCTCAGCGGACACAACATCTTTGTTGGTATGTGGTGCTCAGGATCGAACCCGGGCCGCACGCATGCCAGGCGAGCGCGCTACCGCTTGAGCCACATCCCCAGCCCCCATAGTCAGCATTTAAACAACTGTTTGAATACAAGAACAACTTTCTTTATTTTATTTATTTATTTATTTATAATTTTTGCTTAGGATCAAACCCAGGGCCTTGTACATGCAAGGCAAGCACTTTACTACTCAACTACATCCCCAACCCTAAGAATGAATATATATTTTTAAATCATGAAATATCCTAAGAGTCAGAGTACATGCAAGTAAAATCTTATTTGAGCTGTAGACTAAAATAATACAATTCTGGAGCTGTTTGATATGACCAAGAGCCTTCTGGGCACTATGAAATTTAAAATCTTGAAAAATTTCTATTTTTCAAATATAAATTACTGTGTTGCCAAGAAATTAAAATACTACTTAAGAAATTTATGAAAAGATTCTGATACCAAACATTTGCATTTTCCTTTGTGCTCACTGGGCAGTCTTTCGTGTAGCTCAGGAATTTTGCCTACATGCTGTCTTTCTCCTAGTTCCTCGTCTCTTCATTATGAAAGATATGGTCAGACGCCTGCAGGAACTACGGCACACCGAGCAGGTGCAGAGAGCTTATGCACTGAACTGTGGGGAGGGTGCCACCGTCAGCTATGAAATTCAGATTCGAGTACTGAGAGAGTTTGGTCTTGCAGATGCTGCTGCAGAGCTCTTGCAGGTAAGACATGGCATTGAACTGTTGAAAGGAGGGAGCCTTGATCATCAGTCAGGTGGTATATGAGACATCCCAAGGAGTGCCCCACTGCTGCTTTTTCTTCATACGTGCCCTTTCACTGCCTCTGATGTCTTCGACAGGCTGCAGGTTTCTCCTCATGAGAAGCAGCATGGTGGAGTGGGCTGAGCACAGAGCTGGCTCTGCTCCTTACTAACTGGTTAACTTGGGTGAGTTATTTAACCAGTGAGCATCAGTTCCTTACCCATAAAATGGATTATTGTGAAGATAGAAGGTGCTGTGTGTCAAACACTGTGTATACATAACAAGCATCCAAATGGTGACTGCTACAAAGTTCCATCCCAACAGAGATGGCAAAGGAAGTAGGAAATTCTGAACCTCATTGCTTGCTCTCTGGTCACCAGATTTCAGGTTAGGCCTACTATCAGATGCCCACTGACCTTTCTTCCATATGAAAAGTTGTGCATGAAGGTTCAAATGCAAGCATGAGAATCATGGAATGAGTGCTTTTTTTTTTTCAACCTAGTAGGAAACAAATTCATTTCTAGTAATTATTAAGCATAAGAACAATAGCATTGGTTTTGTAGTTAAGATAGGATTTGTGGCATAGTTTTATCAGAGCCTTACATAAAATTTGATTTGATCTGGTCAAGTGGGGCACTTTCTTGCCACTGAATCTAAACTCCATTAACCCTGTCCCTTTCAAAAGGAAAATGTGGCAGCCACCCATTTTTTAGGTTCTTAATTTTTATTTTTTGCTGTAGTTTCCATCCCTAGAGTACATAGTCTGGTTTTTTACTTGTTTCTCTTCCCTTTGCCATCCTAAATTGTCTTAATTTGATATCTTAAATTGTATAAAAATCATTGTTCTCTTGCAATGGTTTGAAGTCTTAATCCAGCTTGGTTGTGTATAATGAGCAAGGAATGGTTATTTTGAAGTTATTTCACATAGAACATATACAGATGTTGTGTCAGAGTTTCTAGGAAGCTCCTCAGTTGTATTCCTTTTCTTCCTCTGATTTAATGTTAACTTTTTTTCTTAGCAAAATCATTTCAGTTAGGTTTTATTACTTGTTTTTACTTTATCACATATTGCTACAAGAGATGTCTGACTTGCTTGCTGGAATTTTACCTTTTACTTAATGTGGTCTTCTTAGCTTCTTAGGAATTTTACTTAACTCTCTCATCTTGTACAATTCCATGTGTGAAATCTCTTTTTTTTTTTTTTTTTTTTTTTTTAATCTAGAATCCTCACAAGTTCTTTCCTGATGAACGTTTTGGGGATGAAAGTCCACTCTTGACAATGAGACAGCCTGGGAGATGTCGTGTTAACAGTACCCCTACTGCAGAAACCATGTTTACAGACCTGGACTCTTTTGTGGCCTTCCATCCACCTTTGCCCCCTCCACCCCCTCCATACCACCCCCCAGCCACCCCAATCCATAACCAACTCAAAGCAGGTTGGAAGCAAAGACCTCCCAGTCAGCACCCTTCACGTTCCTTTTCTTATCCCTGTAATCATTCGTTGTTTCACTCCAGAACAGCTCCTAAAGCTGTTCCTCCCCCAGTTTATCTGCCAGGTGTTAAAGCAGCACCACCTGACTGTACCAACCCCACAGGACTGGGGAGGCAGACAGTTGCTGCTGCTGCTGCTGCAGCTGCTGCCGCCTCTGCTGCAGTAGCATCCGAGAAACAAATGGTAAGTCAGCACTTAAGTCACCTGCCCCAAATCAAAAGTCTGTGGGATATTAGGAGCTGTTCCCCTGGCTCCAAGAACCCCACAGGACTCAGCAGTGCCCAAAAGTGTTATTGGCAGGCTGAAAGCATGCACTCGATTGTCATGGGGAAGAAGAGAAGAATGCTAGTATCAGCAAATGGGAAAGGACAGGAGCAGAGAGACTAGAGGTGTGTGTAGTAGGAACAAAGGCAGTGTTCTTGTCTGTAAGTCCATCTGCCAATAGCAGGAGGAGAGCAGTGATAGGTGGATCTGCATGCATCCTAATGTTCTGTTCAAGCCCGTGTTTGGAATCTTCCTGACTTCTGTCCTATAGGATCTGTTATTCTACCAAATGCTCTGGTGGAACAAGAAGGAAAAATTACTTAGAGCTAAGTGTACCACCAGGACCAGTGTGACAAAGCCTCCCCATTCAGAAAACAGTCAGAAAGTGAGTCTCCCCAGCTCAGCCCTCAGACCCTGCCTGACTCAGAGCCTCAGGAGCCAGGGCAACGAGTAGAGAGGCTCCATGTCAGACACGGATCTTCACCTGGTTTGCACTGCAGAAGAGATTGGACTTATGTTTTATGTAACACATTTGAGAAAAACAATAGTGCTTTTTAAGTCTTCCTACTTTGTCACATGCTGTCAGCAGAATTCAATAGAGAAAAGGAAAGATCTGTTATTTCAGGGAGGCTTCCTTAAAATAGAGCTCACCAGAAGTGATGGACTGCTATACACCTTGGGTCGAATTATGACTCTTCCCAGCCTTCCTGTCCCTCTCTACCTTGTTCTCCCTGCTCCCCCCAATTCCCCAAAATAAGGGATCGGTAGTATTTGATAAACCACATGCCCATTCTGTTGGTCTGGCCCTATAATTACAAAATTCAACTATTTTGTATCTTAAATACAATTCCTCCAAAGGAATGTTTTGGTTTTGTTTTTATTTTTTTTCTTTTGGAACTGGGAATTGAACCCAGGGTTGCTTAACCACTGGGGCACATCCCTAGCCTTTTTTGTTTTTTATTTTGAGACAGGGTATTGAAAAGTTGCTTAGGGCCTCACTAAGTTGCTGAAGCTAACATCAAACTTGCAATCTCCCTGCCTCAGCCTCCCCAAGTTTCTGGGATTACAGGTGTATACCACCACACCCAGCCTCTAAAGGAAAATTGTTAGTACATTCATTGTACTCTTTATTATAATAAAAAATTGGAAATAACCTAAATGTCTGTTCATAGGAGACTGGTTTATGATTTATCAGTACAATGGAATGTATTTTTAAATGATGATATCTGAGAAAAATTAATGGTAGAACTATCACTAAATAATATATTAATTATATATGCACTAAAACTATATATGCAATAAATTTTGTGAAAATGTATGCAGAGAAAAAAGGGGAGAGAAATACTTCACTATGTTAGCAATGATTATCTCTGTATGGAACATTAGGAGTTTTTTTCCTGCCTTTATAATTTTCTGTATCTAAGTATGCATTATAACATTTATAATCAGGAAACCAAATCAACAAAATCAGTGAACATTGATGGGCCTTTTTTTTTTTTTTTTTTTTTTTTTTACACCTTCTCTGCTTTGTCTCTATCTCAGTGTACCCAACCTGTGCTGAATGATCTAATGCCAGATATCGCCATGGGAGTATCCACACTGTCACTCAAGGACAGGAGACTTCCAGAACTTGCTGTAGACACAGAAGTGAGCCAGCCAGTTTCTGAAGCAGGACCGGGGCCTCCCCAGCATCTCTCGTGTGTTCCACAGAGGCATACACACACTTCTCGAAAAAAACACACACTAGAGCAAAAAACAGATGCTAGAGAAAATCAGCAGGAATACCCGGATTTCTATGACTTCTCAAATGCTGCTTGCAGACCTTCTACTCCTGCTCCTGGCAGACGCGCCCCTTCCCCTTCGCAAGGTGGATATTTTGGTCCTGATTTGTACAGCCACAATAAGGCATCACCAAATGGCTTAAAGTCAGCCTACCTACCTACTCAGACCCCTCCTAAAACCCAGGAAGAAGCCAGGAGAGAATATCCACTTTCCCCTGATGGGCATTCACACAGGCAGAAGAGTGAGTCCATACGCCTGGATGTCGTGGAGCAGCCTCCCCAGCGATCAGACTTCCCTTTGGCAGCCCCAGAAAATGCTGGCAATGGTCCAGCCCACATCAGGGGACGAACTGCAGTAGAAACCGACTTGACTTTTGGGCTGACTTCTAACAGGCCTTCTTCACAGTCTGCATGTAGCTCTGAGGCTCCAGAAGAGCGATCCACCAGAAGGCTGGCAGACAGTGAGTCCCTGAGCCATGGAGCTCAGAGAAGCACAGAGCTAGAAAGAGAAGATTCCATAAGCAGAGGAAGGAGGTCACCCAGCAAGCCAGACTTCCTCTACAAAAAGTCTGCCCTCTGAGAGCAACCTCCAAGTCGCCTGTGCCTGAGATGTGAAACATCCATTCTACTCCGTAACCCGACAACTCACTGACCAGTTTATCAGTGCCAGCTCAGTTCCACATTATTTTATTTTCAGTTTTGTGTGTATATGTTTATTACACATGGCATGCTAGGAGGGTTATTTTGAATGCTGCATCTGTCTGTTTTATGTTGGAACAATTATGTGAAGAAGCATTTTGAACAGAAGGCAAGCTGGCACTTTTTTTCCCTCTCTTTACAAATGATGGAATTTTTTTGCACTTGTACATTTATTTTATCTGTATTGATTTTATATCAGTATGTTAAACTTTATTGCCACATTTAAAGGACTGTATTTTCATACTTTTTTGCATTTTACCTTTCATCTACCAGTTTTCATGTGCATTGTATTGCACACTAAGATGTATTTTCTTATGAAATAGTTCTGTTTATTTTTAATTATAGAAATTCCAAAGAACAGCACATCAAAATGCTCCTCTCTTTTAAACAGTTGTTTGAGTTCAAAAATCTTCCTGCTCAGTCTCTATAGATCTAATGTCATTCTTCTTTAATAAGTCTTGGGAGCTAGTCTTTATTCCCACTGTGAGGGTCCTGAAGTCTTTGGGTGTAGTAGAAGCAGGAAGGAGAATAGCCCATGGTGCCCAGCCCAAAGCTGTCACTTTACTCACAGTGTGGACACTGTCAGGGTCCCTGTAGACCCTGGTGGTACAGGTTAAAGTATTGCTCCCTGGATGTGGATCTGAGAAGATCAGATTCCTTGGAATTGGAAAGCAGGGGAGAGAGGAAAGTCAGCTAAAGGGCACAGCAAAGGGATTTCAGGATTCCTGGCCCTGCGGGACTTTCTGTCTGAGCTGGGGAAGTGACTGCCTGCTGCCTTCAGTTGTCTTGCTTTCTATGGGAAACAAAGGGCTTCAGTCTTATGGATGTAATGTGGTGTTTGTAAGCATATGTTTTTTTTTTAAATATTTCTCAAAGTATGTCTGAACTTTGGTGTCCTATAAAAAACTTGTATAATGCATAATGCTTTGTCACCAAAAAGAAAAAAAAATTGTTAAACACTACATGTCCTACTTGAACTCCACTGGGGATGCTGGTTTAGCATTTACTGAACCACTGAGCACATGAGGTCTCTCTGATCCTCTCCCTTGGAAGGGCAATGTGTGAGCTAAGGACTGTTTTGTTTTGTTTCTTACTCTTCAATGTAAATATATTAGTATTTGAGTTTAAATCACTTCATTATTTAACATTCACTTTGTATTTTTACAAACACAGCCGTAGCACTTAGAAGAAAAGAGACTTCCTGAACATTCTCTCAAAGGATATTCAGGAACCTCTTTTCTATGTATGTATGTGTATGTGTGTGTGTGTGTGTGTGTGTGTATATATATACACACATACATATATATATATATATTATATATATATATAAAATAAAACTATGAATCACACTCACTATAAAACTATGCAGGGCTGGGGAGCCTTCACAAGCTACCATATAAATGAATTACATGCACTTTGAAGTGACTAGGTTTCTATTGGGTGTCAGCAACTCTAATTTCTCCTGAAACAGTAGTTTCTCTTCTGGTCTTTTCCTACTTTACCCTGTGGATATACACTCAGGAATAATTTGACATTTTTTAAATTCCTAACAATAGATAATCTCAAATTTGGGAAGTATGTCTGTATCTTCTGTGAGCTGCTGCCGCCCATTCTGCTGCCTGGCCGGTTAGCTGCTGCTGGTGCATTCAGTTGTCGACCCTGGTGATGTTGCATACTGAGCTCCCAGCCTCCAGTGGTCACATGCATCTGCTGTAAAGTCTGCTCGCAGAGCCTGTAAGACTCCTCTTTTAAAGATAGAAAAACACAGGACTCTCACTTTTAAGTCTTATAATAGATGCTGGTGTCCTCTGAAGCCCAGTCTCAGTCTGTCTTCAGAAGCAAATGTTAATTCCATCATTCTTCAGTATGTGTTTATAATACACAAGTTGACATGAATTAATCTGAGAGCTTTAGATTTCTGTTCTGCATTAGACTGGACTGGACTGGTTCTGCAGAGGAGAATGAGTAGACCTAATTTGAATGAGGAAGAAATCTCATCTCTGACCTATTTTGTTTCCCCAATATGTTAGAGAGACCAGGGTTATTGGTTTTTCTGAAAATTCATTAAATAGTCTTTAAACATAATTATAAAAACTAGTGGCCACTATTCATAGTATTACTTAATTTTAGATGTTGCTTTTAATAATTTAGCTTACCTGGCTAAACTATGTATAGAGGGGAATCTTGCTTTAATCTGTGGGATTATGGACTGATATGACTTGCAGAAGATGAACAGATGTGGTTTTGTGTGCATTAGGCTAGTGTTGGTGGACTCTTAATGGATCTCGTGAAGTATAATTAATAGAGTAGGTCGATAGCTCTGTGCCTCTGGCTTTTGAACTCATCTATTCAATCATTTCTAATGCCAAACTAAGACAAATGTAAAGTGTGAGTAAGATTGCTCTTTTAAAAAAAGTATATATAATATAAAATTTAAATACATAAATTGGCATTTTACTTGATATAGAAATTTCATGCGAACCAAATCACAAAAATACCAGATCTCCTTTTGAGGCCCTGGACAATCTGGCCATTTGGACAATCACTGCTCCCAGTGCCCACTGTGTGTTGAGGTTAGCAAACTATCGTGTAGATGCTAGTGCAAAGGAGAAGAGTAAGATTAAAAGATGCTGTTGGTCCTTTTCTTGTATAATCATCTTAGTTTTATGATTTTGAAAAATAATTTTACTAAGTTGCCCATGGCCCCTAAAGAGAAAAATAGCAGCATGAAGAACAAAAACCATTGGAACATGACTTCTCTACTACACGGACCACACCCATTCTCATGCCCCATCAGCTGGGCACATGTCCCTAGACCTGAGCTAGCTTGGCTTTTCAATAACCCATTAGGCTTTAAGGATTTTTAGTGAGTTCTTTTTACTTTTGTCTGCCCCCCACCCACCCCCCTGCTTTAGTATTGGGGATTGAACCCAAGGGCGCTTAACCACTGAGCCACATCCCCAGCCCTTTTATTTTTTATTTTGAGACAGGTTCTTGCTAAGTTGTTTTGGGCCTCTCTAAGTTGCTAAAGTTGGCCTTGAACTTGCAATCCTCCTGCCTCAGCCTCCCAGGTCACGGGGATTATAAGGCGTGCGCCACTGTACCCAGCTAGTGAGTTCTCTTGTTTATTTTTTTTTTTTTTTTTTTTTTTTTTTTTTTTTTTTTTTTTTTTTTTTTTTTTTTTTTTTTTTTTTTTTTTTTTTTTTTAAAGAGAGAGTGAGAGAGACAGAGAGAGAGAGAGAGAGAGAGAGAATTTTAACATTTATTTATTTTTTCTTAGTTCTTGGCGGACACAACATCTTTGTTGGTATGTGGTGCTGCTGAGGATCGAACCCGGGCCGCACGCATGCTAGGCGAGCGCGCTACCGCTTGAGCCACATCCCCAGCCCCCTTGTTTATTTTTTTTGTAGAACTACCTATGAAACTTGACCTAGTCTTGTTTTGGCTTTCTCAATCTCTTGGGGGTTTTTTTTGTTGTTGTCTGTTTGTTTGTTTGTTCAACTTCTAGCAATGGGCACAATCCTTGTAATTTGAATGAAGCTCATGCTGCAGAATGTAATGGAGAAACAGCAAACGCAGCAGAGCCCTGGGGCTTGGTGCTGACCTCTGGTGACATTCTCTGTAGTTGAAAGGTCAGCGTTCCCCAGTCACTACCCAGCAAGATTTATATTTTCATAATGGTGAATTTACCTTTTAGGGAAAAATGGAACACTTGTAAAATTGTCGTCTTGCAATCCTAAGGATTTGTGTTTTTATCCTAGGACTGAATTAAAAGGGAAATGCCTCTTTGACTTTTGCTTCTCTGCAGTCACTATTAAAGCCGCAGTGATGGGTGCTCTTCCCAGGTCTGCAGTGGTTCACTTTGTCTACTATGTGATTCACTTCCAAACCTCATTACAGGTATTCTTACTAAAGCGTTGCCATGCACACCACTAGAAGGTGTCTTGCTGTTCTCTCCATGAACACCTTGTATGAACCGTGCTTCATGGAGTGTTGTCTTTGTGCCTATCAGTTGCGATAGCTGTTGTCATTGTCTGGCAGTCTTTTGGTTTTTTTTCCCTCTAGAGAATCCTCTGACTGTGTTTCAGTCTTTCATATTCTGAATATTATAATGCTGTGGCCATTTCTACAGAAAGGTTACTTGCAAGTGCGTGTCTTGACAATAACCTCTTGTGTTTGTGTGTTTACGGGGGTTCTAAGATCCCATAAGCGCTGGAAGCTTCCTCGGGTGTACCTGCACGTGACTGTGTGCCTGGGTCACCTGGGCAGAACCCTGCTCTGAGATGGGGTGGCTGAATGCTGAAGTTCCTGGGCTCCACTTGCTGTGTATGTACCACACCTGTACTTGGGGACGGGAGACCTTCTACGCCACTGCATTTCTCGTGGTTGTGCTGTTACTGGTATAAAGTCAAGTGCCTTCAATGCTCAAGGCTCAGAAATTTTTCTTAAACTGATTTCATGTCCTATGCAAGTGTTTTCTACAACCTGCATAACCAGTACTTTGTAAAACTTGTTTACGCTTCAACTGTACATAGTGTTTTTTAAAGAAATATATAGTATTTTTATTTAGGTACCTCCAAACTTGAATTCGTCTGTGTGAAACATTGTAAAACGATACATTTCTCTTTTGAGTACCATTGCAGTTGTACAGAGGTTTTCACTGGTTCTATTTTTCTACTGTTACTGATAAAGCATGTAACACTGACTTTATCCTACATATAGTTGGCATTTCAAATAAATGGCTTGTATAGAACCTGCTGCGTTGGATACAGTCTGTTTTAGTGGTGGGGCAGACACACATGCGTTACAGACAGGGTGGTTCCCTTCAAGGGTGGAATTGGGAGGGATTCTACAATGATCTTCTGTTTCTGGGATTTCAGCCGTGCAGAGACATTTGTTATTTTTATGGTTTTCTTGGAAATCTCACATTTTATTCTGAATCATCAAGTTCATTGTTATTATTTCACTGGGACGTTTGTGAGGATTTCATTTTACAAATTTGAACAGAAAGTTACTTGGGCAGGGGTCTCCAGAGGAAGTTTAGCTTTAGCCTTTAACCATGTGCCCTGGGCATCTGGAACATGTGGTGGTCAGTCAGTAGTGAGACAAGACAGATCTGCTGTGCAGGGGGCCTCCGAGCATCGAGACTTGGCTGAGATACTAAGCCACCTTTCTCTTTTAAACTCGGGCTCCTTAGTATTTTTCAATTGAAATGGGAAATGGAATTATGATCTGGAGTCTAGGGTTCTGGAAAAAAATGTAAACTGGAAAAGATTTCTAATTTCCACTTTTAAAAGTTGCTATAAAATAGCTCATTTTAAAATGTTCTAATGATTTTATTGACAAGCACTACCCAAGCATTTTCACCCTTCATGCCTTGCCAGGCAGTTCTCTATATTTTGTTCCATTGTAGGGTTAACTGGAGTAGCATGGTAAAATCAGGTTTGTGTGGATGAGTTTCTTAGAAACCTGAAAAAGGATTGGGGATGTGGCTCAGTGTCAGAGTGCTTGCTGGGTTCAATGCCTAGCATCAAAAAAATAATAAAAAATAAAAAGTGAATTAACCTTCATTTCTGTACTTAGGATTATCCTGAGAAACAAGGATAATGGCATTTCCCCACTCACCTGGGCCTCACCTGTCCTCAGGACACAAGGAGATCCTTCTTGAGACCACAGTTCCCATGGTCAGGAGTGTATAGCAGCAGGCGAAACAGACAGGAGACTTTTTCAACTGGCTGGAAATGAATTTTGTCCTAAAAACAACACAGCACAGGGCGGTATCATGGCTGGAGGGAAAGAGTAGCTTGAAGTGGCCCAGGAATGGGTGGACGGAGGGAGAAAGGCTGCAGCCAGAGCCAAGCACTGATGTTCTTTTTCTTTAAACCTTTGATGAAGTAGGTATTGAAAGAGAAGTGACCACAACACTCAGAGAAACCAAGAGATCTTTATTGCAGCAGTGCAACAGAGGAGAATAGAGAGAGCGCAAGAAAGAGAAAGCAAGAGAGAAAAGGGCCCGGCAGGAGGGAGTTTTATAGCCCAAATCTAACGAGGTCTCTGGGTCTGTAAGCTGCCTTGTTGGCACAAGGGGGTCAGGTGCTTGGCCTTGAGCAGGGGTTTGAGTGTTCAGCCTTGAGCGGGGGCTTGGGCGTTTGGGCTTGAAGCAGACAGAGGGTTTGAGAGGCCAGGTCATCCTGCAGCTAACTTTGTTTGGCATGCCCTGCAGACAGCTTACTCAGCCTGTCCTGCACCTAACAGGTATCATTACAATTAATACTCCATGAATCAAGTACTCTTACTTGTGCCATTTTACAAAATAGAAAAACCAAAGCTCCAAGGTCCTAGGTACCTCATCCCAGCAAGGAAGTCGGCAAGGCTTGGCTCACCCAGCCTTCTGAGCTCTAGGCACCTGAGCCCCGCACACCACAGGTCTGGTGGAGCTGGGCCAAGCAGGGTGTCCATTTGCTCATGATACGCCTCACCTGGTCCCCACATACCATGTGAGACCGAGACAGAACTGAACAAGACAGTCACCATCCCACCCTTAGCATTTCAGGGTTTCTGGGGAGAAGAGACTTGGGAGAATAATGGAGAGAAGGCTGGGGTTTGACAGGCCCAGGGGCAGGCCGACTTCAGGTGTGGCCATTCAGACCCAGATGAGCAGCAGCCAGGGTCGGGTGGGGGCTGGAGGGCTGAGCCCAGATAGACTTCAGGGCCCAGCTGGACTACGTGGTGGACCGGCTGAGGGGTTTCGGGTTGGCCCTGATGGCACCGTGGCAGCTACGACATGATTTTCAGCAGGGCATCGTCAATCAGATTTGCTTCTTCTAAGTGACTGGCCAAATTGAAGAGAAACAGGAGTGGATTCAGGAAGCCCAGGAGCCAACCAGGGTGAAGCTGCAAATAGCCAACAAAGAGGGCCAACTTGGACCAGGCAGGGTGCCATGCCTCACAGCATGGTGACTGGGGAAGGGTGGAGGAGGCCATCTAGGGGAAGATGAACTGAACGTGGACTGCGTCCACTTGTCAGCGATTGCTAGGCATCTGGCTATGGAATGGCAATTGGGTGTGAGCTGGCATCCAGAGGAGGGGGGCCACATACATGGGTGACAAGTAACCTTGGGAGTCCATACTGTGAGGACAGGGCGGTTGAAAGGAGGGCTCTAATGAACTTGGAAGAACTCCACCCTTCCCAGGTCCACGAGAGGGAGGTGTGGCCCAGGCAGCCTGATGGCAGAAAGAGCCAGCAGTGGTGGCCGGAAGGCAAGCAGGGACTATAAGCAAAAGGGACATGAGTGCATGCATATGCTCCTGTGTGTGGATAAGAGGAAAGGGAGATATTACAATAAAGTGTGTGTGTGTGTGTGTGTGTGTGTGTGTGAACAATTTTGCATTTTGGGCTGGGGACACTTTCAACTGTACTTTTTGAACTGTTTCAATTTTTTGTGCTGAGGATGGAACCCAGGGTCAGGCTTGCTGAGCACATGCTGTACTACTGAACTAAACCCCCAGCCCCGGTTCAGTTTTCAAATGATGTCTGTGTATTACCTTTTCAAGTTGAATGTCAGAGACAAAGGATCAATTTCTCTCCTTCCCAGAAGTGAACTATGGCTTCTGCTCAGAGGTTTGAAAGACCAGGCCCTGGAAGGCTTTGGTCTGCTCCACAGGCACAGGGAATGGGATGCTGAGAGTGGAGTGGTGGCGGGCTGGGCAGAGAAGCCGTGAGGCAGGCGGAAACTGGAATGGGAGGAAGGGCAGGTGGCCTGTGTAGACCACCAGCTTAGGGTGGAGAGGAGGAACCTTTGACAGCAGTCGATGGGAAGCTGGGTGGTATCATTAGGCCCCACCCCACACCTGCTGGTCCCCACAGGCCTGTCGTGGAGGACTGCCACACACTAGGGCTTTCCCTACCAGAAGACTCCTGAGGTCAGCTCAGCCCCATCTGCTCTCAGGGACTCTCTTTAGTTCCCACCTGAAGCCACTTTGTGAGTTGAGAAGTCATTCAGCAACAGCTTCCAGTTTGTTTTAGAAGCCTCTGGGGAACATTTGTCAGGTCTAGTCATAGTTTCCAGAATCTACCATCCCCTACCCACAAAAGCAAAGAATTGAGATGATTGGTCCTTTGTAGGGTTTGGGTCCCTCCCTGTCTTTTTTTCTTATACTTTTAGTTGTAGATGGACCTAATATCTTTATTTCATTTTTATGTGGTGCTGAGGATTGAACCCAGTGCCTCACACGTGCGAGGCAGGCGCGCCACCACTGAGCCCCAGCCCCAGCCCTCCTGTCCATTTCTTGATCACGCTGCCCAGATGGTCAGTAGCATGCAGGGCCACTGGTCACTCTTGCAGGCCCTGTTAAAGCCCCAAGGTCCTCCCAGCACCTTCCCTCCCGGTCTCGCTTCTTTGTGTTGCTGGGTTCACGGGGTGGGCAGGAAGGATGGGAATGAGCCGCGTGTTCTGCCCTCCCTGTCAAGTCCAGCCTTGCTCCAAAGAGGGCTTTATACATGACACTGATGATGTCATTGGGCTTTTTCATGGGGCTCAACTCTCTTGCCTTCTCTTGGACCCCCACCTCTTACCCATGGACTCCTGTTTGTGTACCAGTTCCTCAAATGCCAGCCCCGTGCCTTCCCGCTGCCTGAAGAGTAAGACATCTGTCCTTTTGTGAGGCCTGGCTGGTGGTCTGAGCCCCATCTTGGAAAGCTTCAGATCTGGGGCCATCGTGACATCTCTAAGGGGAAGCTACATCCACAGAGTCCCGTGTCCAAGTGTGCCTGCAACCACTGCTGGACTGTGGCAGGGCCTGGCAAGACACATCAGAGGCCAGGAAACTTCCTAGGAGGAAGGACCTATTGGGAGGGGACCATCAGGACGCCCACAGGGTGCTACCTTTACTACTAGGGGCCACAGCACTGGGGCAAGGATCCCAACCCTCAGCCCTCTCAGACCTAAGATGGAGATGACATGGTTCTCTGGCTGGGCGCTGATTCCGGACTTCACGTCCTGAGCTACAGGTCTTATTCCAGTTCTCGGGAAGAAGGGCCTCACAGGGCTGCTTTAGGCTCTGTGGCACCTGTTGACATTTGTGCTCTCCTCCTGGCATCCCTCACCTTCAACCCATGCACCCACAGAGAGCCTCCCCTTCTGGAATCTTCTACTGGATACACCATAAATGCCTCCCCACCCTCCATGACTGAGCTAAAAGCAAATGTTCTTCCCCTTCCTCTGTGTTCTGGCAGATGTACCCAAATTGCTGAGGGTGGCTTGGGTAGTCCAGGTGACCCTGAAAGGACTGAGTGGCCCATGTCACCGCCCCTGGGTTGACGGGGGCTGAGGGCTCTGCCTCGTGCTACTCCTGCCCTGCCCTGGCCTCCCAGCTCCAGCTCAGTGCTCCCTAACTCAAAGGAGGTAAGCTTCAGGCACAGACTGCCTCCAACTTTTGGGCCTCAGACTAATGCAATGACCAATGTAATGTCGCCTACATCTCCTGCCTGCTTCTGCTCATCCCCCCTCTGTCCACCCTCTGACAGCTGTCACTCTTAGGAATCAGCTCCTAGACCAACACCCTCCCCTGTCCCTCCCTCCTCATCCCCCCACACACTGCTGCCCACAGCTGTCTAAGCATCCCGTTGTCCCCATCCCCACTCCCCCCCTCTGCCCACCACACACACCTAGCTCTGGCCAAGGTCACCAGCTAATGACCTTCAGGTTGTTGAACTCAGTGGACATAGTTCACAGACCCCTGCCCACCCTCGTTTTCCTCCCTCAGGCCCTCCTGCCTCTCCATGCTGCACCCATCCTGGCTCCTGTGTTAGATCAGGAAGGAGCCAGGACGAGGCAGATTGTGAGCTCAGCCGAGAACCAGGTGCCCAAAGATGGCATAGCTCTGGGAGTGGGCAGCAGGTGTGTCCTGGAGTCCTGGCGCTCGGGATCAGGAGTCCACTAACTTCAGGAAAGCTACCTTCTCCACAGTCAGCTTTTTCAGAAATAAAATGGCGGAGGATCTTTCTGCCTTACATTTTGTCTCATTTCTAAGTTGGTTTAGAATTTATTTAGTCTCAACAGACCCTTTTCCTGGCACTTGACTTGGGCCCTGACTCCATGATGCCTGTGGCTCAGCAGCACCAGACCCCGGGTCCCCTCCTCTCCCTCAGGAGCTCCTAGTCCTCTTTCTTCCTTGTTGGTGTTGGTTCCCTGGCATCTTCCTGAGCCCTTTTCTCCTCCCTTGAGCACTGTCAATAAGGGCATGGAGGCATGGAATTTGTGTCCAAGCCTAGGGTAGGGCCCCTGGGAGCCTCATCTGCAGAGGAGGACTCTGGTTTCCAGGGATGAGGCTGGAGAAAAACCTGTGATCTCTTCCAACCTGAGGACCATATCCATGGAAGTATGGAGCACCCCATTATCTCAAGTCCATTTCTAGTCACATAATTCCTAGGTTGGGAGGGGCAGGAGTGAGGTACCATTAGGGATCAGTGCTGGAGGTCCCCCTAGACCACAGCTTACTACTGGGTGGAGCTAGATGACCTCCATGGCAGGGAGGCAGCCTCCCTGGCTTCCAGATCTGCTGGTGTGGTTTCCTTTATTTCCATCGTCCCCAGGTGACACCACTCTTCAGTGGGGGAATGGATCAGGCTACCTCTGGTCCCAGAGTCACTAGACTTACTCCTTCAGTTTTTTTTTTTTTTTTTTTCCTGCTCTACTAGGGTTCTTTAAGGGAGCAAGGGCTGGGTTTTCTAGCATGGATGATTATATAATCCAAGAGCTGAGCAGCGTCAGGGATGCAGAGAACACTCCTCTCACCTCAGTTTAACTTGCCATGGGTGACAACCACACTTGCAGAACTTGTAAGGAAGCAAGAGTCGGCGGAGGCCAAAGATGGGCTTTCTTTTCTTATTTCTTAGTTATAAGTGGACACAATATATTTCATTTTTATGTGGTGCTGAGGATCGAACCCAGTGCCTCACGCATGCTAGGCAAACACTCTACCTCTGAGCCACAACCTCAGCCTGATGCGCTTTCTTTTGTTTTCTTGCCCTGAACTCTGGAGCTCTGATGATCCTCTAGCCTCAACCTCCCAAGCACTGGGTCTACAGGGGTGTGCAGCTGCACCCAACCATATTTACTTGTGAAATAATGGCAACCATGTAGGTGACTTCACCTCTTCCATAGGCTGTGAACCCCTGGCTCTCATTCTGCCATAGCAGGGCCTGCACACACTGCCCTCCGCCAGAACCCAGCCCACTGCTTTGCTCTATTGTTCTAGACCCTTCCCAGCAGGTGCTGGAAAGCCAAAGGGTGAAGGATCTCTCTGCAGAGCTCAGATCAGGTCCATTGCTATAGAATAGCATTAGAATGATGAGCGACCTCACCTTCTGAACTGGCCCCTTGCTTTGAGACCAGGAGCCCAGGACAGGAAGGCTGCTGGAATACAATCACACTTATTTTCTTATAATCTGCAGAGAGAGGCTTGTAGATTTAAACATGACTAAAAACATTCTGAAAAGCAACTATTTTGAATTGGTTTTATTTAAATTTTACAGAAACCTGATTGAAGTTAAGTATGTAATCATAAGTCCAATAACAATTTCTACAAAAATGCACATACAAGGCCAGAATTCCTTAAATGCAACTAATACCATATTTTTGTTTTGCATAAAACATGCATTAATATCAACTGCCACATGTTGGCCAAAATCAGTCTCTACAAGAAGAGACGGTCCAATACAGTCAATAAGAAAACTAGTTGTGAACAACAGGTAAAAAAAGAGGTTCTCTGGTTAATAAAAGAAGGAGCAGTACCTTTCATAAAACAAGCCCTTCAGCACTGGGTGGTTTGTACTATTGTGCTGCACAGTGACACATCACCTCTGAGACAAGGTCCTGAACTGTCATAGGAATAAGGAACTTCTGGTGGTTAAGTCAGATATTCAGGAAGATATAGACTTTCAGAATATGATGATACTTAGTGCAATTTTGCAGAAGGGGTTAAAAACATCCTCAGACTTGAAACACTTGTCTGCAGACACCTCGAGTTTTTACTGAGCCCTCTTCAATAGGCCACTCAGGGCAAACGCCTGTAGTCATAGGACCTTCGGCTCCACACACTGGTCTTCATGAGGATCTGTAGTTAGGAGGCTCAATGCCAAAGAACATGAGTTGTACCATTTCTCTGAGACCTTCATGTCTGTGGGCCTCGTTCACCTTTTCCAGGGATTGGTGGTTACTCCTGCATAAAACCACTGGGCACAAAGGGAATACTAACACACAAGTGTGGCCCCAAAGTCTAAGACACCTGCTAAGATACCTCAAAGTGTGTCATCTATTGTCAGGAAAAACTATTCCTCCGGAGGGGGCAACTGAGGGCTCTATATTTATCAAAAGGTGTTTTCCGTATGGACTGAGGGCTATAAAGAAAGTTCTTACCAACTGAAAGGCCTTTCCCTCAAACAAAGGGTTTTATACAACATTCTAGAGGAACTTCAAAAGAAGATCCCACAGTCAAGGGAAAGCGGCTGTGGATGTTATGCTTCAATACACAAACTCAGCACTCGTGTAGCCTAGGGCTTGTTTGGAGTCTTCTACAGTCTGTCTCTTCCAAAACAGGGCAGTCACCACCCTGCTCACTGCAAGTCAGCCAATATCTTGTCTTCAGCACAGATTCAAGGGGAAAAATAACTTATTAGAGTTCTAATAACATTTTAATAACAGAACAATATCAAAATAGGTCCATTTTAATATATGCTTATGAATATCCCTGATAATATAAGGAAATCCAGAGGACTTTGTAAACCACCAAGATTTCACAGGGGTGATACCCGGTCATTTTCTAGGCAGCAAAAAGGGACCAGTGTACTGGTGACTTTCCCCATGAAGCCCTGTGAGCACTACAGCACTGAAATTCTAATATTTGAGTGCCAGTAGAATAGTGAAGGAAAATTTCACTTTATTAGTAACATTAGTAACAAAGGTTTGCTTCCTCAACCCTGCCCTCACTTCATCTCCCTGCCTGAGACAGACATCCAAGCCAAAAGTTACCATCAGTCCTGGCAGCTCTGGAGGCTGGGCCCAGAGTAAACAAGTCCCAAGAGCTTTTCGAGCCATGACCCAACCTCAGAAAACAGGGAGGTGGGAGAAAAGGCAGACCATGCTTGAGGAAGCTTTGACCCAAGGCACCACGATCATGGGGTGAGGGACCTAGAGAGGTTCTGCTGACAGCAAGAGAACCTTCCATGCTGCCTGCAGAGGAGGTCCCAGAAGGCAACAACTCTGCAGCCAAGTGCACACAACTCAGGAGTGAAAGAACAAATCATTTAAAAACAAACCAATTGCTTCCTCAAAACCAAATCAAACTTCTTAAAACTTATAAGCAGAAAACCCTGGGTATCCTGGGGCGAGAGAGCTGAAGTCTGTGGAATGAGCTGTATTTAGCTAAGTCATAAAGAAGGCTGCTGCCTGTGAAGTCAGCATAACCCTTGTGGCTACCGTAGTCAAGGAGGAAGGGAGCCTGAGGCGCAGGAGGCCTCTCCACAGAGGAGGATGGAAAGGGGACCAAGTATGAAGTAGGCCTCATTTATTCCTGGAGCAGTAAGTGGCATTTTCATTGGCCTGAATGAGAAAGCTCTGACTCCACTCTAGCTGCAATAATACTGCATTCCTTCCACTCTTCTTCTCTTTTTTGACTGAAATTCTTCAAAGAACTGCTGAATGTCCTCTCTCTTAACAACCTGTTAATGAAAAGTGAGGATTAAGAAAGAGAACTAAATCACAGAACAGCAATAAAAGGTTATAACATTCACAAACAAGTGAAACATTGATAAGAATTACAAGCCAGGTACAGTGGTGCATGTCTATAATCCCAGCAACTCAGGAGATTGAAGCAGGAGGATCACAAGTTGGAGGCCAGCCTCAGCAACTTGGAAAGAGCCCATCTCAAAATAAAAAATAAAAGGGCTAGGGATGTAGCTAAGGGGTAAAGTTCCCCTGGGTTCAATCCCCAGTACCAAAAGAAGAAAATTGCAGATACTCCTTGATTCATGATGGGGTTACATATGCATAAACCCGTTGTAAGTTGAAAGTATCCTAAGATAAAAATTTTTTGCAATTAACACATTGATGCTAAGTTGAGCCACTGTAAATCAGGGTCTCTACATTGAATGTGTAATTAGCTATACCAGCTACATTCTGCAGAAAAGTTCAACAAGGCCCCCCAGGCTGAGCTACTCGGTCACACAGGGCACACAGCAGAATGGTTCAAAGTTTAGCTTCTACCACCTGCCTCAGCTTCCCTGTATAAGATGAGAAAGAAACAGCACCTACCTAAGAAGGTCATCTGAAGGTCAAATACACTATGATGCCTATAAAACCCGGCCTGGCAGATAGTAAGTGCTATCAGAGATTAGCTAAAAAGAAGTGGCAGAGCCAGCATCCAAACTAGGACCACAGCATACTCTCACCACCAAAGCTGTCCTTTAGAAATGACCTTCAGGGGCTGGGGTTGTGGCTCAGTGGCAGAGTGCTTGCCTAGCATGTGTGAGGCACTGGGCTTGATTCTCAGCACCACATACAAATAAATGAATAAAGGTTCATCAACATCTAAAAATTAAAAAAAAAAAAAAAAGAAAAAAGAAATATCCTTCAGCTCTACAAATCACCCACAGAAAACAAAACTTGAGATCTGTGCTTTCTTTTTACCAATAGTGGAGAATATTTTAACAAAGAAAAAAACAAAACCACACACACCAAAAAAACACTTTTCCCTATCAAGAATCTCAAATTAAAGATGTTTTGCTATATAAACAGAAGAATTATTGGGGTTAAAAAAAAGTTCAACAAACTAGAAGCACTACTTTTTGTAAATCCATTTTATGCAATAAAAATAAAAAATGTATCTCCTCAGTAGGAGATTTAGAGCATTATATAAAGATGCTTATAAAAGAAGCACTAAATGAATAAAAAAGCAAACTGGGACAAAGAGGGAGTCTAGGCCAGATGATATGATGGAAAGCTGTTCTAGGGATCACCATAAGACAAGTTTGTTCATTTATTTTTAATTACATTATTAGTGGGAAAGAAGGATGGTGAGGTAGGAAGAGCAAAGAAAAAAAGAAAATGTGAACAAAAACAAAAGCAAACAACAGGGGAAAGAGAAAGAGGAAGCAGGAGGGGCGACAATCATACAAAATGTAAACCTTCTTCTGTTCCCAGGGACAAGTTTGGCTGATCTGACTGAATGGCAATGCTGGCTTACAACTTTCTTGGGGTAGAATACTTATTAGTCCTTTAAATGAAAGACCTTTGTCAGTACTTGGCCACACACCAGTACTTGATACACCAGATTCATAAGAACAAAAGGAAAACTGCTGACCCCTAAGAAATTGAGGGTTTAGAAAGCCAAACAGCCTGAGGTAAGTATAGCTCAAGGCTCTAACAGACTGAGCTAAATGGCTTGGGAAACTATATATATATATATTTTTTTTTTTTTAAAGAGAGAGTTAGAGAGGGGGGGGGGAGAGAGAGAGAGAGAAAGAGAGAGAGAGAGAGAGAAGTTTTAATATTTACTTTTTTTTTTTAGTTCTCGGCAGACACAACATCTTTGTTGGTATGTGGTGCTGAGGATCGAACCCGGGCCACACGCATGCCAGGCGAGCGCGCTACCGCTTGAGCCACATCCCCAGCCCCAGGGAAACTATATTTTAAAAATGCTAGCAATAAATATAATACTTGGAAGTTTCAAAATGAAGGATCTGTGAGTCATAAACATTAAACAGCGGAAAGAAGTCTCTCTGGTCTGTATACCATGGCAGGAGACCATAAAGCATCCCATTAGAGGGTGCAGTGTTTGGATTCTAGATATCCTAAGATGGTCACAGCCAACAGAATAGAAATGCTAACAAAGAAATACTGGGTCTAACAGTAAATCATTTTACTGCTTTGTCTCAGAAAATCTGTAATTCAAAGTGTTACTTTTTACAGTCAGATACAAACATTAAATAAAACTCCACCATCATCAGAGAACCTCTAGATCATACTAACATCATTTCCTGTGGTTGAAGACAACCATAGCAGTAAAGTAATGACAACCTGAGGCTTTCCCCATTCTTAGGTAAAGATATAGTTAGTAATGTTAAGAAATAATTGAAAAATCACATTTTTCTGTCTTCTGAAGTCATCACATCAGATTTAAAAAATTGAATAAAATGTTTTCAAATGTGAATGGGCAAAGATCACGTATCTCATTGTGATTCAGATCTAATAAAGTGCAGAGGTTACATAAGTGAGGTACAGCCTCCACTGGAGTCATGAACAGTCTTAGTTATAGCAGGAAAGGAGCTGAAGTCACAACAACCAGAGGAGAGACTGTGCAATAGAGAAAACATAGAGTCCAAGAACTGTTCAAAGTAAACAACATTCATCAGACCCATGTCCCTGGCTACGCAGAGCCACAGCTTAACTGTACAGAAGGACAACCTTGCAGAGAAAATTTAAATTTTGTTTTGCATTTGTCTGTGGTAGATAGGTGTCTGTCAGAAATGTATGAATAGTAGAGGACTGTAAAGTATTTGTAAGAAATTTTCTTCTCCAGTGGTAGAGTTCTACTCTAAACTATGGGTCTAGTTTTACTTTTTTGTGCTCAATCATTTTTCCCTCCCACAACCAAGGACATGCGCTTCAGACAGGATCAGCAGTCAGTATCCCCTGATTCCTCCAGTGGCCTTCTCCTCTGCTACAGCTACTTTCTCCAGACTCTGTGGGACTGTTCCTGCCTCTCATTCCTTCAGCCATTAGGGATTGGTAAGGACTCCAACACATCCCTTGGTATCTCGTCACCCTTTACTGATTCCCCTTAAAGTCTGCCAACATCCCATAGTTTCTGCATTAAATTTTCAAGTACTCCATTTTTACTCTTCATTTTTTATCATAAAAAGGAAATAAATAGTGTAAAATATACACAGTTATGATTAAAATTCCTTAAACTCAACATACCGTGCCTTCATCAGCAAATCTCTTCAGGTAATCTTTCAGTTCAGTCTTCAAGTCATTGTATTCTAAACCAAAACCACAAAAACATTTGAAATTTAGATAATTAGAAATTAGATAATTAAAAATTTATTTCCTTTTTAGCTGATCTCTTTTTTTTTTAACCTTTATTTTATTTATTTATTTATTTTTTATGTGGTGCTGAGGATCAAACCCAGTGCCTCAGGTGTGCTAGGCAGGCACTCTACTGATGAGCTATAACCCCAGCCCAAGCTACTTATTTTAAAAGAAAACATTTATTTGTCATTGATGGTTGAGTATGTTAATAGTTTAAACCAAACTTTGAAATCTGCATATAAACTTACTCTGAATTTCATTCTCAATATCATCATTCTTTTTTTTTTTAAAGAGAAAGAGAGAGAGAGAGAGAGAGAGAGAGAGAGAGAGAGAGAGAGAGAGAGAATTTTTTAATATTTATTTTTTAGTTTTCAGCGGACATAACATCTTTTTGTATGTGGTGCTGAGGGTCGAACCCAGCACCACGTGCATGCCAGGCGAGCACACTACTGCTTGAGCCACATCCCCAGCCCTCAATATCATCATTCTGATATCTGGGATACTTTAACAACCACCACCAAACTCAAAAAACCCATAAACAAAAACAAGAATAAAATAAATATCCACACTACCATAAAGGTTAGTTAAGATTTTTTTTTTTGGGGGGGGGGGGTCGGGCACTGGGGATTGAACCCAAGAAGCTTAACCACTGAGCCATATCCCCAGCCCTTTTTATATGTTTTTTGTTTTGTTTTGTTTCTTTCTTTGAGACAGAGTTTCACTAAGTTGCTTAGGGCCCTGCTAAGTTGCTGATGCTGGCTTTGAACTCATGATCCTCCTGACTCAGTCTTCTGGGCTGCTGGGATTAAAGGTGTACCACTGCTCCTGGCCAGTTAAGAATTTTTTAAAAAGAATTTCCTATTTCTCTGGAATTCTAGTACTTGAAATAATTCTGGACTCATCAAACATTAAATTTTAAAACCCTGGGCTGGGGTTGTGACTCAATGGTAGAGTGCTTGCCTAGCATGCATGAGGCACTGGGTTCAATTCTCAGCACCACGTAAAAACAAATAAATAAATAAAAATTCATCAAAAACTAATAAAAATTTTAAAAAATTAAAACCCATTCACCTATTTAATAACAGTTTTTATTACATGCCAAGCACAAGGGCCACAAAAATCTTTTAAATGCAGCCACCATCATTGAAAACTTTTTTAGTCTAATAAAGGCAAAAGGAACTAATCAGTTACAAATAAAAGAAAGAAGTAATCAATGCTATAAAAGGGACCCAAAGGTGGGGCTGGAGTCGTGGCTCAGTGGTAGAGCACTTGCTGAGCATGTGTGAGGCACTGGGTTTGATCCCAGCACCACATTAAAAAAATTAAACAAAATAAAGGTATTGTGTCCATCTATAACTAAAAAGATATTTGAAAAAATGGGGGTGGGGACACAAAGATGGTGGCATCCAACTGGAAACTGGCTGGGACAGAAACACGGAAATAAGTTGGGCATGCGAGGAAGAGGCCAGTGGGAGGGGGAGACGTAAAAGCTTACAATTAAGGATTCAGTAACATTTTTCCTTCTAGTGGTTTCCTATGAACCTCTGAAGAAACCTCAAGAACTGACAAAAAAGATGACATACTTTGCTTTAAAAAAAAAAATGACATAATGCTCAATGAAAATTATTTCAATTGGTGGAAAATTTTTCTATTCTGTATTCATACATCTACTCTTAATCAAAACAGTACATGTAGTAGTTTCTCAAACATGTAATTACTCTAATATGAAGCTCTGAATCAGTGGTCAGAGCAGTTGAATACTCAGCAATATTAAAATGAAGAAATTATAGTTAAGGCCTACTATGCAACTCAAAATTTTAATTTTATTAGCATTAAGTTAGAAATATAGTGGTTATCCTCTTTACACTTTTTTAAAAAATGTTTTTGTAGTTGTAGATGGATAGGATGCCTTTATTTTATTTCCTTATTTTTGTATTT
Organism: Ictidomys tridecemlineatus; assembly: GCF_052094955.1. Lineage (NCBI taxonomy): Eukaryota > Metazoa > Chordata > Mammalia > Rodentia > Sciuridae > Ictidomys > Ictidomys tridecemlineatus. The sequence continues at coordinate 113,144,506 of NC_135481.1, read as the reverse complement.
GGTGCTAAGGATTGAACCCAGTGCCTCATCCATGCTAGATAAGTCAATAAGTCTTCTGCCACTGAACCCCAGCCCCTATATTTTTTTAACATCATGAAAAAAAAAAAAACCAACTTTTGAATTTTATGAATTTTATACATATAAACAGTATTTACCACAAATGAGTTCCACTTGCTGGACTCTGTTCATGCTGTTAAGGGTATCCATTAAAGGGTCCCTCCTATCAGTTGCCTGGTCAATCTTGCCTTTGTTTTCATAGGCCAAAACTGTGTCATATTCATCTGTCAGGAACAGGACATCTAGATCTCCATACATTTTCTTTAAAAAATAAAACCAGTTCTCCCATTAAAACTGTGTGTCATTTTCAGAAAGTCAATTTCATGAGAATTACTAAAAATGTATTTATTATTTTTAAATTAATGCTTAGAAAAATCTGAACCCCCCCCCTCTTTTTGGTACCAGGAATTGAACCCAGGGGTCATTAAAATTAAACCACATCCCCAGCCCTTTTTTATATTTTACTTAGAGACAGGTCTCACTGAGTGGCATAGGGCCTTGCTAAATTTCTTAGGCTGGCTTTGAATTTACAATCTTCCTGCTTCAGCCTCCTGAGCTGCTGGGATTACAGGTGTGCACCACTATACCTGGCAAATCTGAGCCTCTTAACACAGAACTGCTTAAAGGATTTAAACTTTTTGCCTAAATCTTTTTCAGAAATCTCTCCACTTCCCAGGGGATGCTATATATCATCTACGAAATTTTTATGTAAAAATCCCTGATTTATTACAACTTTCAAGCAATTTATGTTTCCAAGCAACTTTATTATATAAAAAAAGATATTAGCTATTTTCCACTAAAATTGAGGTAAGTAAATAAAAAGTACGGCATAATTATTATTTTTCCTACAAGGATTCAGACAAGTATGATTTTATAAATTTACTTAACAGAAAAAAAACTGAAAGTCTTCTATATTCCTACAATTCCATAAAAACATATTTCAGCACACAAAACATATAAACATTAAATTTAATCAAATACTCACCATACAATCTTGGCAGGTGCACAACTTGCTACGCCAGTTCAAAGGCCAATAGGTGGCAGCATCTCTCTTTATAAACTGCTTAGCTTTAAGCTCTTGAAGTTTGCAGCCAGATTGTGATTCTGAGTTGAGGCTTTGATTCTTAACCACTGTCTAAAATAAAAATTGAGTTTTGAAGTATTTATCATAGTTTTCATAGTTTCTATTTTTGTAGAAGGATTTCTTTAGGCAAAGAAATCCAAAGCTATAGAGCTTACAGAATTAATGTTGTCTAAATTTTATTTTTTTATGGCTTGTATGTACTTCATACATTACCTGGAGATCACATTCAGAAGCAGAGCTGGTACATGGTTCATTTTTCTGCTCTGCCTTAGGATCGTTGACAGCATCCTTTCCAGGTTCTAGAACCTCCTCTTTGAGGGTACTATCTTGGTGATCTCCATTTCCAGGTTTGATAACTTCCTGATCACCTACTCCATCAACATTTAGCATTAAACCATCATCCTCAGCAGATATTTTACTTACTGTGGATTCAATGAAAAAATTAATAAATAAAAACCATATACACCCCACAGACCTATCAAACAATGGAAGTCACTGAATCTGATTTAAAAATATTTTAGAATCTGGAAAAGAAGAACATTCAATCTTAGATTCTGGTATAGCAAGAAAGAAAACACCAAACTTCTTTAGATTACACTTACCTAATCCAAATAATTTAAGCAATCAATGTGCAAAGAAGAAAAGAATATGCTAAAAAGAGAGATGGAACAATTCAAGAAATGAAGCAGTTGTGGGGGGGGTTGGGGCATAGCTCAATGGTACAACACTTGCCTAGCATGTGAGGCACTGGGTTCAATTCTCAGTACCACATATAAATAAAATAAAGACCCACTGACAACTAAAAAAAAAAAAAAATCACAAAAAAAAAGAAAGAAAGAAATGAAGGAGTAAGAAGAGATTTAACTGCAAATACAAATAGAAGGTAATTTTAGTAAAACATCAATTTTTCTCTAATGTGAGGAGGAAATAAAAAGAACAGGTATAAAGCAGAAATACTATGCAGGAGAGAAGAGAAATGGTGAGGAACTCATGAGGATGATAACATTTCAATTTAAAAGCAGATGAAGTCATAAAGAAATGGAGAGAAGGGGAAAATTAAGAAAACCTCATGAATGAGAAATACAGAGAGGGCCCCTGTCTGAGGAAAGTGAGAGAGATATTCGGAAAGGGCATAAAAGAAAGAGGGGGCATGAAGTTTAAGAACTTAGAGGCAAATCAAAAACATAGGATGAGATCTTAGGTGTAGCTATGCTGCTTGTGGATTGTATGGTAAAATAGTCCTCAAAGGTGAGAAGGGCAAGAAATTAAGAGGCTGGAGCAGCAAACACTATGAAGAATTGCCATCTTAAAGAAAAAGGGGTGGGGATGTACTTTGGTGATGGAGCACTTGCCTAGCATGCACAAGGCTGTGGGTTTAATCCCCAGCTCCACATAAATAAATAAAGTTCATTATCAATAAGATATTTAATGCCCTAACACCATTCATTGCTGATCTGACTCCATATCTTAGTCTATAACAAAAGTACTAGATAACTGTATTATCATCTACTTTGGTCTGAATGTTCATCTTTCCAAAATCTGCATGTTAAAACCTAATCTCTAATGCAATATTAAGAGGCAGAAGCAAGGCATGGTGGCACATGCCTGTAATCCCCGTGACTTGGGGGGGTAAAGCAGAAGGATCACTAGTTTGAGGCTAGCCTCAGCATCTTATTGCGATTCTGACCAAAAATTAAAAATAAAAAATTTAAAAAGAGGCAAAGCCTTCATAAGACAATTATGTCAGGAGGTATGGAGTTGGCACCCTAAAAAAGATGCCTAAAATATTCTGGTTTTTCTTCAATCATATAAATCTTTCACTGTGTGCCTTTCCCACTATGTGAGGAAACAAGCACACACCAAACACCAAATCTCTGGCACTTTGATCTTGACTCACCTGTATCCAGAACTGTGAGCAATAAATTTCTATTGCTGATAAGTTACCTAGTCTACTGTATTTGTTATAATATCCCAAACGAACTAAGACATCACCCCTACCCAAGCAATAGCATGTCTGACATTTAATGATATATTTTAGTTTCTATTTTTAAAAAATCCATTCAAAATCTGCCTCCTTAATTTTTTCCAATTCTAGTCTCATGCATAGGTGCAACATACCATCTAGGTTCACTTGTTTGTGGTAGTTTCCCAACCAATCTACAAGGATTTTATGGAGAAGAATCATATCTTATACTGTTTTCTATACTTCAGTGTCCAAAATAGTTATTAAAAATTCTGGACTGAACATACACATTTCACAAGCACAAGTTTGTATCATACCAATTTCACAAAGACACCTACCTGCCAACTGTGCAGCATAAGCCCACAGGAAAGAACAACGTTTCATACAAGCCTGGCACACCATCTCTTGGAAATCCCCACTCTCAGGAGGAATGGCACCAAGATGCTGCAGATACACAAAACAAAATATTTTCCTTGTGATTGAACTATCTAAAATGATCATCATTTTATAAACAAATATTGCAATAGCACACTCACCATATCTCTGTAAGCTTATTTTTAAAAGAGTAATTGTAATGTAAAATAAAACAATTTGAAAGGAAAAGCCTCTAACATTTTGTGGAGATAATGCCTTTAAAAGATGAAAATTTTCCTTACCCTTCCATGAAACCAGTCTTCACAGACTACGCACTGGATCATCTCATCTGGAACCTAATACAAAAAAATAGTTTGCTTGTTAATGATTATCCTGAATTCTGGGACATGGAAGTAAATCTGGCACACTGCAAATTAAAAATTAAATAATTCTGGGGATTGAGGATGTGGCTTAGTGGTAAAATGCTTGCTTAGCATGCACCAGTCCTGGACTCCATCCCCAGTACTGCAGAGAAAAAAATCTCCACCAACTCTGTGAGACCCCTATCTATGTAATAGTAGCCAGCAGACAAGTAAATTAATTATATATGAACTGATGTTGCAAAGGATTACACTGAGATATGTGAGATATTTTTTGAAAATGTACAAAATTATCAAAGCTCTTTCACATGAACTACTTTAATATAGGATTCTCATTAAACTTTATAAATATGAAGGGCATTCTCCTTTTATATATAAACCTGTGAATTGACCAAAGTAGAATATGAAAACTGGGACTTTTTGCCACACTATGGTATCAAGGAAACTGGAAAATAAATGTCACAATCTTTGGTAATACAGACAACTTCTCTATTTGAATAAATTAAATGGCTGCATTAGGAAAATTATATACCAAAGACTTTCACATTTACTAATTAACTTCCTAATTTTTAGTTACTAAAAATTCTGGACTGAACATACACATTTTTATTCTGTCCTTTTACTGTGGTTTTCTTAAAGAAGGAAAAGCAACTGCATGTCTGCACATGCACACACACACATACATAAAATCAACAAAGTAATTTTTTTTTGCCTGCTTATTCATCATCTTGTCTTTTGATTCAACAGTGTTATAAGTAACACTTTACCCCATACCTCAAAATATCTAGTTTTAAGGTTTTTAATTTTATTAATTCAAACTAAAAAATATCTTTAATTTCTTTCTCTATTTTGATTCAATAATTAATATTCTTTTTTTTTTTCTTTTAAAGATACTAGGGATTGAACTCAGGGGCACTCAACCACAGAGCCACATCCACAGCCCTATTTTGTATTTTATTTAGAGAGAGGGTCTCACTGCGTTGCTTAGCTCCTCACTTTTGCTGAGGCTGACTTTGAACTTGTGATCCTTCCGTCTTAGCTTCCAGAGCTGCTGGAATTACAGGTGTGTGCCACTGCACCTGGCTTAATATTTTAAGATAATTAAAATGCAAGGAAGGAGGCAGAAAGCCATTTCTCTAACTATAAAAAGCACTCCATCAAATCAGCCAATACACAAAACAAAAAACACAACCCAATCAAAATGTGGACTAAAGTTATGAAAGGACAATTCAAAAGATTATTACAAATGTCCAGTAAAATCATGAAAAGATGTATAACCTCACTCATAATCAGGGAAAGAAAAAATTTGAAAGACACTATTCTTCCTTCATTAAAATGTCAAAATTTAAAGAACTGGTAATAAAATAGGATCAATTAGAGTGCTGGGGAAAAAATGCTATCATATATCATTGGTGGCTGAACCATTTTACCAGATGTGATCACAATTTTTTTTTTTTTTTTAATAATGGGCATCTATTTTTTTTTTTTTTTTTTTAAAGAGAGAGTGAGAGAGGGGGACAGAGAGAGAGAGAGAGAGAGAGAGAGAGAGAGAGAGAGAGAGAGAGAAAGAATTTTAACATTTATTTATTTTTTCTTAGTTCTTGGCGGACACAACATCTTTGTTGGTATGTGGTGCTGCTGAGGATCGAACCCGGGCCGCACGCATGCCAGGCGAGCGCGCTACCGCTTGAGCCACATCCCCAGCCCTGTGATCACAATTTTAAATACAAAAATCCTTTGACTAATCAAGTCTACTTCTACATATCCATTCCATATAAATATCTGAAGGAGTATACTCAGATACATTACTGTGTAAGGATGTTCACTGTAGCCTTCTTAGTAATAGTGAAAAATTAGACAACACCATTCTGCTATAGAAGAACAGTTGGGTTAATTAACAGATCAACTAACTTATTTCAAACCATGGGATACACTGCAGCAGTTAAAATGAGGGAAATTTGTATTGTTTAACATGTCTATGATATACTAAAAAGTTGCAGAAGGAATATACAGAATTTCTTTCTTTTTTTTTTTTTTTTTAAGCTGGGATTGAACCTAGGCACTCTTTATCACTGAGCTACATCCCTAGCCCACTTAAAAAATTTTTTTTTTTTTTTTTTTTTAGAGAGTGAGAGAGGAAGGAGAGAGAGAGAGAGAGAGAGAGAGAGAGAGAGAGAGAGAGAGAGAGAGAGAATTTTTAATATTTATTTTTAGTTCTCGGTGGACCCAACATCTTTGTTGGTATGTGGTGCTGAGGATCGAACCTGGGCCGCACGCATACCAGGCGAGCGCGCTACCGCTTGAGCCACATCCCCAGCCCCCACTTAAAAAATTTTTGAGACAAAGTCTTGCTAAGTTGCTTAGGGCTTCGCTAAGTTGCTGAGGTTGGCACTTGTAATTCTTCTGCCTCATCTTCCCAAGTTGCTGGGATTATAGGCATGTGCAGTTTCCTTTTAACTTTTGTTAAAAGGAAACTGCACATTGAAACACAAACTCATTTGAACACTTTTATATGTACAGAAAAAAACTTGAACATGTATATATATATATATATATATATACACACACACACACACACACACACACACACACACACTAAAGTGTTAACAGGTTATGCCTTGGAGGTGAAAAGCACAGGAATACAGTTTGTTCACATTTCTTTCCTTTAAGGAAGACAAGAAGTTGAAGATCATTTCCCAGTAAGTGTTGGGGAAGGGATCAACCAGCAGGAAAGGGAGAAAAGGGAATAAGTTCTGGACTTCAGAGAGTCCCCTCCAATATTTCATAATAACAATGAGAATAATATGTGAGAGCAGTACCAGTTACAGGTCCAATCCACATTCATTAAAAACAGGTAAATCAGAATCCCTGAGCATCTTAAAATGCCTCCTACAGGGTTCTAGAGCCCCAGATATGACATAAGGCTAAGGAATTAAGGCTAGAGATGACACAATCCCAGGTTTTAATCTCCAATTTTCTTACCTCATCTTCAGGATCAGGATAAGGTCTCTTGCAAATGCAGTATAATCCAAAAAAGTTGTCATTGTACTTATTACAAGAATTTACCTTTGCTTTGTCCTGAAAGATAATATTAATATTAATTTCAGTATACAGTATGACTTAATTTTAAGGATAATTTCATGCATCATAAAATTTATGCATTCGATAAATTTCTGCATTAAATATCTTTCTCCTAGAAGCTAGTCTTAAACTTTCAAAGTCTGAAGAAAATTCAGTCCTACTAGAGATACTATTTCCCAGATCTGGGAAAAAAATAATTTTTTTTTATCCTTTCTGTACCAATTGGGGAAATTGTTTTCAATAAAACGAAGACAAAAGTTATTCACAAATATTAATTATCAACCACCATTGGCCTAGAATTTCAGTGTACTTCTTTAAGCACAGTTGTGAATAGCCAATAGCTAACTGAGAGGCAAAGAGGACTGGGGTTGTGGCTTAGTAGTAGAGCGCTTGCCTGGCATGTATGTAGCCCTGGCTTGAATCCTCAGAATCACAGCTAAATAAACAAAATCAAAACTCCACTGGACACTAAAAATATTAAGAGGCAAAGAAATTGCCTAGAACTAACCTACAAAGGAATGTGAAAAACATGACAGTTTGGGCAATTATGATGGAATAAGTCACATTCCTTATATTTTATTTACCTCTGTTATTTCATTAAAAGTTATGATATTAGTATAGTATTTATTAGCCAAAGTTCAGTGAAAAGTGCTATGTGGATCTAGCCCCCATTATTACCATTTGATTTATTCAGTTTAAAAGTAATATTCTTTGCTTCAAAAGCCTCAGAGGATAAGTATAACCAACAAAACAAACATGCAGAATTAACATTGTTAAAATGCTCATACCACCAAAAGCAAAATACAAATTCAATGCAATCCTCATAAAAATACTAATGGCATTCTTCACAGAACTAGAAAATGTGGAAGAATAAAAGACCCAGAATAGCCAAAGCAATCTTAAGGCAAAAAAAATCTCAGGCATCACAATACCCGACTTGAAATTATTTTACAGAGCAATAGCAATAAAAGCTGCAATAGCAACAACAATAGCATAGAAACAGACACACAGCCAATGGTACAGAAGAGAATACACAGGGCAAACCCACACATCTACAGTCATCTGATCCTTGACAAAGGTGCCAAAAACACACAATGGAGAAAAGACAGCCTTTTAAACAATTGAGGCTGGGAAAACTGATTATCCATATGTAGAAGAATGAAAATAGACACTTACGTCTTAACCTGCATAAAAATCAACTCAAAATGGATGAAAGACCTAGGAATTAGACCAGAAACTATGCAATTCCTAGAAGAAAACATAAGGTCAACACTCCAGCTTTTAGTCACAGGCAATGACTTTCTCAAAAGGACCCCTAAAGCTCTGGAAATAAGGCCAAGAGTTAATAAATGGGACAGCATTAAATTAAAAAAGCTTCTATATAGCAAAGGAGATAATCAGAAATGTGAAAACTCACAGGAGAAAAATCTTTGCCAAGTACTCTTCTGACAGAGGATTAATATCTAGAATATATAAAGAGCTAAAGAAACTTTACACCAAAAAAAAAAAAATCAAATAACCCAATTAATAAATTGTCAAATAAACAGACACTTCTCAAAAAAAAAAAAGAAAGAAAGAAAGAAAGAAAAAGAAAGAAATACAAATGGCTAACAATATATGAAAAAATGTTCAACATTATTAGCAATTAAGGAAATGCAAATCAACACTACATTGAGATTTCATCCCATACCAGTCAAAATGGCAGTCATCAAGAATAATAAATGCAATAATAATAAATGCTGGAGAGGATGTAGAAGAAAAGGAACACTTTTACACTGTTGGTGGAACTATAAATTAGTACAACCAATATGCAAATCACTATGAGGATATCTCAAAAGAGTAAGCATGGCATGACCATATGACCCAGCTATACCATGTGTCAGTATTTTTGTACTGGGGATTAAACTCAGGGGCACTCAACTAGTGAGCCACATCCTCAACCCTATTTTTTATTTTATTTAGAGATAGGGTATTGCAGAGTTGCTTAGTGCCTCTCTTTTTTGCCAAGGCTGCCTCTGAACTTGCAATCCTCCTGCTTCAGCCTCCCAAACCACCAGGATTACAGGCATGCACTACCTCAACTGGCTCACTTCTCAGTATTTACTCTGAGGAATTGAAGCCATCTTACTACAGTGATATACACATACGATACAGCACAATTCACAACGGCCAAACTATGGAACCAGACTAGGTGACCACCAATGGATGAACAGATAAAGAAACTATGGTACACATACACAATGGAGTTTTACTCAGCCATAAATAAAAATGAAATTATGTCATTTGCAGGAAAATGGATGGAACTACAGACTACCATGTTAAACGTGTAAGTCAAACTCAGGTTAAAGGGGTATGTTTTCTTTCACATGCACAAGCTAGAGGGAAAACAAAAGGTGGGGGTGGATCTCCTAAAAATCAAAGGGAGATTAAAAACAAAAAGGGACCAAAGGGTGGAAGACAGGGAAGGAGGGGAGAAATGCAGGGCAATGATATTGTCCATATTATATTGTTATATTGTGTGCATGTCCAAATATGTAACAACAAATCCCACCAATATGTACAACTATAATGCACCAATAAAAAATGTGGAAAATAAATAAACCTGAGTCACTATAAAAAATTTCCCTTAGGCTAGGGATATAGCTCAGTTGATAGAGTGCTTGCTTTGCATGAATAAGGCCTTGGGTTCAATTTCCAACAACACACACACACACACACACACACACACACAAAAAAAAAAAAAAAATTTCCCCACAGAATGTTATATCAATTGTAGTCTATGTTATAGTCTCTGAACAGGCTATTTTTTTCCAACAAAGTAAGAAATGAAATACACATTTGGTTTTTACCCACTCTGGTAAATATTGACTTCAGTTCCTTTAAATGCATTTGTAGTTAAGTTGCTTACTTACAGGAAATAATTTGCATTCCAAATTTTTAAACTTGCTGTTTCCACAATCGCAACGAAAATTTCTGGAAAAAAGGAGGAAAAGCAAATTTTATTTTTCTTTTAAGACCTAATGAAGTATTCCTTAAACTCAAATTGTAGCCTTTTGACTCATTTCAACCCTTTAAACTCATTTCTAGGATCTAAAAAATGGCTTGATTGCTGTCCATGTATCTGATTTGGAACTTCCCCAAGCATATAACAATAAAAGGTTTTATAATTCTAAAATTACTATGTATAAAGACAACTGGGTATAGTCCCAATTACTAGGAAGGCTGAGGCAGGACTGAGAGAGCCAAGGAGTTTGGGACCATCCCTGGAAACACAGCAATATCTCATCTCAAAACAAAATGAAAAAGGTAAATATTTATGTGAGGCGTGCACACGCGCGCGCACACACACACACACACACGTGCGCGCGCGCACACACACACACAATAATGTCAGAAAAGGATGAGTAATTTGATTTCGTATCATAATTATATTTTAAAGGTCCTATGGAAAAACCATTCTCTTCCACTTATGTAAAACCATTACATTAAATTTCAACAGTGAAGAATTACTTTGAATGCAAAAGCAAAGTTAAGAAAAACTGTATCTGGTAAATAATCTCTAAATACTCAGAAAACTTTCAGCATTCTGTTTACCTTTTTGTGTACAGCTCAAATAGTTTATGACTACCATGACATTCATAACTGCAAGCTAGACAAATTCCTGCTGGTTCTTCTCCCTCTGGAGTACAGGTACTACAGGCATAAAGTGCCTGTCTCTTTACTGAGCCCTAGAAGACAGCCCAAAACAGAAGAGAATAAGTTAATGAAATAGCACAGTTCATTAATACTAAGATCTCAGAAATAATTAAAATTGCAATGTTTGTGGTCAAGATCTTCCTGTAAAAAACACTGAGACTACTTAAAATTTTTATACAACAGGGTTCCAAAATGCTGCCGCATTTCATATATGCTAATTTTGTATTCATACAATTTTATCTTCAAGAGATAAGAAGTTGAAGTTTTCCAATCAGCTGTGAATAAATTGGTCTGCTTAATCATTTTAACATATGAAGATGCAGGTAAAGGTGTGCAGGTCTATGTATGCAATATCACACTTTAATTTGGGGGAAATGTGTGAAATTCCATCAAAGAGAAAAGAATCCCTTTGATGCATGCTTAAGTATTTAGAAGTGCCGGGTCACGACATGTGCAGCTGATTTTCAAGTGACTCAAAAGAAGCATATTATATATATAAAGGAGTAATGTTTTGAACAACCAACAATAAAAATTAATATATATATATATATATATGAGAAAGATAAACATGATAAAATGTTAAAAAGTGAATACATGTAAAAGGCATGCAGGTGTTCACAGTACTATTCTTTTATCTTATCTATAACTTAAAAAATGTTCCAAAACAAAAAACTGAAGGAAAAACGGCAAAACTTTGGAAATCTTGCTAAGGGTTACCCTCCTCTAAGAAGAAGGGAGACATACAAGCAGGATCTGGGATGCCAGTAATATTCTATTTCTTGCTCTGGGTGGTGGGTGGGTACATGCATGTGTTAACTTTTTTCAAAATCTATACATATGATTCATGCAAATATCCATGTTTAACTACAATAAGAAAATTTTACGGATGTCCATTTGATAAAACTGACTACATTTCAAAAATAGCTTATATATAGATTGTGGGCCTTTTTTTATTAAAAAACAAGGAAAAAGTTGTTTTATTAGTGACCAAAGATTTTATATACCAACCAACATCTGGGACTATCTCTGCATACCAGGTGTATTCAACAATCTAGCCATTTACAGTGTAAACTCAACTTGGCCAATGATGACAACTGTCAAATTATGACTTCAGTCTATATTACAAAATAACTGCAAGTCTCTCCCCTCATTCCCCCATGTTCCCCTAAACCCAGGCCTAAATAATCCTTCTCCTACCAATTTTTAATCCTTGTTCGTTTTCTTCCTACTCATCCTTCTTCGTTTTTTGTACCTAAAAATACAGGATGAGTCACAAAAACACTACATCACACCCCCTCAAACTCTTGTACACAACATCTTCCAAACGTTTCTCTCCTCCCCTCCCCTCCCTTGTTAGGGCCACCTGCTCTTCTGGTTCCGGTCTATTTCCAGTGGGAGGAAAGTGAGACTGCAGACAGAGAATAGGGTGCTTGCTTTGTTTCTCGAAAAAAGAAAAAAAGGAAAGGAAGAAAGAAAAGAAAGTACTAGCAAGCTCTTAAACTATCGCAGTGCAATCAATGAGCCCGTCCCACACAGGGAGATTTTCAAACGCAGGATTCGCTCTCTCTACTTTGATCCTACCCTTCGACCCCTAATAAGCCAACACTCTACGGATGGGAAAAAGCAGGAGAAAGATGTGTGGATTTGAGAGGTCGTGCGTACGGTTTCGTGAAGAGCAAGCACCAAGGCCAGCAAGGAGGGACTGGAGAGGAAGGACGGAGCAGCCGCTCGAGCGCCGAAGCCGGACGGGGAAGACAGGGAGGAGGAAGGCCCTGCTGAGGAAAGGGGCCCAGGGAAGGCTGAGGATAAAAGGACAGCCTGGGCTATAAAGCTCAAGACGAATGGCGGCCCGGACCAGCGCAGAGGGGTCGACCGCGGCAAGGGGGGGCAGAGAAAACGCCGTCGGAGAGAGAAGGTTCAGCCGGAGCCGCGGGAGAAGATGAGGCCCGGGCTGAGAGCCCACCTGCGAGTAGGAGCACTTCTCGGAGTCGCTGCCGCCCAGGACGGCGCACGCCTCGTTCTCCAGCTCCTCGTCCTCCTCAAGTACGTCGACCAGCGACACCACAGGCTCCAGCTCCGACTGCCGTCCAGCGTTCCCCTCAGCACCAGCCATCCTCAACTGTCACCCGGGCTCCCAGCTCGGCCCTGGCGGAGGCGGGAAAAGCGGCCGCGAGGGGCGTAGCGGAGGAGGCGGGGCCTGAGTGTCAGGAACCAATCCCAAAGAAGGAAGGCGAAGGAAATGGGAGGAGCAGTTTCCGACAAACGGAAGTCATTCCTCTAGCGGCTCCCGCCCGCGCGGGCCGCGGGCTGGTTTCCGCTTCCGGGCGGCGCTTTTCTGTGGCGCGTTCTTAAAGCTCAGCGGTCGCCATGGAGCTTTCAGGAGAGTACGTTGGCCCTGACGGGGAGCAGCAGCGACTGCGGGTACTCTGTGACGGGACCGGGGACGCCGACTCTCTTCAGAACCTGTTGTCGGGTGTGACCCAGATGAAGGAGCTGGTATCCGACTTCTTTGGTCCCTTGGTACAGCAGGAAGCGCAGGGCCGCGTGTCCCCAGACGAGACGTTGGACGGTGAGCTCTGAGAAGGTGCTGGAGCCACAGGAGGGCGGGGCGGGGACCCGGGAACGTCGGCTGGGGCCGCCCTGTGAGTGGCGGAGTTGTGGAAAGTGAGTCTGGGCGGGCGGGAAGTTGCTTCTGAAAGTGTGGGCACTCGCTGCCCTATGTGTCCAAGCCGTTACTGCCCCAGCGTTTCCCCGACTGTTCATTTATATCGCAAAAACCGTGCTGAACGCCCACTGCTCTGTGCCCAGCAGGGTGGGTCTGGGCTGAGGTCCTGAAAGAATGAGGTGAATACGACTCAGTTCCTGCCCTTGGGAATCAGTGGGATGAGGCAGGCTGAACGAGTGAAAAATTGTGACTCTGGGACCCTCTAACTCCTGCAAGCCGAGAGACCCAAGCAAGGCGTCCCTAGAGTGGCCACGACTTACGAACTGGGTGTTGGAAACGACAGTGGAGTTTGCCAGGTGTGAAATTACACACGTGTCTGAAAGAGTGCAATTTATTACAGTAGGAGCAGGTTCCGACGAGTGGGGCCGATTTGAGTTTAGCCAGTCTTCAACCTCAGAAACTCCTTTCCCATATACCAGTTTCATAGGTGATATTTTGAAAGCAGAACCATGAACTTTTAACTGTGTTCATTTAAAAGAAATCTTAAATGAGAATACAGAAAAAGATCATTCCATTTTTGACTGCCCTGAGTCATAAAAGACAAACAAAATACCTAAGAACTAGATATTTACTCTTCTCATAGAAGAAATTGAACTGTACTTTTCCTTTCCATTTTGTTTCCATTTTGATGATGTGGGTGCTGGATGTTAAAAAGAGCAATAAAAAGTGTCTAGGATGTGAAGAAATTGAAGAACTTGTACATTGTTGGTGGAACTATAAAATGATGTTTTCACCTACAACAGTTTGGCAGTTACTCAAAAACTAAAAAGTTAACATGTGAACCAGTAGTGTCACTGTTAGTCCTCCCAAGAGAACTGGAAACATGTTTAAACAAAAACTCAGAATCTTAGCAGCATTATTTATAGTAGCTAAAAAAATGAAAACAACACAGATGTCCCCGAATCCATTAGTGCAGAAGCAAAATGTGGTTATTTGACATTTTAAAAAAATTGTATTGATACATGCTACAACAGGAATGAATCTTGAAAACAATAAATCAAAATCAGACACAAAAGGCCACATATTGTATGATTCCATTTATAGGAAATGTCCAAAGTAGGAAAATCCATAGAGAAAGTGGATTAGTAGTTGCATGGGTTGAGTGGAATGAAAAGTGACTACTAATGAATATAGAGTTCCTTTTGGGGATGATAACAATATTCCAGAATTATAGATGTTAATTTAAAGTGAATGAACTGGAAACCACAGAATCATACACTTTAAAAAAGAGCCAGCTGGGTGTGGTAGTTCAGGCCTGTAATACCAGTGGCTCCGGAGGCTGAGGCAGGAGGTCAAAGCCAGCCTCAGCAATTTAGCAAGGCCCTAAACTCAGTGAGACTCTGATTCTAAATTGAAAAATACAAAAAGGGCTGGGGATGTGGCTCAGTGGATAAGTGCCCTGGGTTCAATCTCCAGAACCAAAAAGAAAGTGAATTTTTATGTTAAAGAAATTATATCTCCAAAAAAGAGGGGTTTTTGTTTAAGAGAGAGAGAGAGAGAATTTTTAACATTTATTTATTTATTTTTTTTAGTTTTTGGCAGACCCAACATCTTTGTTAATATGTGGTGCTGAGGATAGAACTCGGGCCCCACGCATGCCAAGCGAGCACACTACCGCTTGAGCCACATCCCCAGCCCCAAAAGAGAGGTTTTAAATATTAAAATCCACTGAAGTCTTTTTAAAAATCTAAAATAAGTGTGGTTTTAATAATCCCTAAAGTGAAATGGTCTCATTTTGACCATTTAACTTCTATATTTCTTTCAACCCACTGAACATGTCATACAACAAATATTTATTTTAAAAGGTGATGGTGAAGATGATGCAGAAGATGAAAATAACATTGATAAAAGAACTAACTCAGATGGACCATCTGCAAAACGGCCAAAACTGCCTTCTTAGCTATAACTTATGAAATTTTAAAGACTGCTGCTACATCGTAGTTATGATACAATGATATTAAGGAAGACTTATGCTCCATTTTGGGAAAACATTTAATTTGTTCCCCTGTGACAAGTTTGTCAGAGAGAAAACTTGCTTCTGTTTCTAGCAGAGAAAGATATAATAAATGTTTAGGAATGAAGTCTGTTTTCTTGGGTGAGAAATTCCAAGCCATAGAAAATAAATAGAATACTTAAGAATGTATAAATTCCTCCAACATGGCAACTGAATTTTTCATCATTGTTTTGTTCTTAAAATAGCCATTGAGTTTAAATTGTGTGATGTCTACACCTTTGAAAGAAGGACATTGAGAGTAGTACTAAGGAAATGTTGAATTCCCCATCTATATAGCCCTTATATAGACAGCCAGAGATGATCCCACTCAGGGTGAATTAATCATCTGACTTATCTGGAAGCTCGAGATACAAGATGGGGGATGTTTTTGTGCTATAATATGGTATATGTACAAGTACAAATATAAGACCTAAGTAAACCAGTTTTGTTGACTGTAACTTACCTATTTCCTCTCCACTTGTAGCCATACTTTGGCTTTACTTAACAAAGAAATGTTGAAACTTTAAAATATATATATTCCTAAAATATATATGTGTGTGTGTGTTTCTGCTTATCAGTGGAATAAAAGCATTTTTAATTTACTGTCCATTTTTCCTGATTACTTTAGATAGCTAAAATGCAAAGAAATCAAGTAGCACGTACCTAATGAAATACAAATAGTCATAGAATTTTAGAATTGGAAATAACCTTACAAATAATATGACTTATTTTAGAGGTAAACTGAACTCTCAAAATAGTTATTTGCCTCTGTTTACAGAGCTAATCAATGGCAAAACTGGGTTGCATTTGGTTAGATTTTTGTTTTAAGATGATAAAATATTAAATTATTAATCATATTTCATGAATCACTTTTATTATCAGTTAATTTAAATGATATTATCATTGTACTTCCCCAGTTGCATATTCTGAAAGCTGTAGCCTAACAGTACATGCTATTAAAAACACTCAATTTTTATACACTTCATATCATTAAAATATTTTACTTGGAACATTAGCCTTCCACTAAGTACTCTTAATGTAATCAAAACAGTGCCACTAGAAAAGGTTATAAATGGTCAGAAATTATCTTATTTAATTTATGATAATATTTCTAATATTCAACTGATTTATTATAATACTACATCTTAATACTACCATTTATGGTCCCTAAAGAAAAAACATAGTTGATATTATATGGATAAACTGATAGCTGAACTTTTTGTTTCCTCCTTCATTTAGTGTTTATGAAGAAACTTCAAAACAGCATTTGTGCTGTGGTCCAGGGTTTTAAAGTTCTTGGTTATAGTTTTGATCTTTTAATTAGTTGTAATACTGATTCTAATTCTAATACTTTTTTCTTCATAAGTGAGCCATGTGTTTGACCAAAAGGATGTTTAAAGGACTTGTGTAGAGGAAATGCCCTAATTTTCTAATCTGTCGCCTTCTAATGGTACAAACATTAACCAGGGGCAAGCAGAACAACTCCAATTTTACTTTTATACAAGAAAATAGTCCTTCCTAAATATACTTGACACTACACGTAGATAATTTTCTAAATATCGAGTGTTTGCAAAAGGTCTTTTCTAAAAGCAAGGCTTAAGCAATATTTATTTTAAGGAATAGAATTCTGTAGCCAGGAACCTTCATTCTTTTATAATAGGTTGTGGTTGCTTGGCTATAGATAGCATTATAACATTAATTATACCCCCCCCCTTTTTTTAATTACCTGGGAAGAAAAATTTATTTGGGGGGGAAAAGTATGGAAGTAAATTAATGCATCCCCTCCCTCCCAGGCTATGACTTTTGTTTTGCTTTTCTCATCCATCAGGTTTCAGTTTTTAGTTAATTTCCTCCAGAGGATTGTTTTTTACTTTTCCTTGGGAAGGACTATTTATCTATCCATACTGGGTATTGAATCCAGTGCCTCTTTCAGGGGCTTTTTTATTTTTTATTTTGAGACAAGGTTTTTGCTTAGTTACCCAGGCTGGCCTTGAACTGCTCAGATTACAGCTGTGCACCACCATACCCAGCTAAGGTCCTGTACTTGAAAAGGAAATATAGTTTGTTTTCATTTAGAGGTGTGATTCTGTTTGTTATATAGTACTTTTATCTAGTCCCTATTTAGCCTATTAAAGACATAACTATTTGTCAGTGGAATTGTTCAGTCTATGTAAGTGTAGAATGTCATTTCTTTTTTTATCACTATTGTTTTTTTTAAATTAGTGCATTATAGTCATACATTATAGTGGTGTTCATTTTGATATTCATAAATGCATATAACATAGCTCTGTTTTAATCCTCAGTTCTTCCTGTTTACCTTCCCTCTTCTCCCCCAGTCCTCTTCCTCTATTGGTCTTCCTTCTATTTTTTTAAATGGGCCCATTAGCTGGATGTGGTGGCGCACACCACAACCAGCAGCTTGGGAGGATGAGGCTGGAGGGCCACAAGTTCAAAGCTAGTCTCAACAACTTTGCAAGGCCCTAAGCAACTTAGCACAACCCTGTCTCAAAGTAAAATAAAAGAGCTAGGGATGTGACTCAGTGGTTAAACATCCCTGGGCTCAGTCCCTAGTACCCCCCCCCCCAAAAAAAAAAAGATACATTGCACATAACATAATTTAGTAAGCTTCATTCTCCTCCCCTTTCATTGCTTGCTCTTATTCTATTGATCTTTATTATTCCTTAAATATAATATATTGCAGTAAGATTTATAAAAAGACATCTTGAAAACCTGACCTTTTTTGTATCAGGACTGGTGATACTTACAGATAAAGTGTTTTGGGAAATTAATTGCAGTATGATCATTATATGGTAATTTTTTCTTGGATATTTAAATAATAAAGTAGAATGTAATATTCTCTATTGGAGAAATTGGGGGATGTTATAATAAAACTTTTTTTTTTTTTTGACAGTGCTGGGGATTGAATCCAGGGGTGCTCTACCATTGAGTCCCAAGGATTTATAGGCATGGCCACTGTACTGGCAAAAACTCAGTTTTATTTTAACAAATGAGAAAAGAAACAAATTGGTTAATTTTTGTGGAGAAATTGGTTTTTTTTCCCTCACTCCTTAGAACATAAGAAGTTTCAGGCCAGTAAGTGGGGAGGCTGTGAGACAGGAGGATCACAAGTTCAAGGCCAGCCTGGGCTAATTAGTGGAGACCCTGTCTCAATTAAAAAAAAAGGGCTGGGAACATAGCACAGTGGTAGAAAGCCCCCTAGTTCAATCCCTAGTACTACAGAAAAAAAAAAATTCAGATAAATATTAAGATTTTTTGTATAAAAAAGTCCATAAAAATAATAATAGAATAATAGCTTTTATAGTTTTAGAATGAGGAAAAATTTCCTAAGATTTTAAAAATCCAGAAACCATAAAAGTAAATAATAAAATTCCTCCTAAACATTCTTTTTTTAAAAAATATTTATTTATTTATTTATTAGTTATCAGCAGACACAACATCTTTGTTTTGTATGTGGTGCTGAGGATCGAACCCAGGCCACACGCATGCCAGGCAAGCGCGCTACCGCTTGAGCCACATCCCCAGCCCCTAAACATTCTTTTAATAAGGTGAGAATATAAAGAGGGGTAAAGTATATCTCTTATGTACCTGTCAGGAAAGCACAGCAGAAACAGGCAAAGGAAATGGACACAGGAAAAGAAATCCACATAGATTTTTAAGTGAAAAAATGTCATTTCAAAGAAATGAAAATTAAAACTACAATATAATACCATTTTTTACTTCTAAGACTGAAAGCTAAATTCTTCTGATGAAATGTTGAGCTAGAAAAGGTGTGGGGATATACCTGTAATCCCAGTGACAAGGAGACTGAGGCAGGCAGATCTCAAATTCAAGACCAACCTCAGCAATTTAGGGAGGCCCTAAGGACTTAGCGAGACCCTATCTCAAAAACCAAAAAAAAAAAAAAAAGAACTAGGAATGAAAAAGTGGGGAGAGTGTAGATTGGTATAAGCTCTTTGAGGAAAGTCAAGTTGACATTGTTCATCAGCAGAAGACTAGTTAAATAAAAGTAAAGAAATGATAGTACAACCATATTGTGCAGTCATTAAAAGGATCAAGATATGAGTAGAACTATATGCCATTAAGGATCAATCTCTGTTAAATGAAAACTAGTAAGAAACAGAAATCTGTAGAATGCCAAACTACTGGAAAATGTAAGATTGACATGCTTATGATATCTGAAAAGATATAATCCAGGCTGGGGTTATGGCTAAATATTTTAAACAAAAGATATAATCCAACTGCCACTGGGAAGAGAATATAGGAATTAAAGGAGAGAGGTATAGTTTTCCTTTTATGCCTTTCTGTTCTCTGCTAATATATATATATATATATATATATATATATATATATATATATATATATAAATTTTTTTCCCTATACATATGTAGAAAAAAAAATGTGAGATTTTTTTTTTTTTTCAATACTGGGGTTTGATCTCCAAAGTCCTTACCCCAAGCTCTTATTTTGGGACAGGGTCTTGCTAAGTTTCCCAGGCTGGCCTCCAACTTGTAATACTCCTGATTCAGTCTTCCAAGTCCCTGGGATTACACAGGAAAACACCTGTGACACCACACCTGGCTAATAACTTTTAACTTAAAAACTCATGCTTTGAACTTAATAAGCACAGATCAGCCACATTAACAGTTTAATACTCTGTCATGTAAATTCAGGGCAAAGAATACAATTTCACATAAAAAAGCAACCCCTTCACAGTCAAATAAAACACATTTTCCATCCAAATATTTGTCAAAGAGGAAGTATAAGTCAACCTAGAGAAGGTTAGGGAAAGATAGGTTAAATAAAATGACCAAAGGAGTAAGTATAAAAAAGAGAACTGGGATACATCAATGTTTAGAAGGAACCAGCCAAGAAATCAGAAGCAAGTATAAGGAAGAATTCAAAAGTGGCTAGAACTGAACCATTTAATACTTGCCACGTATGACTATTTAAATAAATATAAAGTTTAAAATTCAGTTCCTCAGCATATTAGCTTCCTTCATCTAGCTAGCAGCTACTGATTTGAATAGCACAAAGAATATCCATTATCACTAAAGCTCTACTGGTTCAGAAACCAACTGAAGAAGGTATCTCAAGGACACAGTATCCAAGAACTGGTAGATGATTTGAGAACCAAGACTTGACGGTGGAGTTAGTATAAGTGACTGGTGACCTCTTGAGAACAGTTTGGTAATGGGAGGCAGAAGTCTGATAGAAGCATATTTTAGAAAACTGCAGAGAATTTAAAATTAGAAAATACAGACAACTCTAAAGATTTGTAATTAAAATAGATGGGGTGAACTTCCTTCAGAACATTTGCTGCATCAGGGCACGGTGGCGCCCACCTGTAATCATAGCAGCTCAGGAGGCTGAGACAGGAGAATCACGAATTTAAAGCCAGCCTCAGTACCAGCGAGATGCTAAACAAGTCAGTGAGACCCTGTCTCCAAATAAAATACAAAAGAGGGCAGGGGATGTGGCTCAGTGGTTGAGTGCCCCTGAATTCAATCCCTAGTTACAATTATTCCAAAGACAAGCAAATCTCTCCTGACTGACCATTGCGTCTTTAGTAAATGCTACGTAGAAACATTGAACCAATGGTTCTCAACCCAAATGGAATCATTTGAAAAGTTTTAAGAATAGGATTGGCTGGGGTCCACCCCCAAAATCAGATATAATTAGTTGGTAAGGGACCCTGGCATTGTTATATGAGGAGTTGTGCTTTGATTTGATTTCCCCAGATACTTCTAAGGTACAGCTTTTTCTTTTTTTTTTCTTTTTTTTTTTTTTGTCAATGGACCTTTATTTTATTTATTTATTCCTTTATTTATATGTGGTGCTGAGAATTGAACCCAATGCCTCACATGTTAGGCATGTGCTCTACCACTGAGCTACAACCCCAGCCCCTATACAGCCTTATTTTAATACCTATTCACTACCTTAAAGTAAAACAAATACTAATGCATGATGATTTCCAATCATGGTCCAAAATTGTATGGGGAATTTTATAAGTTGGAGAATTGATTAGGTGATAGCACATATTAGATGCAAAAAAATGAGTTATGAGATAACTGTGGTAATTTTTTTTTTTTTTTTTTTGGTGGTAGTGCTGAGGATTGAACCCAGGTCTTTGTCTTTGTGCATGTGGGGCAAGCACCCTACCAACTGAGCTGTATCCCAGCCCCCAGATACTGCAGTAAATTTAGAGATAAGTTGTTAAGTCAATCAAGAAGGAAATCATTTGATGATTTTAAAAAAAATTTTTTTACTTGTATATGGACAGAATGCCTTTATTTTATCTTTATGCAGTGCTAAAGATAGAGCCCAGTCTCACACATGCTAGGCAGATACTCTGCCACTGAGCTACAGCCCTAGCCCCTCATTTAATCTTAATTAAAAAGATTAACACTATCCATGATGAACAGACAAACTAGTTTGGTTATTTTATGGGTGCAGTCACTCTCATGTGAGCACTTGACCTCATGACTCCACTTCCCTAAAGAAAAGTTTAATTGTGAAGGCTTTGAAATGGAATCAAATTCTAAACTTTAGAGAACCTTTTTTTTTTTTTTTTAAGAAAAATTTCAGTTGTAGATGGACACTATACCTTTATTTTATTTTTATGTGGTGCTGAGGATTGAACCCAGGGCTTCACATGTGCTAGGTGAGCGCTCTACCACTGAGCTACAACCCCATCCCTAAAGTCATTTCAAAGTCAGAAAATTTAAATGTTGACTAAAGCACCATGAATTATATATTTCTGCAATTATCTATTTCTTATACTAGTACTTTTGAAAAATATATATATATATCTGACATGTTTCAGGATCATTTCATCTCAGATGTAGTTGCAAATGAAATGACATGAAATCCTTGTGGAATATAGCTCTGTTTTTCTCATATCTGGAAGCAAATAATTAGAAGTTATGGATCCTAGGATATCCGCCCTTCCCTAAATCCCTGCAGCAATTAATATTATTTACCATCCAACTCACTACATAATCCTGTATTCAGGATTTCATATTGCCTTTCATATTGTGAAATGAATAGAAATAAAGGATAATCTAGGGGCTGGGGTTGTGGTTCCAAAGTCTCGTATCTATTAATTTCAATCTCTTCCTCAATCCTCCTTTTCACCCTACCAAAGATGTTTTGAACGTAGCTATAAAAAGCCAGGTTAATTATAAGGAATTCTTAAATAATAAAGCAGACTAACCCTGGAATCTAGAATTTTGTAATTATATTTGGAAAAACTACACCAATCTTACTATTAATTCATATTCCTGTGATCAAGGCAATATGATGTTGATACAGATGGACTGAACCTTTACTTACTAAAGCTTAAAATTCCAAAATTAGATAAAATCTACTTCAATAAAAAGGAATTGCCTTTTCACAAGTGGCAGTACATAAAGCATTTATAAGACAAAAAGCAATTGAAATAATTTTCTAAGGTCATCTCCAAATTAACACTGCATCCAGACTAATAAAGCAGGAAATTTCCCAATGATTTTCTTCAAATTTTCCTTTTTTGAGAAGTAGTTAAGTGGAATGATTAAAAACCTGGAGATCTGAATGTAAACATCCTGGATTCAAATCCTGACTCTTTCCACTTGCTGTGTGACCATGGACAGATTATTAATTCCTATGTGCATCAAATTTCCTCCTCTGTAAATGGTATTACTACCAATGCAATACCTGCCTCATAAGATTATAAGTGAAGAAACAGAAAACAGTGGCTGCAGCATGCATATCGAGTACTCAATATATGCAAATGTTCAAGCCCAGTACTGCAAAAAGAAAAGATGCTAGATTTTTATTATCTAATAGGTATTTCCAACTGCCGATTGTTTGGATTGAGTGTATTATGTCAAGAAACATCAGTAACTGGACCTTTGGAGGTGGTAAGGGAGATTCTGGTGCTTTTGAGTTACAAAGGTACCTGATTTATCTTTTAGATAAAAGTTTGCTGTGGAATGCTCAACCTTCCTTGTGGCTCAAATGTGACATAAAGGTCAAATTGCTAAGAAACTTTATTTTCAGTAGCTTATATAAACTGAGAAAACTTTTCTCACTAATATTGCCATTTCCATTCTTTGGCATGACTGGGCAAACAGTAACAGTACTAAAAACATTTATCATCTGTGAAAAGCACTATAGCTTAGCGGTTAAACACAAAGTTATCAGAATGCCAAATTTTGGCAAGTTAGTTAACTCCTGCCTCAGTTTGCCATCAGTAAAACTTGGAAAATAACTGCCATCTCAAAGGAGTTGTGATATAGGAGTTAATTCATGGAAAGCTCTTCAATCAGATCTTCAGAGTAAGCACCCCAAAAAAAGGTTATGATTATTACCAAAATAGTGTAAAATATGTCCTAGTGTTAACGTAACTACATATCCTGACCTTACCCAGAAAAAAAAAAAAAAAACAACTTTTATTTCTTTAGTTGTTTGTATTGGTACCTGACACAAGGTAATATAAATGCAAAGGAGAGGAGGTACAAGAATCACATCCTCATGCAATTGCTGTGGGCGAAAAAATCAGGATGACAGGATAGTGGACTTTAGAAGGGCATCACATCTGAAGGACTAGATTAAATTACCTTTACCTATTCACATCTTCTGTGTAAGTTATTTCTAGACTTTAAAACATTTAGTCTCTTCCCAAGTAGATATTACTATTATTACTATTTTGATACTGGAGATTGAATCCAGAAGTGCTTTACTACTGAGCCACATCCCCAGCCTTTTTTTTTTTTTTAAGTTTTTTATTTTGAGATGAGGATCTCACTAAATTGCTTAAGTTGCTGAGGCTGGCCTGGAACTTGTGATCCTCTTGTCTGACTCTTCCAGTTACTGGGATTATAGATACACACCACTATACTCAGCCCAAATTTTTTTAAAACCAGGAACATTAATAATGATTTAGCCAGCAGGGCTGGGGTTGTAGCTGCAGTAGAGTGTGCTTACATCGCATGTATGAGGCACTGGGCTTGATCCTCAGCACCACATAAAAATAAAGGAACAAAATAAAGAAATCGTGTCCATCTACAACTAAAACAAAATTTTTAAATGATTTAGCCAGGCATTATCCAGAACAAATTCTGCTTATCAAGACAGGCATCATAGCTGGGGGATATAGGCCAGTAGCAGCATATGTACTTGCAAGTACCAGACAGACCCTGGGTTCAATCCCTAACACCAAAATTAATAAACCATAGTTATTTCAATAGTTTTATACCACTTCCTCAAACTGAAAGCAAGCAAGCATAAGCTTATCTACAGAAGGATGGATTAGTGTGTGTTTTAAGAATCTTAAAGCAAGCCATGTAATTGTATAAAATTTAAATTTTATGATCATATTTGGACCTTTTTACACTTAACACAATGGAAATGTTCATATTCACTTTTTTCCCCAAAGGAAAATTTTCTCAATTGTCACTATGCTGCACAGTATAAGAGAAATGAGTTCAGGTACTTATTCAAGTTTCTAAAGAATACAAATAACAAGACACAATTTTACTTGCAAAACCTGAAGTCATCAACATGATTCTGTGGTACTATATCTCAGGCTTTACCTAAAAAAATCATTATTATTCAGATAAAGATCGTCCCTTAGTCACATTTTTAAAAAGCCTCTGTCGCACCACAACTTCCTGAGATCTGTGAAGAAATCGCATTCTTGTGATCAGACTCCATAATGTACTGGCAGTTTCATAATCATAAAGAAAAACCAATAACTGATTTTATGTGTCAATCAGTTGTAGTCTGCTGATCTGATTAGAAGCCTTGACAAATGCTTGGTGGCGATTGCAAATAACTGCCAAGCATATGGGGATGATACAGTAGCCCACAGTTTTGGGATCAGCTCTTGTACAAGAATAAAGGAACAAAAACATCTGTAAGTAAGGTATCAGAAAAATAATTGTCCACAACCAAAAAGGCAGGGAGAGTAAGCGAACTTTCAAGGAGTGTGTCCATGTGGTTCCTTCACCAGGCTCCTCTGGGTGCTGTTGAATGTGCTCCAAAGCCAGCCTGTTGTAAGTCTCATTGATTTCAAAAACATAGTAAAATGCTGCTGCACTTGCTAACAGATACAGTCCCACTCCGATCCACCCCATCCGCTGACGGAAGTTCATCATTCTCCATGCTCTGTGCCTTCAAAGTAAAAAATGAAAAAACAGTTAAGGTCTAGTAATGCTTCTATGGCAACTATTCCAAATGTATTTGCTTTATTTCCAAGAGCTCTAAAATACCCCACTAATATTCAAAATAAATTTCATAAGAAATGTACATAACCTACAGGTGGCTGTTCTATGTAGTAGTTGCAAGTAAAAAACATGCTTTTTATGTGAATTACACATAATAAATAATTACATCTGCTTAAATAGGTCCTGTACACCTTCACTTCAGAAACTGTAAGTAAGCCAATTTCCTACGGGACATTTCGCTTTTACAGTTGAAATGCTTTCTGGCTTAACAGTATTGCTTCAAATCTGAAAATTGGGTTCTACAGATTATGCCAACATCGGAGCCCCCAAGTTACGATAGTAACTCTTAAACACTTACAGTGGTCCCGAAAATCTTCCTGTTCCCACGGCAAGCGTTAAAGAGTCACTCAGTTCTGAATAATCGGGTGGTTTTGGCATTTCAGAACAAGCCACCATAAAAGAAATTCCCTGGGTCACCCGGTTCGGGGAGAAAGGTGAGCGCCGCCAGCCTGGAGCACAAGCTAACAGTGATTAAGTACAGCGTGACTACGGGTAGTCACGCGGCGGCCCGGCCCCTGCCGCCTCGGGCAGAGCAGGGCTGGTCACCCGGCCGGCCGGGAGGCTCCCGGGCCACTGGGGCCTCCCTGGCGTCGGCCCCGCCCCCTGCAGCTCTCGCCCGCCCGCCGCTCCCGGGCTGCACAGGCAGCGCCAGGCCGTGCCTCGCCAACCTGCAGCGCCGCGAGTCCGGCGCCCAGCAGCGGCCGCCGTCCGAGACAGCCTGCAAAGCTGAGCAGGTCCCGGCTCTCACCTTCCTGTCCCGGGTGGCCCTCCCGCCCGCCGTCCCGGATGCCGCCGCAGTTGGGGCTTCCGGCTTGGGCCGGAAGCGCGCGCGCCCCGCCTCCCCAGACCCGCCTTCGTGATGTCAGTGCGCCTCCGCGCGCGGCTCGACCTGCCAGAGTGCGCCCTAGACAGCCGCAGCTGGGCCAGGGCTGACACCGCGGCGCCGAGGGCGAGGGTCTGGTCTGGCGCCTCGCGTGCTCCGCGCCTCCTCTGCGGTGCCTAGGTCACAACTGAGCGCCTCGTCGCGCCTCGTCACTCCTCGCTGCGGAGAGCAGGGCAGAGGCAGGGCGGTTCGGCATCCACTGCCGGTGGCCGGCGCGCCTCCCGAGCGTCGGTCAGAACCGAGCACGCCCGCACTCCTGCTCCCGGTCGGGAGCGGGCCTAGCGTCTCGGCCCCCCGCAGACGGCGCAGGCATCGCAGTAGATAACGGTGAGGGCAGGTGGGATGGCGAGCCGCTTCACTGGCCCAGAGGGGCGGGAGAGGCGGGAGAAAGGAGGGGCTGCTTGCAGCAGAGCGCGGCAGCGGGCTCGCGGGGACCTGCACTTGGGCCCCAGACGCAGACACCCCTAACTGATCTGGCTCCTATCCCCGCAGGCTGCTGGACCTCGGCACGTTGACCAGACCTGCGTGGGGTACTGCGCAGGATTACTGAGAATTGCGGTGGGCACACGCGCTTCGGAAGAATTAGAACTTAAATCTGTGATTTCGGGCACGATGGCCCTGAGGCTTTTAGAAGACTGGTGCAGGGGGATGGATATGAACCCTCGGAAAGCGCTATTGATTACCGGCATCCCTCAGACCTGTGGTGTGGCCGAAATCGAGGAGGCTCTACGGGCTGGTCTGGCTCCTTTGGGGGAGTACAGACTGGTAGGGAGGATGTTCAGAAGGGATGAGAACAGGAACGTAGCCTTAATAGGCCTTACTGAGGAGACAAGTCATGATATGGTTCCTAAGGAGATACCGGGGAGAGGGGGTGTGTGGAGAGTGATCTTTAAGCCGCCAGAACCGGATAATGAATTTTTAAGGAAATTAAATGAGTTTTTAGAAGAAGAGGGCATGACAGTGGGTGAGTTGACCAGAGTTCTTGGGTGTGGACATAACCCTTTTGACCAGGGCATGATCCCTGAAATGCAGGCAGCTATGTTGACACAGGCATTAGATGAGGCTCTTCAGCCTGCCCTCCAATACCTAAATTATAAAAAATTGAGACTGTTCTCAGGCAGGGATCCTCCAGAACCAGGGGAAGAAGAATTTGGATCATGGCTGTTTCATACTACTCAGATGATGAAGACATGGCAGGTGTCTGATACAGAAAAGAGAAGGCGATTGATAGAGAGCCTTCGTGGCCCAGCATTTGATATTATTCGTATCCTCAAGATAAATAATCCTTTAATTAAAGCCAATGAATGCCTTCAGGCTCTTGAGACAGTATTTGGGGTTACTGATAATCCTAGGGAGTTGCAGGTCAAATATCTAAACACTTACCAGAAGGATAAAGAAAAGTTGTCTGCTTATGTACTAAGGCTAGAGCCTTTATTACAGAAACTAGTACAGAGAGGAGCAATAGAGAAGGGTGATGTGAATCAGGCCCGCCTAGAGCAAATCATCGCTGGGGCGATTCACAGAACAGTTCGCAGACAGCTTGATCTGCCAGAGGATGGTCCAGCTCCAGGCTTACTGCAGTTACTGGCACTGATAAAGGATAAGGAGGCAGCTGAGGAGGAGGCAGCCTTTCTCCAGAGGGGGTTAGAAGGGCATTTCACCTGAATCCCAGGAGAGCAGAGGAATGTCTGGCAATAAGCAGAGCTTGGAGGTAGATGAGTCCACATACTCCAGTGATAGACACTAACCAATCCCCACCTTGGTTGTCAAGTAACTCATTCTGTTCTCAGTGTAAACCGTTTGTCATTTCCATGCCTATTTAATATTCCTTAAATGTGTCACCCCTGTGATTTTTATTGTCATGTAAATTTGTACAAAAGGTCTGTCTTGTGTACAATGCTGGGAGGCGGCATATGCAAACCAGATCTCACTGAGAATTCTGCTTGTTTGGTAGCAGGTGCAAGTGTAGCATGTCACATGTGTGCCCTCAATGATTTTTAGGTGTGTATATTGTCCTGCATGATAAAAGAGGAACATTGGTTGAGCTCCTTTTAACAAAGAGCTATGGTTAAGATATTAAGTTATTTTCTGTGCAAATCACAAATCATTGATTCTGTGCAATCAAAAGGCAGAGCTGAATGCTGAGGTTGATAAGTCTGCAACAGCCATCTTTAATGCCAGATTTCTGATATGTGTTATCAAAGCATCAATTGTTCTGAATATTGTTTTCATGATTGTTATAAAAGTATAGGTGTGAAAATATAAAGGAATGCTAATAAAATATCTTTAATCTTTTTTCTTTACATTAAGGTTCTAAAAGAGATTTCATGTAAACCAACTGTTCATAAAGTATGAATTTGAAAACCACAGACTTAGTTATGCAAACCTAATTCTTTGAACTCTTTCCTGTTGGTGCCACTCTTTTTCTAAGTGAGATTCCCAGAGTAATCTTCTAAAGCCATAACACAATAGAATGAAACAAGACTACACACATAGGACAAGTATAGATCCAGAGACTTCAGTGTATTGAATTTGGAGAGAGAAAGGAAAGAAAGAAACACAGCATACCTTTTCCTGGCAGACTGGACTAAAAGCTTTTCCATGTATTTTCTCATGTAATCCTTTTAAAACTCCTGCAGTATGGATCTGGGGCTAGAGCTAAGTGGTAGAGTGCTGGCCTGGTATGTATGAGGCCCTACCTTTGATCCCAAGGACCACACATCACATGTGCAAATCCTGCAACATAGGGAAACTCAGTTTTGGACTGTGGAAATGAACACAGGGAGGAAGAAAAGTTTGCCTGAGGTGAAACAACTAGTCTGTGACTGGGCCAGACTTCTGTTCT
Organism: Ictidomys tridecemlineatus; assembly: GCF_052094955.1. Classification (NCBI taxonomy): domain Eukaryota; kingdom Metazoa; phylum Chordata; class Mammalia; order Rodentia; family Sciuridae; genus Ictidomys; species Ictidomys tridecemlineatus. The sequence goes on along the minus strand of NC_135481.1, from coordinate 113,115,156 downwards.
GTCTTACTACAGGACCCAAATTCTTTCCACTGCCAAGAAAGAAGCAATCCTAAGGGTGTCTACCACAGCCACACAAAGGAAATAGGGCAGGTGTTGTTGGCCAAACTTGACACCTGTACATCTTATATGCATTGGAGAGGAGTACATTACTCAATCACAATCCAAGTTCCCATAAGTTCCTTTCTGTAGAATGCTGAATTCTAGGTGGTATTTGAACTCTGGATAATTTGAAGGTGTAGTTCTGCTTTTGTTTATATTTGTATAATGGTTTGAGTGTGCCACGCTCTGTCACACATTTGCCACGTCAGTAGTGGTAATGATATTAGCTGTGTTTACACAGGGTTAGTAAATGCTTCACCACCATACGTGTGCCACTGAGCTAAGGATACAAGATTATAATATTAATTTTAGATTATAACCCTTGCCCTGGAGGTTCTTTTGGGGTCAGTTATAATAGCTGATGCTAAGCACCTGTGTTGACCAAACAGCACCACTGAACACATTTGGTCCTACAACAAGCTAAGTCCTCTCTGCCACCTCTATTTTATAGAGGAACCTAAGGCACAGAGAATTGAGTATTTGCCCAGGGCTTCACAACTAAGCAGTGGCAGGGCCAGACTATTTCCAGGGTCCTTGATCTTTATTCTATGTTGCCCTTTGAAGTCCTCACAGAAGCCCGTCAAAAACATTTTTAGGGCTGGGGCTACAGCTCAGTTGGTAGAGTGCTTGCCTCACATGCACAAGGACCTAGGTTCAATCCCCAGCAACACACACACACACACACACACACACACACAGTCACATAAAAGAAAAAAAATACTATTATTTCCCCTAGATTACAGATGAGAATCTTGAGGTTTAGGAAGATTCAGTGTAGGAGCAAGGACACATAGTCTGATTCCAAACAGCTGTTTTTAAGGTATTCTGCCATGTATCTGGTAAATACTACATAACTTTAAAAAAAAAAAAAAAAAGTTTTTTCTTCTTTGCAGTGCTGAGGATCAAATCCAAGGCTTTCAGTATGCTAAGCAAACATTTTACCCCTGGACTATACTCCCCAGCACTTAAAATATGGTAATGGAAGTTTCATTAATAAAAATCACGAAATAATAAAAAAGAATGTATATTCTTTTAACTATGTTTCAAAGACACATTAAAATACTGTGTAATTTCCTTTTCTTTCAGTGAAAAATATGCAAAGGAAATGCTCCGAGAAACAAAAGGAAGATGGCAGGTCAAAGGCCACAGGAGCAGCCTGAAAAAGTTACTAGTAGTGACAGCTGCAATTTTGAGTTACAGAATAAATTACATAGTATTGAGTTTTGACCCCTAACAAATATCCATGCATTTATGCTGATGTAAATAAAGATTGAATAGAAAAGTGTGGGAGAACAGACAAACCTTTCTTCCAGAAGAATTTCAAACAACTTATGTGGTCATTTTCTGTTTTAGAAAGTGGATTTCATTCCTTTTCCCACCTTAAATGTGGGCTCAACTTTGTTACTTGCTTCTAAGGAATAAAGAAGAAAATCAATCAGTAGAGAAATCTGGCAAATACTACCTTGGCCAGGTGATCCTGATTTATCATCAGTGATGTCATGTGTCCCTGATATGATGTGATGACAAAGGTATTTCACCACTGTGCTACTCCCTGTTCTACAAAATATCTGACCAGTACTGCCAGGATCTTTTTTTTTTTTTTAAGAAATTGTCCCAAACCAGAGCAGACAAATATGGTAAGTATGGTAAGTATATGTCAGGTGGCTTCCTAGAGAGGATCTTGGACCAGATAAAGGACACAAGTGGAAAGGTGAAATCCAAATACAGTTGGGAGTTTAATAACTAGTAGTGGAGGTGAGAAATTAACCATGTTAATAAAATGTTAACAACAGGCAATGTAGGTGAGTACACAGGGGTACTCTATCTTTGTAACTTTTCAGTAAGCCTAAAATTATTCTAAAATAGAATGTTCATTGAAGTGCATGTGTAGATACACACCTAGGAATGAACATGCAAATAACATGAAATAAGTCCTTAGGGAGTACATCACTGGAGCCCCTCCCTACCCAGCCGTTATTTGCCTAAGAACCACTAGGTGGCGCTGAGCTCTCAGAGTCGGCCCCAGCCAGGCCCTAGCTGAAAAAGAGATTCTTAGGCAAAAGGCGTTCTACCTACCAGTCACTTCCAAGGTTGGAAAGTTTTCCAAGCCTTTATGTATTCAATCCGTCACAAGGACTTCCTTTCTAGGTCCATGACACTTCTGGAATCTTTTAATTAGCTTGTCAGAGAGGCCTGGACTGGACTGATTCCCACTCTATACAAGTGAGAGCATCCTGATTCCACTTTACTGATGAAATTGGGAACCAGATCTATTTCTGAAAGTGTCTTATTTTGGAATGAAATTTGAGTTCAAAGAGTTATTTAGCTATTGTGGATTTCTCATATGCTGCCCCTGCCTCTGCTGCCAGCTGGCCCAACTCTACTTTTATAGTTGTTGGCTTTGTTTTGTATACAAAGGGTTACCATGTTAATTGTGAGTATATCAAACAAATTAGTATAATTTAAAACATTGTATTTAACAATTATCAATTCAGTATAGAATACACTTGTAAGTCACCAGTGTAGGAGATGGGCTGGGAATCACAAGACTAAGGCCTGAAAGAATAGAATTTTATAGATGAGCCAATGAGGTACAGAGAAGGTAAATAGCTTGCTCAAGGACACACAGGTAGGTGGTGGCAGTGCCCAAACTTGAACTCAAATCTGAGCCTGCATTTGTCTTGCTTTCTGATCAAGGTAAGGCTGTTAAACTTCTCTATGACCTTGGCTTATTTACCTACAAAAATCCATGGTTCTTTTTAGCTTTAAAACTTAGAGACTCAAAGGATTCTTCTGAATATCCTTACTTGAAAACTTTGTAAGCTGTTCTTAATGTGCTTAATGTTTGTCATTTAATGTGTTTCCAAGTAACAGTCTATTTTTTTCCTTGTTTCTTTTTGGTACCAGGGATTGAACTCAGGGGCATCAACTACTGGGCCACATCCCCAGCCCTATTTTGTATTTTATTTAGAGACAGGGTCTCACTGAGTTGCTTAGTGTTTAGCCATTGCTGAGGCTGGCTTTGAACTCAAGTTCCTATCATGTTCTTCAATTCTGGCTGCAACCTTTGTAGATACATTACTATCCCTAATTTTAAATAAGGAATCAGACAATTTGAATAATAAATTGATTTGTGCAGAATCACACAGCTAGAAAGATACCAGGATCTGTCTACTTCTAAGGTAGGATAGAAGAAATAAGGATAAGTAAAAAGCATGTACAGGAAAGGCAAAGACAGCTGGCTATAAATTTAGGATGCTCCATAAACATGCTCACCTTACTCCCCAGGCCTCTTTTCCCCCAGACAGATTCTTTAAAAGCTCATGATTGGGAGGCTGAGACAAGAGAATTGCGAGTTCAAAGCCAGCCTCAGCAATGGCGAGCACTAAGCAACTCAGTGAGACACTGTATCTAAACAAAATACAAAATAGGGGTGGGAATGTAGCTCAGGGGCTGAGTGCCACTGAGTTCCATCCCCAGTACCCTTCCCCCCCAAAAAAAAAAGCCCTTGAATCTTGGAGTATGAGTCTAGTTAATGAATACCCACATACTTTGCTAGCTTACACACAGTATTTTCTATACATTAAATAAAACCAAGGATGCCAAGCATAGTGGCACATACCTGTAATCCCAATCACTCAGGAATCTGAGGAAGGAGGAACACAAGTTCAACACTAGCCTCAGAAACAGCGAGAACCTGTCTCAAAAACGGTTAGAGATGCAGCTCAGTGGGAAAGCGTCCCTCCGTCCAATCCAAAGTACCCCAAAAAGTTAAAAACCAGGGGAAAAATATTGCCAGAGACCTATGATAAGGGTGCATTCCAAACATTGTCTATTGACTAGATAACATCAACCCAGAGATCCTGACAAAAGCACCCTATGTGCCTTGATTGAGAGGAGCCCACCAGACTCTTTGTCTTTTGTATGCCAGAGTCATTCTGAAGGCTGAAACAGACTGGCCTAGGTTTTGTAACCAGCCTTTTTAGAGTATGGGCATAATTACCTCCTAAATCTACTAAATCAATCTACTCCCAGCAGGAAATGCCCAGCCTCTCCTCACTTTCCCTGATTCCCTCTGATCTCACTTCTGTGTCTGAGCGCCTTTGTGTGTGTGTGTGTGTGTGTGTGTGTGTGTGTGTGTGTGTCACCAGGAATGGAGCTCAGGGCCTCTGAGCCACCCCCCCCCCAAAAGGGTCCTTTTAGAAGAAGCAGCGAGGGCACAGGCTCTTGACACCCTCAGGCCTCCTTCTGAGTAGGAAGATTTACCTTGAACCCACCAGTCTTTGGCCTCTAACATACCACAATACACAACAAGAGCTTTAAGTGTGCATTCCTTCCACTTAACATGTTCCACTTATAGAAATGTAACCCAAGAAACTAATAAGGATACCCACAGAAAATGAGCTTTAAGAGCTGGACATGGGCCAGGCACAGTAGTGCATGCCTGTAATCCCAGCGTCTCAGGAGGCTGACGCAGGAGGATGGCAAGTTTGAGGCCAGCCTGGGTGACTTAACCAGACTAAACTAAAAGAATCTTTTAAAAGAATGAACTGTAAGAGTTTTTCATTGCAATATTTTTGTAACTATGTAAAAAGGAGAAACTACATAAAATGTCCAATCCTAAGTGATGGTTGAATAAATGTTGCAGCATCCAAAAGACTGAGAGCTCTGTTGCCACTTAAAAACTTGTATTGGGCCGGATGTGGTGGCACACGCCTGTAATCCTAGCAGCTTGGGAGGCTGAGACAGGAGGATCAAGAGTTCAATGCCAGCCTCAGCAAAAGTAAGGCACTAAACAACTCAGTGAGATCCTGTCTTTAAATAAAATACAAAATAAGGCTGGGGGTGTTGCTCAGTGGTCGGGTGCCCCTGAGTTTATTTCCTGGTACCCCTGCCCCAGAAAACAAAAACAAAACTTGGTTTGAAATATGTGCAGTTTCTGGGTTTGTAGGCCAAAGCTGGCTAAATTTTGGTAATATTATATGGTGCAAAACTAATGGGTACTTCTTGATAAGCTTATAACCTACCATTGGGTGAATAAATCAGAATACAGTAGTATTTATGTGACAATCTCTTTTTTGTATTGGAAAAATACATGAACATATGTCTGGAAGACTAGACACCAAAATGTTAGTTTGGGAGGCAGAATTATAGGAAATTTTAGCCTTTCCTCTTTCTGTTACATTTCTACTTTTCTGCAGTGAATAAGTACAGATTGTTGAATAAATAAACAAAATAAAAGGAGAAATTACAAAAAGGCAATCCCATTTTCTTATTTGTATTAGTAATTAATCATGTATTAAATAAAGCCAGGGTTCAGTGACTTCTCTGCCCCAGTGGCTGAGCCAATCCTAGCTAGTTGGCAGGGACTTATCCTAGACCAAGACAATGGCCCAGCTATTCTTTTAAATAAAAGACTCAAAGACCATGGCCTTTTCTCAGAGTGACTGATCCCCACAGAGCTTAGCTGAGACCAGAACAACTAGAGGAATGCGTGCATCCTCCAGGACATCTACTGGCCTCTCTCCCCGGTCCTTATCCATCCATCTTGTTCCAGTAACAACCCCAGTTTTTTGAGGATTCTCTCCCAATGGTGTGGCCATTGTGAAGGGGTGGATAGATAACTAAGCCTATGCCAATCTGTGAGCCACATTCTTCCTGACTATGGCGATGGGTTGAGAGGTGGGCAAGTGACCAGGTCATCGTGGTTAATCTGGATCTCAGTTCCTTCATTTCTGCTGGATTTTAGTTTTTCAGTTGTAGCTTGGCTTTCCTAGTATTCACTAATAATTGTCTCATTATTCAAATTTAACAACTCTTTGTTCTTATTTCTTTGTTGTATTGCTCATCTTTTATTGCCTGCCTACCCCCAAAACTTAGTGGCTTAAAACAATAATCATTATTTCTTATAATTTCTCTGGGCCAGACCAGACCCTGAGACAGGGTTAGAGATGGCTTGTCTGTGCCTGATATCTGAGGTCTCAGCTGGAAGCCTCTGGAATCACATCAGCCTCATCACTCACCTGGTCATTGATGCAGGGTCAGTTTGGGAGTGCTATCTGCCAGGCCTTTCCAAGTGGCCGGGCTTCCTCACAACATAGTTGGGGATTCCAGGAGCCAGGCAGAAGCTGTTTCTTTCCAGTGGTCCTGGCCCAGAAGTCCTGCAGCATTCCTTCTGCTCCACGTATTGGTTACTGGCGGGCATCCATAAGTACCCTACTCTCCACGGATGAAAGGAAAGAACCGTACGTCCCACTTGGGTCATATTGTGAGAAGGGCATGTGGAGCAGGAATGTATCCTACTGAAAAATGCAGTCTGTCTCAGTGGCTGATTATCCTTTGTTATCACTCTCAGGATATGTATTCCAGGGTTTTTTGTTTGTTTATGTTTTAGTTTTTTACCATTCCCTACATGGTCATTATTTTTTCCAAACAGATCCATCTCTCAGATACCAGGCAACTAGAACAGCTGTCTGAGCCCCACACTTGAATAAAAGCTCCCCACTATGTCCCATCTGTGGGTGGTCCTGCATCCCAGTGTCTATTTTCTGTTTTGTTCTCTTTTTCATGTTGGAAGCTTTTCTCCAATGAGTCTGAGGGACATGTAGTGGCCTCTCAACTGTGAGGCTCCTTAGCTGTCTTTTCTCACCTCAAAGTGGAGCACTAAGTAGTTGACTGCAAGCACTGCTTTGGTGGGTGGTGCTGGGGGCCTGGAGTGGGCTTTAGCATAAGATGACAGGATAGCAGGCCAGCCTTTTAGTTGAGGAACCCCAGATTTCAGTAGCTGGAGATTTTTTCTACCAGACTGTTCAGTCACCTGGGGAATGATCCTTTAATCTGCACAAGGAATGTGAGGCTGACCACCTACATTCCAGGAGCCAGATTACTGTCCAGGGCTGGAAACAGAGGCCATGGTCTTCCTTGGTTTGAAATGCAGACCCCCAGTTAAAAGCCTCACCCATACCCCAATCTGCCTGGGCACCACCATGTCAGGGTCATCTCTACTTCAAGTCCAATTTGTCTAGAGAACAACCCTCCCATCTCCTGCCAGGGTCGGGTCACAGGTGAGAACAGGGCTCTGGGAGTCTCAGGGCTCATTACACCTGAATTCCATTCGAACTCCTCCTATTAGTTTTCTGTGGCCACCATAACAAGTTGCCATAAACTCGATGGCTCAGAATGACAGAAAGTTACCCTCTCAGCATTCTGGAGACCAGAAGTCTAAAATCCGTTTCATTGCTCCAGAATCAAAGTGCTTCCAAGGCTGTGCTCCCTGCAGAGGCTTCCTAGGGACAGTTCGTTCCCTGCCTCCTCTAGCTCCGGAGGCTGCCAGCTTGTGGTCACATTACTCTGATCTTCAAGATCATCCTCTTCAAAGCTCTGCCCCATCTTCACATGGCCTTCTGGGCTCCGTGTCAGATGCCCCTCTGCCTCCTGTTAGGAAACTTGCCATTGCTTACACAGGGCCACCTGGATAATCCAGGATAATCTCTTCATTTCAAAATCCTCAATCACATCTGCAAAGCCCCTTCTCCAAGTAAGGTAGCATTCACAGGGACTAGAGATGTGATCTGGTATCGGTGTTCTCAGTTTTTAGTCCCACAGTGTCACTATTCCTGCTGCTGTCTGTAGTCTTTTGGGTGGTCTGAGGGGGGATTTGCTTTCAAGTAGTGATATACCCTGCAGGGACTGTTCCTTCAATAGTTGTCCACCTGCCAAAAGCATGTTGACATCTCTCCTCGGCAGTTAATCCACCCACTTCTTGTTCTTGTAGGCTTATACTTGTTTTAGTCCTTGACTGTCATTTTGGATGAGTTTCAGGTGGAAACAGAGATAAATATGTGTGTTCAATATACGATGTTTAACCAAATGTCTCTCCACAGGCTTTAAGTTTTTATGAATAGCTTATTGCTTCTTCCATTTGCTAAAATACAATATGCTAATTTTCAAAATATTCACATACCAAAGACAAGTAGACTGGCCACTAGAAATCACACCTCTCACCCAAAAGCAGTGGTTGAAATTTGGTTCTATCATTATAATGCTTTTAAAGCATTTCCCAAACATTATGCTTTTGCCCCTATGTACCTTAGTATATACCTCTTCAAAGATAGACCTCTCCTTAAAATGCCAGTATCCCATCTGACAAAATTATTAATAACAGCCTAGTACCTAATAGTCCATGTTTAAATTTTCCTATCTCAAAAATATCTTGTTAGAGTTGATTTATGGGAATCCAATCCAGGATCCAAACCAGAGCCAGGTTTGACACTTAGCTCTGAAGCATCTGATATGTTCCAATCCTCTCCTTTTCTCCACGCCAGCCATCACCTTGTCAAACCTCCCATCTTAAAAAGACAGCCAGGTGTAGTGGGGCACTCCTGCCGTCCCAGCTACTCAACAGATGGAGTCAGGAGGACTGCCTGAGCCCAGGAGCTCAAGAGCAGCCTGGGAAATCTCTGATGAGCTCGGTGAGCTCTGGGGGAGGGGTAAAATGAGGCCCTTAGTAAAGGGAGACCCAGGTCTATGAGCAGAACACAATCAATTTAAATGTCCCCAGATTCCAAGACTTTCACAACATACCCATAGCTGATTTATGGCTAGACTGCTTAATCAGGGAGAAACATTCTAAACCCCGAATATCAAATGATTGACATGGGATTTGATTTTCAAAGAAGGTTGTCTGGCAACCTGCACATTTCTCCCCAGGAGACACCTGTAATCAGAGGGTAGTCATTTCTCTTCTTTGAGGGGCAAGGGGCAGCCACACCCTGCCTTTGGGGTGCATGTACTTTTGCTGTCCTTTAATTAGTTTTTGCTTGTGCTGTGCTCTGATGCATCTTGAAATTCTTTTCAGTGGCAGAAATCAAGAACCTGCCTAGGGCCAAGTAGAGGTCCTGTCCACTGCTCCTTGGAGAGACCTCCTCCCACCCCCATCCGGTGACATTCCTTTTTGTTGAGACCTGTCTCAAAAATAAAAACATGTACACACACAAAAATACACAGAAGTAAAGTGTACAACTCAATTATTAAAAGAAACAAAAGAAAATGAAAAACATATAAGAAACATATTTATATCCCCACCTTCTGCAGAGGCCATGGCAGCCGGGGGAAGCCCTGGCCACATATCTACTTCACGTACAGATTAGAAGAAATATTGGGGGGCCAGGTATGTGGCTGGTGGTAGAACACTTGTCTAGCATCTGTGAGGCCCTGAGTTTGATACCCGGAGCTGCTAAAAAAGAAAAATAGAAAATAAATAGCCAAGGTTGGGGTGGTGGCTCAGTGGTAGAGCACTCGCCTAGCATGTGTGAGGTATTGGGTTCGATTCTCAGCACCACATATAAATAAATAAAGGTCCATCAACAACTAAAAAAATAATAATTAAAAAAAGAAAATAAACAGCCAGTGCTCCTTCCCTTAAATTATTGTTTCAGAATATTACTGATAAACAAGTTTATCTTTTGGCTGGGTTAAGGGGTAGCTTCTCCACTTCTTTCTGATATCTGAGGATTGGTCCACTGTGTTAGTCTCCCAAGGCTGCTGTACACCATGAACTGAGTGGCTTGAAACACTAGAAACTTGACGGAGCGTGGTGGTGCTCCTATGGCCCCACTACTCGGAAACTGAGGCAAGAGGCTCACTTGAGCCAAGGGTTTCAAGATCAGCCTGGGCAACATGGCGAGATGCTGTCTTAAATACATCAGAAGCCAAATCTGCACAGCTCTGGAGGCTGTAAGTCTGAAATCAAGCTATCAGAGTAGCCACAGTCCCTCTGAGGGAAAGGATCTCTTCCAGGCCTCTCTTCCTCTGGCGTTTGCAGCAGCCCCAGCCTTCCTTGGTTTGGAGGCATATCACTCCCATCTCTGCCTCTGTCGTTGGCCTCTCCAGGAATCTCTCTGCGTTTCTGTTTTCTCTTCTTATAAGGACACCAGTCATTGGATTGGGGCCCATCCTACTCCAGTATGGTCTTATTTTAACTTAATTAATTACATCTGCAAAGGTCCGACTTCCAAATAAGGCCACATTCTGAGGCTCTGGGTTGACATGATTTCTTGGAGGACACTAAGGACAATCAAGTACACCCACCTTTGAGTCTTGTGGGGAAACAGAGGATACGTGGGCCCAACTACTTCTACAGAAAATTCAAACACCCAAATGGCCCTGTCAGTCTGTACAGGTGTGTGATCTGGGATTGGGCAATAGGTACCCTCACATAGGATTTTGCATCTGGAGCTATGGATACCAAGAAACATAGGTAGGAGTCTTAAGCTGGTCATGTGTATTTGTCAGCTTTTCTATGGTAACAAATGCTTCCAAATCTCAGTGGCCTTCAGCAACATGCATGTATTTCCCACTCACTTCCATAGGTAAGTTGTAGTTGGACAGTGGGTCATGTGCTCTCTGTTGGGTTCTGATGTGCTGGGCCTGGGGTTATAGTTGGGTTCAGGTATGCTCCATGGATCTTATCCTAGGTCTCTGGAAGGTACAGCCAGAGCCTGGGGCCTGATGTCCTCATGCAAGATGGAGGAACTTGAGAGAGAGGCAGAAACCCATGATGCTTCTTGGACCCTCTGCTCAGAACTGACAGTCACTTTGCCCACATTCCATTGATTGGCACGTCACATGAACACACCCAAAGTCAGTGGGCAGGATCAGATGTTTCACCTACAGGGAAGCACAAGATAGGAGAGGAGAGATGGATGTCACGCTAGAAAATGACAGAATGTCTCACACTGTGGCAGGAATATCCAGATACTAGATGGCAGTGATGTCCTCACAGGGCTGGAGCTGGGCTGTGGTTTCATACCTGGGTTCCTAAACCAGTTAGGTAAGGTTTCTAGTAGCTTTTGGTAAATTCCTTTTCAGCTTCAATTGTCAAAGTTGGTTTCTGTGTCTTACAACTAAGAGTCCTGAAGGAGATTAACTCCTCTCTGGCCTTGAAAATGACCCAGGGATCCTTGGTCTACAGTCCCCTAGCCCCAAGTAGACTCGTCCAGTTGCTCTGGACTTGGGGCTCTGAAAACTGCCTTCCAGACTTCTTGGCCACCTGCTTTCTGATGGGTCCAGCCCACCTGGAGAAAAGACTGGCAGGTGGGAAGACAGAAGGGGCATCACTCCTGCTGCTGAGGCACCTGGTCACCTTATGTGGACAACGGCAATGAACCCAGCTGAGATTCTTCCAGCATCTCAGACCCCCTCCATTGTGTTCTCACTTGCACCAGCAGCAACAGAGCCAGTGCCCCCTCCTCAGGATTTCCTGAGGGGGTCACCCCATCACTGTCCCAGATTGGGAGATTCTAGCTCAAGAATGTCACCCCTAACTAAGCAAACCCAGAGGCACTTGAGAATGCCACTCCATTGGGCTCCTGGATCCTGGAGTATTAGAAGGGAGAGTCCCTACTTCACACCCTGACGGGGCAGAACAGCCTTTGGCATCACTCCATGCTGCCTCTCCTGAGCAGTCCCTGGTGAGAACTTGACTCCCTCCTGTTGCAGGTGACTCCTGGAAACGGAAGCTGGTGAGTTTCTGGTGTAGCCTCGGCCCTCCCTCGGCA